>NW_016814053.1:5335080-5458488 GCF_001698545.2 Rhinopithecus bieti | reverse complement strand
TTTTTTTTTTTTTGGAGCTGTGAGATATTTTCTTTTGCATTTTAAAAATGAATGGGTTGGCCGGGTGCGGTGGCTCAAGCCTGTAATCCCAGCACTTTGGGAGGCCGAGATGGGTGGATCACGAGGTCAGGAGATCAAGACCATCCTGGCTAACATGGTGAAACCCCGTCTCTACTAAAAATACAAAAAATTAGCCGGGCGAGGTGGCGGGCGCCTGTAGTCCCAGCTACTCGGGAGGCTGAGGCAGGAGAATGGCATGAACCTGGGAGGCGGAGCTTGCAGTGAGCTGAGATCCGGCCACTGCACTCCAGCCTGGGCGACAAAGCAAGACTCCGTCTCAAAAAAAAAAAAAAAAAAAAGAATGGGTTTTACAATCTATTTTATTTGCAAAATGTCTTGTAAAAAAATCTAAATATATACTTTATAATTTGTGAGAGAATCTATGGTTTACATACTAGTTAGATTAGTTTTAACAAGATCCATGAGGACATAGTTGACGGATTAATTATCACAAGGTTTGTGAGCCAATTCATGTTTTAAGGACAAAACATTCCAACAAGTACAGTTTCCAATAACAAACATACACAGTCCTAAGGTCACAGGTTATAATCTACAGGAGATGATTATTTGAAAATCACTGGAAACACTTTTTTTTCTCTTGGTAAACAGACCAGATAAAAACTAAATCTCTTGATGACAAAACAAAACATAAGTATAAATGATACAAAAACTTTGCCTTCTTCGCTAAGGCTTTTATTCCTCTAAGTAAAATTTTCAACCTCCTTCACCTTTAACAAAAGTTTGTGTCAGTAATCTTTTTCATCTTTATGGTTCTAGTTGAAATACCGTTTTGCCTTGTGACATATAATTTCACCGGTAATTTTAAATAAGGCTGAATCGAAATATTTGGGGCTTATAATTTCCTGTTTATTTGGAGTCAACTGTTCTAATTGAGAGTGATTGCTTTCAAGCCCTGTGGTCCAACAGCCACTCTGGTTTCTCTTCATTAGTCTGGGATTTCGAGCTGTCTTCTTATTGTTAACTCTGAGTTTACTGGAGAATTCCTCATGTAACCCTAACTGATCGTCCTTGTGCTCCTGTGTATCAAAATATCTGTATTTTTTCCTCATTTGTGATTTATAGTTTGTCCTGGTGAAGAATTTTAGATTACAAAGCAAGGTTTTTGACATGTTTATTTGTTTATGCATTGTTAGCAACTGCTTATTCTATTTCACTGTGATTAGAAGACATAGTACATAATGTATTCCTTTAGGGAATAAGGTTTTCTTTTCCACATGCTGTGAAATTAATTTTTGAGGAAAAACTATCTAGATAGTTGAAAAGGAAGTGTATTTTCTACCATGAGAGTAATGAGCTTGGTAAATATTTATTACAAACATTTTAAATTACATAATTCAAACTGTTTATATTCTTATTTATTTTTGCCTATTTGATCTATCAAGAAGCAACTGCCAACTATTAATTATTAATGTGTTTCTGTTAGTCTTGACATTGTTTTCCTTATGAATTACTTATCATATTAATGTAGATAACATATTCCCATTAAGAAGTGTGCTTTTTACTAGTACAGAATGACCTAATTTATATTCTTTTTTATTTTAAATGTTATTTTACGTTCAGGGGTACAGGTACAGGGTTTATTATATAGGTAAACTGCATGTCACAGGGGTTTGATATATATATTATTTCATCACCCAGGTAATAAGTGTAGTACCCGACAGGTATTTTTTATCCTCTCCCTTCTCCCACTCTTCACCCTCAAGTAGGCCCCAGTGTCAATTGTTCCCCTCTTAGTGTCCATGTGTTCTCATTGCTTAGCTCTCATTTATAAGTGAGAACACGTGGTGTTTGGACTTCTGTTCGTGTATTAGTTTGCTTAGGATTGTGGCCTCCAGCTCCACCATGTTGCTACTAAGGGCATGATGTCATTCTTTTTTGTGGTTGCATAGTATTCCATGGAGTATGTGCACCACATTTTCTTTAGCCAGTCTACCACTGATGGGCATTTAGGATGAATCCATGTCTTTGTTATTGTGAATAGTGCTGCAATGAACATTCATGTGCATGTGGCTTTATGGTAGAAAGATTTATATTCCTTGGGGTTTATACTCAGTAATGGGATTGCTGGGTCAAATGGTAGTTCTGTTTTTAGCTTTTTGAGGAGTCACCACACTGCTTTTCACAATGGGTGAACTAATTTACACTCCCTTCAGCAGTGTATATGAGTTCCCTTCTCTCACAACCCCACCAGAATTGATTATTTTTTCACTTTTTAATAACAGCCATTCTGACTGGTGTGAAATGATATCTCATTGTGGTTTTGATTCGCATTTCTCTTGATTAGTGATGTTGAGCATTTTTTTCATATGCTTGTTGCCTGCATATATGTCTCCTTTTGAGAAGTGTCTGTTTGTGTCCTTTGCCCACTTTCTAATGGGGTTGAATGGAGTTGTTTGTTTTTTGCTTCTTAATTTAAGTATCATATAGATGCTGGATATTAGACCTTTGTCACATGCATAGTTTGCAAATATTTTCTCGCACCCTGCAGGTAGTTTGTTTCCTATGTTGATAGTTTATTTGGCCATGTGGAAGTTCTTAAGTTTAATTAGATCCCACTTGTCAATTTTTGGTTGTGCTGCAATTGCATTTGGAGGCTTCATCATGAGATCTTTGTCAGGTCGTATGTCCAGAATGGTACTGCCTAGGTTGCCTTCCAGAGTTGTTAGAATTTTAGGTTTCACAGTTAAGTCTTTAAGTCATCTTGAGTTGATTTTTGGATATGGTATAAGGAAGAGGTCCAGTTTTGATCTTCTGCAAATGACTAGCCAGTTATCCCAGCACCATTTATTCAATAAGGAGTCCTTTCCCCATTGCTTGTGTTTGTTGGCCTTATCAAATATCAGATGGTTTTAGGTGTGTAGCATAATTTCTTGGCTCTCTATTCTGTTCCCTTGGACTTTGCATCTGTTTTTATGCCAGTAGCTTGAAGTTTTCCTTTGTGTGTGTGTGTCTCTGCCAGGTTTTAGTACCAGGATGATGCTGGCTTCATAGAATGAGTTGGGGAGGAGTCCTTCTTCCACAATTTTGGGGAATAGTTTCAGTAGGAAAGGTACCAGCTCTTCTTTATACATCCAGTAGAATTTGGCTATAAATCTGTCTGGTCCTGGACTTTTTTTGATTGGCAGGTTATATGGTTTGGCTTTGTGTACCCACCCAAATCTCATCTTAAATTGTAATCCCCATGAGTCAAGGGAGGGACCTAGTGGGAGGTGATTGGATCATGGAGGTGGTTTTCCCCATGCTGTTCTTGTGATAGTGAGCAAGTTCTTATAGAACTAATAGTTTTGTAAGTGGCAGTTTCCCCTGCTGTCCCCTCTCTCCTGCCACCTTGTGAAGAAGTTGCCAGCTTTGTCTTCTGCCATGATTATAAGTTTCTCGAGGCCTCCCCAGCCATGAAGAACTGTGAGTCAATTAAACCTCTTTCGTTTGTAAATTACCCGGTCTCAGCTATTCTTTCTAGCAGTGTAAAAACAGACTAATACAGTAGGCTTCCTTTTTTTTTTTTTTTTTTTTTTTTTTTTTTGAGACTGAATTTCACGCTTGTCACCCCAGGCTGGAGTGCAATGGCGTGATCTCAGCTTACTGCAGCCTCCACCTCCTGGGTTCAAGCAATTCTCCTGCCTCAGCCTCCCGAGTAGCTGGGATTATAGGCACCTGCCACCATGTCCAGCTAATTTTTGTATTTTTAGTAGAGACAGGGTTTCACCATGTTGGCCAGGCTGGTCTCAAACTCCTGACCTCAAGTAATCCACCCACCTCCGCTTCCCAAAGTGTTGGGATTACAGGCATGAGCCACCATGCTTACTTATTCCATTTTGGAACTCATTATTAGTCTGTTTAGGGATTCAGTTTTTTCTTGGTTCAGTCTTGGGAGATTTATGTGTCTGGGAATGTATTCATTTCTTCTACATTTTCTAGTGTGTGTGCATAGAGGTGTTTGTAGTAGTTTCTGAGGGACTTTTGTATTTCTGTGGGGGTCAGTGGTAATGTTGCCTTTGTCATTTCTAATTGTGTTTATTTAGATCTTCTCTTTTGCTTTATTAGACTAACTAGTGGTCTTTTTTATTAATGTTTTCAAAGAACCAACTACTGTATTCACTGATCTTTTTTTTTTTTTTTTTTTTGCCGTTACATTTCCTTCAGTTCAGCTCTGATTTTGGTTATTTCTTGTCTTCTGCTTGCTTTGGAGTTAGTTTGCTCTTGTTTCTCTAGTTATTCCAGTTGTGATGTTAGGTTATTACTTTGAGGTCTTTTTAACCTTTTAATGTAAGCATTAAGTGCTATAAATTTCCCCTCTCAACACTGTCTTAGCTGTGTCTCAGAAATTCTGGTATGTTGTGTGTTCTCAGTAGTTTACATTTTTAAAAATGTTTTGACTTGAGTTTTATTTCATCTGATGTAAATATATTGAGATATTTTATATTTTAGTTTGCAGTGGCTGTGTATATCTCTATTCATTCAGTTACTTTAAACATTTATCCAGCTGATTTGTATATTTATTTTTGACCCATTCTGTGTGCTGTTTTTCTTTAAATTGTAGTTAAGCATTGTTATCAGAACTGTATTTGTTCTCACTTCTATTACCTCATTTCATATTTCCTTTACCGTCCTCTTGATTGTTCGTTTGTTAATCGATAATTTGCCATGCTAACTTCACTTATTTTGTATGTAAAGTTCCAAGTCCTAATTCAATTTATCTAGAATTTAACAACAGATAATCAAATAACACATATGATCTTTTATATTTATAATGTGCAAAATATCTGCCTTCATTTGCTTTAAACCTCCTCTTTCTCATTGAATTTCCCATCCAATTTTTATTGAATTTATGATAGAAACAATTTAATTATGTTAATTATTATTAAAATATTGCTTTTAGTATGAGATCTATTATTTAATTTTTTGGCTTGAAAATGTTTTTATTTTTAACTTTAGTGGGTACATAGTAGATGTATATATTTATGTGGTACTTGAGGTATTTTGATACAGGCATGCAATGCATAATAATTACATCAGGGCAAATAGGGTATCCATCCCCTCAGACATTTATTCTTTGTGTTACAAACTATCCAATCATACTCTTTTAGATATTTTTAAAGTGTATAATTAAATTATTTTGACTATAGTCACCCTGTTGTGCTGTGAAATACTAGGTATCTTTCAAACTATTTTTTTGTACCCGTTAACCATCCCTACCTCCCCTACAGCTCCCATTGCCCTTCCCAGCCTCTGGTAACCATCATTCTACTCTCTGTCTCTATGTGTTCAATTGTTTCAGTTTTTATATCCCACAGATAGTGAGAACATGTGATTGTTTGTCTTTTTGTGCCTGATTTATTTCACTTAACATAATGACCTGCAGGTCCATCCATGTTGTTGCAGATGACTAGATCTCATTCTTTTGTTCTGAATGAATAGTACTTGATTGAGTATAAGTACCACATTTTCTTTATCCATTCATTTCTTGATGGACGCTTAGGTTGCTTCCAAATCTTGACTATGGTGAACAGTGTAGCAATAAACATGAAGTGCAGATATCTCTTTGATATACTAATTCCCCTCTTTGGAGTATATACCCAGCAGTGGAATTGCTGGATAATATGGTAGCTCTATTTTTCATTTTTTGAGGAACCTCCTAACTATTCTCCATAGTGGTTGTCCTAATTTACATCTCCACCAATCTTACACTCCTACCAACAATGTATGGGGGTTCTCTTTTCTTTACAGCCTCACCAGCCTTTGTTATTTGCCTGTCTTTTCTATATGAGTCATTTGACTGAGGTAAGATTATATTCATTGTAGCTTTGATTTGCATTTCTCTGATGATCAATGGTGTTGAGCACCTTTTCATATGCCTGTTGGACATTTGTATGTCTTCTTTTGAGAAATGTCTGTTTGGATCTTTTGCCCATTTTTAAATCAGTTTATTAGATTTTTTTCTACAGAGTTGTTTGAGCTCCTTATATATACCGGTTATTAATCTCTTGTTAGATGGGTAGTTTGTATATACTTTCTCCCATTCTGTGGGTCTTCTCTTCACTTTGTTGATTGTTTCCTTTGCTGTGCAGAAGCTTTGTAAGTTGATGTGATCCCATTTGTCAATTCGTGCTTTGGTTGCCTGTGCTTGTGGGGTATTACTCAAGAAATTTTTGTCAAGACTAATGTCCTGGAGAGTTTCCCCAGTGTTTTCTTATAGTAGTTTCATGATTTGAGGTCTTAAATTTAAGTCTTTAACCCATTTTGGTTTTATTTTTGTATATGGTGGGAGAGGGCAGTCAAGTTTCATTCTTCTGCATACTGATATCCAGTTTTCTCAGCATCATTTATTGAAGAGACTGTCCTTTCTCCAATGTATGTTCTTGAACGTCTGTCAAAAATGAGTTCACTGTAGATGTATGGATTTTTTTTCTGAGTTATCTGTTCTGTTCCATTAGTCTATGTGTCTGTCTTTATGCCAATACTATGCTATTTTGGTGACTATACCTCTGTAATATTATTTGAAGTTAAGCAATGTGATTCTTCTAGTTTTGTTCTTTTTTCTCAGGATAGCTTTGGCTATTCTGGGTCTTTTGGGACTTCATGTAAATTTTAGGATTGTTTTTTCTATTTCTGTGAAGAATGTCGTTGGTATTTTGGTAGGGAGTGCATTGAATCTATAGATTGCATGTGGTAGTATGGACATTTTAACAATATTGATTCTTCCAATTCATGAAGAGGGAATTTCTCTCCTTTTGTGTGTGTGTGTCCTCTTCAATTTCTTTCAACAGTGTTTTATAGCTTTCGTTATAGAGATCTTCCACTTCTTTGGTTAAGTTAATTCCTAGGTATTGAATTTTATGTGTGGCTATTATAATGGGATTACTTTTTTATTTCTTTTTCAGATTGTTCACTGTTGGTATATAGAAATGCTACTGATTTTTGTATGTTGATTTTGTATCCCGTAACTTTACTGAATTTGTTTATTAGTTCTAATGGTTTTTCGGTAGAGTCTAGGTTTTCCAAATATAAGATCATATCATCTGCAAACAAACACAATTTTACTTCTTTCTTCCTAATTTGGATGCCCTGCATTTCTTTATCTTGTCTGATTGTTCTAGCTAGGACTTTTAGTGCTATATTAAAGGGTGAATGTAGGTATCCTTGTTGTGTTCCAGATCTTAGAGAAAAGCCTTTCAGTTTTTTCCCATACGGTATGATATTAGCTATATGGGTTTATGTCTGTGGTATATGGCTTTTATTATTTTAAGGTATGTTCCTTCTATATAAAGTTTTATTAATGATTTTATCATGAAGCGATGTTGAATTTCATTGAATGTTCTTTCAGCATTAATGGAAATAATCATATGATTTTTTGTCCTTCATTCTGTTAATACAATCTATCATACTGATTGATTTGCACATGTTGAACTATCCTGGCATCCCTGAAATAAATCCCATTTGGTCATAATAAATGAACTTTTTAATGTATTGTTAAATTTGGTTTGATAGTATTTTGTTGAAGATTGTTGCATCAATATTCATCAGATATGTTGGCCTGTAGTTTGCTTTTCTTGATTTGTCTTTATCTCATTTTGATATCAGTATAATACTGCCCTCTTAGAATGAGTTTGGAATTATTCCCTCTTTATTTTTTTGAAATAGTTTGAGTAGGATTGTGTTAGTTTTTCCTTAAATGTTTGGTAGAATCCAGCAGTAAGTCCATCAGGTTCTTGGGCTTTTTTTTTTTTTTTTTTTTTTAACTGAGAGACTTTTTGTTATGGCTTTAGTCTAGCTACTTGTCATTGATTTGTTTGGTTTTGGATTTCTTCAAGATTTTGTCTTGCTAGGTTGTATGTGTCTAGGAGTTTATGTATTTCCTCTAGATTTTCCAATATATGGGCCTATAGTTGCTCATAGCAGTCACTAATGATCCTTTGAGTTTCTGTGGTATCAGTTATAGTAACTCTTTTTTTATTATCTGATTTTATTTATTTGGGTCTTCTTCCATTTTTTCTTTATTATTCTGCCTAAAAGTTTGTCAATGTAGTTTATCTTTTTAAAACACCAAATATTTGTTTTATTCATCTTTTGTATTGTTTTCTTCATTTCAAATTCATTTATTTCTGCTCTAATCTTTATTTCTTCTCTTCTATTAATTTTGGGTTTAATTTGCTCTTGCTTTTCTGGTTCTTTACTTATTTGAAGTTTTTCTTCTTTTATGATCTAGGGACTCATGGTTATAAATTTCTCTCTTAATACTGTTTTGACTGTACCCCATAGGTTTTGGCATCTTATGTTTCCATTATCATTTGTTTCAAGAAATATTTTAATTTTCTTCTTAATTTCTTCATTGACCAAGTGCTCATTGAGGAGCATATTTAATTTCCATTTGTTTGTATAGTTTCCAAAATTCTTCTTGTTTTTAATTTCTAGTTTTATTCCATTATGGTCAGAGAAAATGTTTGATATTATTTAATATATTTTGGAATGTTTTAAGACTTATTTTGTGACCTATCCTATGACCTATCTTTGACAATAATGTATATACTGAGGAAGAATGTGTATTCTGCAGCCTTTGAATGAAATGTTCTGTAAATATCTATTAGATTCACTTTATTCTATAGTGCAGATTATGTCTAACATATCTTTCTTGAATTTCTGTCTGGGAGATTCGAAGGTGTTGAAGTCTCTAGCTACTATTTTATTAAGGTCTATCTCTCTCTTTAGCTCTAATAATATTTTCTTTATATATCTGGGTGCTCCAGTGTTGGGTGAATATATATTTACAATCATTATATACTGTTGCTAGATTGACTCCTTTATCATCATATCATCATCATACAGTGATATTCTTTGTCATTCCTTGCAGTTTTTGTATTGAAATTTATTTTGTCTGATATAGTGTAACTACTCCTGCTCTTTTTAGGGTTCTATTGGTATAGATTGTCTTTTTTCATCCCTTTATTTTCAGTCTATATGTATCTTTAAAGGTGAAATGTATTTTTTGTAGGCAACAGATCATGAGGTCTTTTCGTTTCATCTATTCAGCCACTCTATGTCTTTTGAGTGGAAAATCTAGTCCATTTACATTTAATGTTATTATTGATAAGTAGGGACTTACTCCTGCCATTTTGTTATTGGTTTTTGGTTGTTTTGGTCTTCTCTTCCTTCTTTCCTCCCTTCCTGTCTTCCTTTTAGTGAAGGTGATTTTCTGTGGTGCTATGACTTAATTTCTTGCTTTATATATTTTGAGTATCTGTTCTGTGGTTTTTGATTTGAAGTTACTAGGAGGCTTGCAAATACTGCTTCATATCCCATTATTTTAAATTGATGATAACTTAACTCTGATTGCATAAAGACACACAAACATACGCACACAAAGACAACTAATAAAAGTTCTACACTTTAACTTCACCCTTTTGCTTTTCAACTTTTTGTTGTTTCTCTTTATGACTTATTGTACAATCTCTTGAAAAGTTTTGTAGTTATTGTTTTGATTGGTTCATTTTTTAGTATTTCTACTTAAGAGTAGCTTACACACTATGATTACAGTTTTATATTATTCTGTGTTTTCCTGTGTGCTTACTATAACCAGTGAATTTTGTACCTTCAGATGATTTCATCTTGCTCATGAATATTCTTTTCTTTCAGATTGAAGAACTCTCTTTAGCAGTTTTGTAGGAGATGTCTGCTGTTGATAAAATTTCTCTGCTTTTGTTTGTCTGAGAATGTCTTCATATTTTCCTCAAGCTTAAAGGATATTTTCACCAGATATACTATTCTAGGTTAAAAGTTTTTTCCTTCAGCATTTTAAATATGTCATGTCACCCTTCCCTGGCCTATGAGGTTTCCACTGAAAGGTCTGCTACCAAGCATATTGGCACTCCATTGTATGTTATTTGTTTCTTTTCTCTTGCTGCTTTTAGGAGACTTTCTTTATCCTTGACCTTTGGGAGTGTATTAGTCCATTCTTGTGCTGCTAACAAAGACATACCCGAGACTGGGTAATTTATAGAGGAAAGAGGTTTAATGAACTCACAGTTCCACATAGCTGAGGAGGCCTCACAATCATGATGGAAGGTGAAGGAGGAGCAAAGGCACATCTTACATGGTGGCAGGCAAGAGAGCATGTGCAGGAGAATTGTCCTTTATAAAACCATCAGATCCTGTGAGACTTATTCACTATCATGAGTACAGCACAGGAAAACTCCACCCCCATGACTGAATTACCTCCCCCTGGGTCCCTTCCATGACATGTGGGAATTATAGGAGCTACAATTCAAGATGAGATTTGGGTGAGGACACAGCCAAACCATATCATTAGATACCTGGCCTATCCCAAATCTCATATCCTCACATTTCAAAACCAATAATGCCTTCCCAACAGTTCCCCAAAGTCTTCCATCATTTCAGCATTGACTCAAAGTCTACAGTCCAAAGTCTCATCTGAGACAAGACAAGTTCCATCTGCCTATGAACCTGTAAAATCAAAAGCAAATTAGTTACTTCCTAGATACAACAGGGTTGCAGGAATTGGGTAAATACACCCATTCCAAATGGGAGAAATTGGCCAAAATAAAGGGGCTATAGGCCCTGAGTAAGTCCAAAATCCAGAGGGGCAGTCAAATCTTAAAGTTCCAAAATGATGTCCTTTGACTTCATGTGTCACATGCAGGTGACACTGATGCAAGAGCTGGGTTCTCATGGTCTTGGAAAACTCCACCCCTATGGCTTTGCGGGTACAACCTTGCTCCCACTGCTTTCACAGGCTAGCATTGAGTGTCAGTGGCTTTTCCAGGTGCATGGTGCAAGCTGTCAATGGATCCACCATTCTGGGGTCTGCAGGATGGTGGTCCTCTTCTCACAGCTCCACTGGCGGTGCCCCAGTGGGGACTCTGTGGGGGGCTCTCACCCAAAATTTCCCTTCTGCACTATCCTAGCAGAGGGTCTTCATGAGGGCTCCACCCCATAGTACACCTCTGCCTGGACATCCAAGCATTTCTATACATCTTCTGAAATCTAGGTGGAGGTTCTGAAACCTCAATTCTTGAATTCTGTGCGCCTGCAGGCCTGACACCACATGCAAGTCATCAAGGATTGGGACTTGCACTCTCTGAAGCAAGGGCCTGAGTTGTATGTTACCCCTTTTATCCACAAATGAAGCTGAAGCAGCTGGGGCCCAGGGCACCATGTCCTGAGGCTGCATAGAGCAGAGGTGTCTTGGATCTGGTCCACAAAAACACATTTTCCTCCTAGGCCTCCAGGCCTGTGATGGGAGGGGCTGCTGTGAAGGCCTCTGACATGCCCTGGAGATATTTTCCCCATTGTCTGGGTGATTAGCATTTGGCTCTTTGTTACTTATGCAAATTTCTGCAGCTGACTTGAATTTCTCCCCCAGAAAATGGGTTTTTCTTTTCTATCACATTGTCAGGCTGCAAATTTTCAAAACTTTAGTGCTCTCCTTCCTCTTGAATGCTTTGTTGCTTAGAAATTTCTTCCCCAAATACCCTAATCATACCCTGAATCAAGTTCAAAGGTCCACAGATTTCTAGGGCAGGGGCAAAATGCCACCAGTCTCTTTGCATAGCAAGAGTGACCTTTGCTCCAGTTCCCGAAAAGTTCCTCATCTCCATCTGAGACTACCTCAGCCTGGACTTTATTATCCATATCATGATCAGCATTTTGGTCAAAGTCATTCTCTAGGAAGTTTCAAAGTTTCTCATCTTTTCCTATCTTCTTCTGAGCCCTCCAAACTTTTCCAACCTTTGCCTGTTACCCAGTTCCAAAGTAACTTCCACATTTTGGGATATCTTTATAGCAGTGCCCCACTACCCAGTACCAATTTAATGTATTATCCATTCTTATACTGCTAATAAAGATATACTTGAGAATAGGTAATTTATAAAGGAAAGAGTTTTAATTCCATATAGCTAGGGAGGTCTCACAATCATGGCAGAAGGCAAGAAGGAGAAAAGGCATGTCTTACATGGTGGCAGACAAGACAGCATGTGAAGGAGAACTGCCATTTATAAAACCATCATCTCTCATGAGACTTGTTCACTATCACAAGAACAGCACAGGAAAACCTGTCCCCATGATTCAATTACCTCCTACCATGTTCCTCCCATGACATGTGGGGATAATGGGAGCTATAATTCAAGATGAGATTTGGGTGGAGACACAGCCAAACCATATCAGGGAGTTTGATTTATTAGATACCTTGAGGTAGTCTTATTTAGGTTAAATCTGCTTGGTGTTCTATAACCTTCTTGTACTTGAATGTCAGTGTTTTTAAGTTTGGAAAGTTCTCTGATATTATCCCTTTGAATAGACTTTCTACCCCTATCTTTTTCTCCATCTTCTCTTTAAGTCAATAACTCTTAGATTTGCCCTTTTGAGGCTATTTTCTAGGTCCTGTGGGCGTGTTTTTTGTTTTTTATTATTTTTCGTTTTATATCTTCTGACTGGGTATTTTCAGTCAGAGAGTTTGAATAACCTGCTTTCAACCTCACCAATTTTTTTCTTCTGCTTGATCAATTCTGCTAGTAAGTGTCTCTGATGCATTCTTCAGCACATTAATTGCATTTTTGACTCTAGCATTTCTGCTTGATTCTTTTAAATTATTTTAATCTTTTCGTTAAATTTATCTCAGAGAATTCTGAATTCCCTCTCTGTGTCATCTGGAATTTTTTTGAGTTTGCCCAACACAGGTATTTTTAATTCCCTGACTGAAAAGTCACATGTCTTTCTTTCTCCAGCATTGGTCCCTGGTGCCTTATTCCGTTTGTTTGGTGAGATCATGTTTTCCTAGATGATCTTGATGCTTGTAGATATTTGTCGGTGTCTGGGCATGGAAGAGTTAGATCTTTATTGTAGTTTTTACATTCTGGGCTTGTTTGTGCCCATCCTTCTTCATAAGGCTTTTCAGATATTCAAAGAGACTTGGGACCCAAGCCAATATAACTGTGAGTTTTTGTAGACTCAAAGAGGTACTGCCTTGGTGGTCTTGGATAAGACCTGGAAGAATTCTCTGGATTACCAGGCAGATTATTGTTCTTTTCCCTTACTTTCTCTCAAGCAAATGGAGTCTCTGCCTCTGTTCTGAGCCATATGGAACTGGGGGTGTGGTGATGCAAACATCCCTGTGGCTATCACCACTGGGACTGTGCTGGGTCAGACCTGAAGCCAGCACAGCACTGGGTCTTGTCCAAGACCCACTGTAATCATTACCTGTCTACCCATTATGTGCACTCAAGACCCTAAGGTTCTATAATCAGCAGGTGGTGAAGCCAACCAGGTTTATGTTCTTCCTTTCAGGGCAGCAAGTTCCCCAGACCTTGGGTGGGCTCAGATATGTTGTCTGGGAGCCAGGAATTAAGAGTCAAAAACGTTAGAAATTTGCCCTATAGTCTATCATACTATGGTTACACTAGCACTCAAACCACAATATAAAGTCCTTCCCACTCTTCCTTTCCCTTTCCACAGGCAGAGGAGCCTCTCCAAGTGGGCACCACAAGCATGGGCCCCTTGTGGCAGAGTGGTTCTTCCAGGCTACCATCAATGTTCACTTAAAATCCAAGAACCCTTCAGTCAGCTTGTGTTGAACATTGTCAGGCCTGGGACTCACCCTTCAGGGAACTGGACTCCCCGTTAGTCCAGGGAAGGCCCAGAAATGCTGTCCAAGAGCCTAACCCTAGACTTGGGGACTCCAAAGTCCTACTTGTTGCTTTAGCTCACTGGGGCCAAGCTGGTACCTAAGGTGCCAGACAAAATCCCCTTTACTTTTCCCTCTGCTTTTTCCAAACTGAAAGAGTCACTGTAGCCACCACCACTGGCAATGTGCTGAGTCACATCTGTAGTTAGCATGTCTCAGAGCCCAAGGCCTGTGATATGCTACCTGGCTATCATTGATAGTTATTTACAACCCAAGGGCTCTTTAGTCAACAAGCAATGAATAATGCCAGGAATGGGTCCTCCCTTCAAGGCAGCAAGTTCCTTTTTGGCCCAGAATGTGTCTAGAAATGTCTTTGGAGAGCTAGGACTTGAAATGGGGGCCTCATAACTCTGCCTGGTGCCCTATCCTACTGTAGCTGAGCTAGCATCCAAAATGCAAGACAAAGTTTTCTTTACTCTTTGCCTTCCATCCTTTAAGCAGAAGAAAAGAGACACTGTTGTGGCTGTGAGCCACGCTGCCTGGGTTTGGGGGATGGATGGCACAAGCATTCCTTTAGCTGCCCTGGCTGGTGTCTCCCTAGGTCACCTGCCACCCTAGTCCTCTGGCTCTGAGCCCAGCCCAGCACTAGGGGTTGCCTAGGAATTGTAGTCCTTGTGCCCTAGATTGTCTTTCAAGTTTACCTAGGACCCCAGGGCACTTTGGTCTGCCGTGGTGAGGCTGGCTAAGAAACTCGAGTTCTGATTGCTGAAATGGGCAATTCCCCTCTAGCTAGCTCTGGTCCAAATACTCCCTTTTTGCACAGGCACTGGCTGAGCCCAGCACATCTTTACTCTCTGCTACATCAGGTCAGCACTGAGTTCAATGTAATGTTCCCTAGTCACTGCACCATCCCTCCCTCAAGTGCACAGACTCTCTGTGCTGCACAGCTGCTGCCAGGGTATAGGGGAAGAGTGGCTTTAGTGATTCACGACTGTTTCTCTGACCTTCCTCTTTCAATGATATGAAGTTAAAACTAGGTACTATGATTGCTCACCTGATTTTTGGTTCTTGTTTTGGTGCTTTTCTGTGCACAGATAGTTGTTAAAATTTGGTGTTCCTATGGGCGGTACAGTGTAGGCTTCTATTCGCCATCCTAAATTATTCCACCCCTTAAATTAATTTTGTGTGTAAATGTCTTCTAGTTACCACATGTCATTTACTATCACTATTTCTATATTTTCTGATCTTTTGTTTCATTTTGGGGGGGGGGAACTTGAAAGAAAAATATGTTAATCATTATAATTGTAAATTTGTGTATATCTGAGAATCTCTTTGGATTGCTTAATGTACAATTGTGGGTAAGATCCTTTTATAAGATTGTTGCCACTTCTTGATCCTCCAGCATTTAATGTAAAAAAATGTCTAATAGGTAAATTTTTTTGTCTTAATGATTTTAGGATTATTTTTACTTAAACCTTAATTTTCATTAAAGTCTAGGTTTATTTTCTTTTTATTAAATTTATCGATTCATGGTATGGTATTTTAATCTGTATAATGAGAACTTTCTTATATTAAGAAAATTTTCTTCTTTTATATTTTTGTTCAATCTGTTCCATTTGTCTTTATATGTACTGATTAGTTTTCCTTTGTCAATTTTCTTGTCTGTAATCTTCACTCTTGTTGATTTAATTTACTTGCCTATTTTACCATTCATAGAATGCTTCTTAGTTCTGCCTTCTATATCGATTTTGCTTTTACTAGGTTAATTCTAATTTTCACTATTTATATGTTAATTTTAAAGCTAATGCTAAATTTATTTATGTTTATTCAAAGTATTCTGCTTTTCTGTAGCTTTAGAAACATTTTTTGTGCCTCTTAACCCCCTTTATTATTTCATTTCAGTTGGTTGTCTTCTCACCTTATCTCTTTCACAGATTTCTTGTATTCCTGAATTTCTTTGAGTATATTAAGCAGAGCCTATTTAAACTTGATCTGAGTTACTTATAATTAATTATTTCTAAAACATAACTCTCTGCCATGTCTTATTTTACATTATTGTTATTATTTTAAGGTTAATAATTCTAGGATAAGAAGCTATCCGAAGTTTGGATTTGCCCCCAAAAGAGTATTAGTGAGGTTTCCTTAGATTCCCTTGCCATTTTCTGGGTTGTGTTTGAATTCTTCTCTCATCTCTTAAGGTGAGGTTCTGGTTGATTTAAGTTTATATCATCAGTTCAGTGATTTAGCACCTTTCAAAGTGAAAGAATCATGGATTGACCAGGATATGTGCTTCCTTCTCCATGTTTGGTGACACCTTCTATGGTGGGGCCAATTCTTGATATCTACTTTTGCCTGTCCTCCACTTCAGTTGCAGGTGAAGATGTGTTTACCTGCTGGATACCGATGCCTCTAGCATCAGGGAGAAGTTGAGCCCTGGAGGAAACTTTGCCTCTAAGTTTGTGTTCTGGAAAGTCCACTCCTGTCCTTGCCCACCATGCTGCTTTGGAAAGGCTACTAATTGGTGGGGATAAAGGAGATTCCCATTAGAAATTTCTTAATCTGTCCTATGACTAGATCACCATAGTACTTATCATCCAAATCAGGATAATTATGAGAACAGAAGAGTGCTCAATTATTGACAATTGGTGCAAACTAAGACTGTCTTAGTCAACCAGATCATGTGGTCACCCTACTTATGACCTATCATTATTTAAGCAATGACCCTTTCAAATTAAGGAAGATTAGTAGGGCTGTGTGAAGTTACTCTTTGTCACTGATATACAATCTGATGATAATTTTAATAAAAATAATAATAGTTGTACTAATAGATAAACACATATTGAAAAATTACCATTATGATCATCTATTCCAGGGTTCCAGAAGGAAAATTCATATCTACATATAGATTTTTAACTCTGTTCTTCTTAATTTCCCAGGAATCTTTTACCACTCATCCCCAGTATTTGAGATTTATTGACATTATTGAAAGAGTGAAGACAGGTGCCATGGATTGCCTCTTCCCTGAATTTTGTCCTCCCTCCCATCTCACTTCTACTCTGCAAAGATGTTCTTTGGTTACTTCACATGTTTCTTTTGTTCTTAAAAAGGTAGTAAAATCCAAAAGGAAAAATCTTGTCTCCTAACTCTTTGGTATTCCTCATAGCTTCTGATTTGTACTACCCACCCCTCCCCAATATTTCCTGCCCCAGGCTGAGTTTTCCTGGAATGGTGTCTAATTCTGTAGGTGGGTATGTTTTCTTAGAATAAACATTTTGAGCCTACCTTCTTCATCTCGGTTGTCATTAAAGTTTAGCTGCTGATCCAATATTGCTGTAATAGTTGGATTGCATTCAAATTTTAATTTCATATTTTATCTCAAGAAGTATATTAAACAATTGGCTTTCATTATATATTTTTCCCTTCTTTAACTGGAATGAAGTTCAAAGTGTTTTAAGACAAACTCTAAATCTAAATAGAGTATTTATGATGACATAATTTAATACAAATAGAAATCAATTGTGAATTGCTGAATTGTAAACTGAGAGGAGCCATTCAGTCATTAATGAATTACTTAGCAATATATTAACTTAGTAATATATTAACCCTTAGCAATATATTAACTTGTTGAATACCTAGATCTCCCTTCCTTTCCTTCTTTTTTTAACTGTACAATTACTATGTGATGATAATTAAAGTACATTAGATTTCTAAAGTTTCTGCTTCAAAAGAAAGTTTAAATATTTAACTGTTTCCTTAGGTGAGGAAAGATGTGGCATATATTATTTTCATACACTTAAAATGGAAAGTGGGAAGTAGAATTTTAAAAGGCTTATCCTAGTTAAATATAAGCCTTGACCTTTTTAATATATGTATATATGTATGTGTATATGTTTAGGTAAAAAAATATGATATATGTGTGAGTATATATATCATATATGTGTGTGTATATATATACATACATATATGTATAAAATGTATATATACACATACATTATATATATATTTTAACCAAGAACCTAGAGAAAATCTAAGATTCCTAGTTCAGCATACCATTTTTTCAGACTTAAATGATTAACTTACACCTCCATTCTGTGCTAGATAAGCTAATCAAAATTGGTCTAATTTTTGTGTTATTACATTTCTGGACTAGAAAAGAGGAAAATAGCAAGAAGAAGATAGTCACTTTTCTTAGAGATTATAAATTCCTCTAAGGCAATACATAACTCTTAAACTTCTCGGTATCCTTTTAACCACTTACTTAGTACCTAGCATGATTCCTGGGTAATGGTCCATGCTTACTATGAATTTGTTAACTTGAACTGAATTTGAATTATTCTTTTTTTTTTCTTTTTGAGACAGAGCCTTGCTCTGTCACCCAGGCTTGAGCCAGTGGCACGATCTTGGCTCACTGCAACCTCTGCCTCTGGGGTTCATGCAATTCCCCGCCTCAGCCTCCCGAATAGCTGGGATTACAGGCGCCCACCACCATGTCCGGCCAAATTTTTTTGTATTTTTAGTAGAGACAGGATTTTGCCATGTTGGCCAGGCTGGTCTCAAACCCCTGACCTCAGGTGAGCTGCCCACCTCGGCCTCCCAAAGTGCTGGGATTACAGCTGTGGGCCACCACACCCACCCTGAATTTTAATGATTCTTTTTAGCAAACTTGAAACATACTGTTCATAAGAACTTTGAAGAAGCTTCTCATTGCAAGAGCTTTCTTATTTCAGGTTCAGCTCATGCTTAGCTTTTTCTTTTTTATAAAATTATCACATTTAATATTGGGATGTCCTTTAATTAAAATTTAAAATCAAATTACCTTGTCTCTCTTAGTTGTATGTCTTTCTTTTTAGCTAGATAATATATATAACCTGGATTTTTTAGCTCTACTCTGTGTTATCTAGATCTGGCTTTCTGAAAAGATATAAAGATATGTAGGTAATAAACTATTACCTGAAGGATTTTGTTGGGCCAACACTTCCACCACAAATTTCTCACCTTAAAATATTTCTGGGTGGACCTTTGTTTTCTCTCTATGTGAAGTGGGCTTAGTAAATTACCATTGAAGGAACTGGTAAAAGATCATCTGCAAAGCCTGATAATCCATTGTTCAGTACATTCCGTATTGTGAAGGTCTTAGAATTGCATTTCCATGCAAAGATAACAGCAACATCAATTTTGTTCTTCCTAGCATATGGGACAGAGTAGTTGCCATGTAAAAAGAGAGTGTATGGAGTTTCTAAGATCATATTTAACATTTCCAGAGAGAGAAAAAAGATAAAGATAAGAAATTTGAGCAGAGCAGCTATAGTCTTAAGTCTTGGATTAGATTAGGTTTCCTGGACTGTTGGAGAGTAAGTTTTTCTCTGTACCTGGTACAGACTACACAGTTATTAAAATTCATGCATTGGCCAGGTGTGGTGGCTCATACCTGTAATCCCAGCAAATGGGGAGGCTGAGGAGGGCAGATCATGAGGTCAGGAGATTGAGACCATTCTGGCCAACATGGTGAAACCCCATCTCTACTAAAATATAAAAAATTAGCTGGGCGTGGTGGCACATGCCTGTAGTCCCAGCTACCCGGGAGGCTGAGGCAGGGGAGTTGTTTGAACCTGGGAGGTGAAAGTTGCAGTGAGCTGAGATCATGCCACTGCATTCTAGCCTGGTGACAGAGCAAGACTCCATCAAAAAAATAAAAGAAAAGAAAAAGAAAAGAAAATATTTATGTATCTAAAATTCCCTCGTTGAGAAAATATCTCACAGGAAAGTGGCAAAATATTAGTTTTCAGATGTTGCATTGCATGTTATAAGATCCCTGTATAAATGAGGATGTGGTACTATTATAGCTATGCAAAGGTAAAAATATCATTTCTGCATTGCATATTTCCGTGAACTGTATACATACTTTACTGTGCAAAGTCTCCAAACACAACTTCGACAGCGCCTTGTGAGGGAAGGAGTACTGGTCTTAGAAGTGTGGGATCAGTGGAATTTTAGGCAAATTTTGTTCTCCATCACTCCTTTGTCCTAGCTGCCAGAAGGGCTAATAATGTCTAGCTCACAGGATTGTTGTAAGAAAAAAATGAAATGATGTTTACTTTTAAAAGAAACGGCACACAGTAGAGTGTTCTACAGATATGGGTGTCTGTTGTCATGCTATTATTTTATTCTTCCCTAGGTTCAAGCCTCCACTTTTTACTCCTCTCTATTGTTTTGGATTATATTATATGACTCAGCAACAAACTCAAGAAATAGTTATTTATTGGACTGATTATAGGTCTTTGAGATATGAAGTTATCATCCCTGAGGTACAAATGGTGACAACAATATGAGTAAAATGTGTCCGTGATTCTATCCTTGCCCTGGATCCAATCATGATCTCTCGCTTTCTCATGGTATTCTGTAGGACTGTATAAATGACCATGCTGACATTCTCCTGGAAGTCCATTAGATATGGAACACAAGGAATATAACTTAGGATCTTAGCCTTATGCCCACTTTCTTGGTTTCCCCAAAACTGCAGTAGGCTGGGGTTTTTATTAAAAGAAACAAGGATCTTTACACATATGCTTTACAGAGCTGACTCCCTTGGAAGAAGCATTATGTGAAGGCTGTCCTGACAATTTAAATTAGGGAGAGCTGGTTCTAGACTGCATTTCTACAAAGTGCTGATTAGGTGGGTACCAGGATTCAACCGTTTTTCCTTTGTTTACTAATTGGCTTAGACCTCTCCCATTTTCAGCCTTTCCCAATGTTCTATGTTTTCACCTGTTTAAAAAAAGTAACTATGTTTTAAATAAACACTCCCGGTCCACTATGAAGATTCTGTGTCTATGCTCTGAGAGGTGACCTGAATTTGTTTTAGCGTGACTATTAAAGATGTGAGATTACTAATGCATTTCAAATCATAGTCCCTTATAAATGCTTATGGCACATAGTAGGCTCTCAATCAGTGTTTTAAATGTGTACATGGATAAGTAAGCTATGACTAGAGCTGATTTCCAGTATTTGGGAGAGTAGTTGCTATTTTACATATTTCCTTCTGCTGCAGCATTTCCACAGCTAGTCGCTAGGTTTTCTTAGCTCATTCTCACCTTTGCAGGTCCTAGTGCATCCTGCTTGCATACTCATGGCCCCAGTGCCTTATCACATACAGTTAGCCCAGCAGAAGGAATTTCAGTTCAGCCTCCAGAAACAATGTCCAAGGGACCACTGTTTGTGTGTGTTCCGAAGATGGAAATGATTATCATGAAAGACGTAAGAAGGATTATGTCAAGAATTCTCTCCAGATCTGCACACTTAGCAAGCCATCCTGTTTTGCATTACAGAATCACATTATGTTCTGCAGTTCCTCTGTGGCTGTTTGGTGTCAGTCATGGATTTGTGAGAGATTGGGGTCAAAGTCAGCAGTGTTTACAAACACAGGAGGAATGTTAGCAAGAGATGGCCAAATCCAAATATGATCTTTATGATTCTCTACAAGGCTAGTCATTTGACCTATAAACAGAAAACATGGTTTCTGGCTATGCAAGGTGTTCCCTGCACTCAGATCTTTAAATAGTGTAACCAAATCAAATCACTCATCTGCACTTCAAGTGCTGGCAAGCCAGCCCTTTTCTGATGCCCGAGTTTCTGCCTAATACCTGGTATACTCTTCTATAAACTAAAGTTTAAAAGGAACCATAAGAGCTTGAAAAGATCTATGGGTTCATGATGAATTAAGAACCTGGAAATAATGACAAGGCATTTGAATTGGACTAGTGGAGTTTTCATGCAGCTTCAGTCTCAAGAGTCAGTAGTCAGTGAAAAGCAGACAATGGTACAGTATCCAGAGGCAGAGCTTAATAATTCGGTTTCCTTTCTGAGGGTACCATGCTCAGGTAAAGTTCACTACTGAGTTTTTCTTCCACTTTTCAGACAAGGCCCCTCTCATGATTCTCATGGGGAGTTTTGGGGCAATTACCTCTTGCCAATCCGAGTGAGTTCAGAAGGAGTAAGAAAGAGTGGTAGTCTTCTTGCTGGTAAGGGATGGAGTTGAGTGTCTCTCTTTTCATCTTATAATCCACCAGAGTAGCTTGGGGATGAATCTGGGACTCTGTAGAAATTTATGGGCATGTGATCAAGTCTACATTGAAAGAACCAGGATGCCCTTTACAACAGTTTTCTTGAGACCACTTTTGCAGTTTCCAACCTGAGCTCTATTTTGGATCATGGAAGGGGAGCCCGGGGAGGGATCATGATTACATTGCACGCTTCCTGCCTCTCTTCCAAAAATGAGCAAAGTGCGATAGTTTTGGCATTACAGAACTGAATTTTGAGTCATATGACTGTAACTCAACCTCTGTAGCACCACTAAAATGTTAAACTGAGATTCCCATTGGGCAGAAGACTGACAGAGATGTGACCCTGGACAAAAAGCTTTTGGAGCAATTCACATCCTTAAAGGAGTCCTGAGACCTGTGTCCAAGATGGGTCTAAGTTTTATGTCTTGGAACTTGGGAGTGAGTGTCCCACAGCTGGATGTATATGGTTGAATCAACTGGTTCACCTTAAGATGCTTCCTTAAATTTCTCTTGGTATTCTCTCTTAGCCACTTAAACCTATTTCTGACTGTTTCTGACAACTGTCACTAATAGGGGGAGCATAGGGAGAGAAGCAAAGAGCTGGAGAGGAAAAGAGGACACAGCCGCTGTATCCTGGCTAAGAGAGGATTCAGTCTGAAGGCTGTAGCAATTATATTCCACTCTTCTCCATGTGGATTTCTGTATCACTTTGACTTAAGCCAAAAGGAAAAAAAATCAAAGAATGGAATAAAATTACTGCGTGCAAAACTTTCCAATTTGGGGAAGGAAGAGACCAGATGAACATATGCTTCAGAAAATCATTCCTAGACAGGCACAGATGTGATAAGATCCAAGTCAAAGAGATCATCTAGAGTGCACCAAGGACTTAGGGGAAAAAAATTTTATTTTATAGGGTCTTTGGGAAGGAACCTGTAAAGAAGTAATTAGTCACACCTTGGGAGTGGGGGCAAGAGTTACCGTAGCATGATTTAACTCTGTAGAGTTCACATTTTTTTGCTCCTTCTTTTTCTAAAGGGTTGTTCAGCTGTTAAAGATCTCTCTCTCAGAGGCATCTATCTCAGCCTTTCTGGGTGCAGACCACTTAGGAGCAGAAGCTCCTTGTGCCTTTTCTTTACAGCACTAGGTAAGATTGAGGATTCTCACACTGGAGTAAGAGGTTCTTCTTAACTCAGAGACCCTAAAGAGACAATATTTAAATATTAAAATTGATGGAAATGCCAACAAAGTTTGCTCTGAAGACTTCTTGGTGCTGGTGACAGAGCTTGGAAACTCCATCCAGTAGGAAAAATGATGAATCTTGCCCCCAAATCATATATATGCCACAGGATGTTTGGAGAGAGGCATAAATGGGAAATAAGGACAAAGTGGTGTTAAATCCACTGCTGAGTCATATATTCAGGTATACATTTAGGTTAAATTTTAGTTATTTTTAGTGGTTTGGGGTTTGAAAAATGTTTGGTATTTGTAAATAATGTTTTTGGATTCCAACATTTCTCAAAAGCCATTCTCATTGTGCTATATGTTGGATCCCAAAAGCATCTATATTATATTTCACCAAGTCAGGTACCTGAAATAACTAGTGGGTGAAGCCTGCACTCTGAAATCCCCAAGAAGCTATATTTGGGAATTTTTCTCTTCCTAGTTATTACAACTAATTTTCCCATCAAATCCTAGAGGACTGCTTTGAACCCCTGTAACGCTCTGAAGGCAGAAGTGTATTTTAACTCATTCACGCTGGTGCTAATCTCCTCAGTGATTTATGAGGTCTTTAAAGCTTTAATTCTCTGTCTGTCAAGAGTCTTCCTTGGTAGTGAGTTGACAGTTTAAATTAGTGTTTAGACATGGCTTTCATAATGTCAGTTTTGTTTTGTCTCAGCAGCGTTTTGGAATTCCTTCCATTGTACCTCAAGTGACTCATGACAATAAATGACTCTCCTTCTCTTTTGTTCTTAATCAAGGAAGAATGGAGTGAACCACATAATGTTTGTTAAAGAGCAACCTTAATTAGTTCTCAGCTGTAGCC
The DNA here is from genome assembly GCF_001698545.2 of Rhinopithecus bieti. Lineage (NCBI taxonomy): Eukaryota > Metazoa > Chordata > Mammalia > Primates > Cercopithecidae > Rhinopithecus > Rhinopithecus bieti. The sequence continues at coordinate 5,434,670 of NW_016814053.1, read as the reverse complement.
AGAGATGCTTGTCTTGTCTCTTTAGCATATAAATGTAGGACACGGATGCGTTCAGGTGAATAAATACTGGGTTTCCTAAAAAGCCTCCTCTGGTTCTCTTCCAATAATGAAGAGCAATTGCAGTAGAAACATTTTAAAGCCTTCTCCTCAAACTGGGAAGTAAGAGACCCCAGCTAGCTTCCAAGAGTTGTATTTGTTTTAGGTTTTGCAATGGCCTTTTGGAATCCAATGAATAAATCTCCAAGTATAAGAAGGTCTCCCGAAAGGAGTATCCCTATTCACCCTAAGCACTCCCTACCCTTTGGGGAATAGTGCCAGGTTACACCAGAGGCCAGGGATGCCTTTCCTGCCGAGCCACCTCCTTCCGAATTTTGAATGTAAGAATAAACCCCAGATCCTTGGGGGTCCATGTTTGTTTACTCTCAACAACGTTTGGCTTCCTAAGGAAAATGGTGAAAGAAAGTATAAAATTCCATCTTAAAAAAAACCCCTCAAGTATTCTTGGACATCAAACAACTCTTACAACACAGTCCTTTGATGAGTTCAGTGTAAATGAATCAGAAACATATGGATAGTGTTTATGCTCAAATGCACATGCGTTTAAAAACTCTGAGAGAAATTAGTTTAGTGAGCTATGTTTGGGTCATTTCCAGGATCCGAGAATTTGGAAAATCAATTCTCATGAGTAAAGATGTGGAAGAAATGGTTGAGCACCCCTTGAAATGAAAAATGGGCACGTTCAGCAGCCCATGCTGTGTTGTGTATCATAAACACGGTAGCAGAGGGCACAGATCTTGCGACAGCTCCAAGCCAGGAGGGATTGGGCTACTGATGTGGAAAAAGTTTCTGTATCTCATTACCAGCTGTCAGTACCTGTGCAAGAGAGTTCCACACTTGACAAACATGGCCCACCAGCCTCATTAGATTAGTGCAGTCATTGGACACTTTTGTAAATTATATTTTGTACTTAGGACATTGGAACCCATTGGCTAAATGACCTACCCTTGGTATAATCATTGTTTCCTTTTCACTTTGAGGAGGGTGGAAATAGCCAATCATACCACAGATATGGAAAACAGTCACATGCATTATCTCTGGTTATATATCAAAAAAGGTATGTGAGCTATAAAAAAAATCCATTCAGTATTACATGGCCCTAAGGCCTTAACATTTCTCACTGTTAGTCGGACCAAAAGGTATTGAATTTTTGAATTATCTTTTTTTCCCTAAAATGTGTGTAATTGCTTATTGAAGAGGAAGAAGGAGCAAGGGATAGAGGCTATGGTATTTTGATACATCAGATTAAATGTGTAGCAATCTCTTGGCTGGGCCTAGACCATCAACTATTGTTTCAGTAGTCTTTATAGTGATAAGATGCTGGGTGTGAGGGTTAAGGAAGCTTTCTCTTGATGTCCAATCACAGAATAACAAGAGTAATGCTGTTCGATTATGATCAGTTTAAATGCTAAGTATCTACCACTATGTCAACAACACAGCACAAGATGATGAAGGTAATTTTAAAAATGTAAGTAACACAGGGCTTCTGCCTTCAAAGAATGTAAACTTGAGTTGAGGTTACAAAATATGTAAAATAAAATAATAGCACTAGAGATGTCATAGTAAAGGTGTTTTATTGCTAAACTAGTGATATAAGCCATTGTTTTATGAGTTGTGGGATTTAAGGTGGAGTTAAATGGAATAGTAGAAAGACCATGAGATACTTGAACATTGCTGGAAATGTACAAAATAGAGAACATTCTATTTTCTAGATCTCTTCTAAAAGAGTACTGCATGGGTTGAGATTCCTTGATAAGCTTCTTAGTGGTAGGTAAAGCGAGAGGGTGGAGAAAGAGTTAAAAATCCCAGCTCTGCTATGAATGAATGGCAGGACTGTCCAAGCTGATTGTTCTGAGCTGGTGTCACTAAGATGGAGATATTAATATTAATATCTATCTACATTTATTCATTCAACAGTTCTTTGAGTGATTATGATATGCCAGGCACTATAAAGAGAAAGTGAACTATGTATATACACAAAGCACTGGTGCTAAACCTGGTAGGTCTGGTGCAGGCAGTGGGGTTGTGTAAGATTGAAATGGGGGTGGGGTAAACTAATGTTAAACTACATAATTTCTACTTTGGCTCATGGAATTATTCACATAACCTAAAAAATGTTTTAAAACCAAATATCAAATATCATTTTTTCCCCATGCATACTGTAAACACTGCTTTGTCTTTCTCTTCTCTCTCCTCTCTCAGACCTTTGTTTGGAAAGAGAGAAATAGGTAGTGCAACTGATTGTAATAGCTTGTTTTTATTCACGAGCTTTGTCCAATTCTTCTTAAAGCATCCCTGGCATAAATATAGCTTTATAGGATGTCTGCTAACTCCTTCGCTTGCTGCTCCACCCTCAACGCATTGTATGAGGATGTATTACATCTCTCTAGGTGTCAATGTCTCCATCTGTCACATAAGGATAATAATACTGACTAATAAATAAAGCACTCAGAGAGTCTCATGAAAGATACAAAGTCATATTATATGCTAAAAAAGCCTATGGCTCATAGTCCCTTTGCCGTATAGATATTTATGAAATTGTATTCTCTTAATTACCTCTTACACTTTATTAGTTTGATCTTTGCGAGACATCTTCCACCCTGTGGTACTGAAGAGATTGGGTGCAGCAAAGAGAAGAACAGTGACACCTCTGGAAAGCTTATATTTTATCACTCTAAAGAACACTGAAGCAATAATTGACAATCCAGACCTAGCATATGAGAGTGGTACAAAAAATTTTTTAAATCTGATAGATCTAGATACAGTAACCTCTATCCCTTGCTCCTTCTCCTTCCTCAATGAGCAATTAAATACATTTGGACCAAAAAGTGATAATTTAAAATGAAGGCATAAGCCTGCCTAAAATGATGGTTGTAAAATTTTATTCTTAGTCTCAGAACACTTTCTTTAATCCAATATTTGAGGCTGAGTTTTGGTAAAATGGTTTAACATTGTTGCAGGGAATGATTATAGAGCCCTCTGTGAAATATTTTTGCATACATTCCTGATCTAGAATTACACTAGTGGTCTCTGAACTTCACTGATCTACCTATCTCAGTAGAACATTTTTGCAAATGCCCTCACATGTACATGATACAGCAGACACAAAAATGGAACTGTAAAAAAGTAAGATAAAGGTGAAGTAGCCCATATTTTTACATAATTTTCTAAAATGAATAGCATAAAGATATTTTCCTTCACTAATAGTCAGGTTATTAACAGTATTCTAGTTTTTTTCAGTTTTAAAATGACTTGCTGGTGGTGTTGCATCCAAACATTATTAGCTAATACCCTATGTAATTTTATATTCTTAGCACAGAGTTCAACTTTAACTTCACTAGTGCTAAGCTGGTCTAGAAATGTCTGTCCCCAGCAAGATGTGAGGATCTGGTATAAGGGGGAAGGAATCGGCATGATATTTTATAGAGCTCATGCTTAATTACCATGGGCGTTAAAATGTTTTGGTCGACAATGTTGAGGGCCTATGAATTTTTAATTTCCAATGTATACTGTCCTTACTAATTCTACAAAACTTCTAGAAAAATTTTTAAAATGTCCTTGTTTCCATCTCATAACTAAGGAGTGGGGAAGCATCGGTTCTTCTGTCCTCCAGTTGTTTGTACATATTTGTATTATCAGGACTGCTTTAATTTGAGACTTCATTCTAAGAATATGTTTAATTTTCTTGCTCATTTTGTGAAATAGACAAACTAATCTTCATATACCAAAGACAAACTCACAAGTAAGAGTTATGCCTGTAGCTTTTCTGAGTTTTGAAATTGCTACCTCATGTTCCGTTTGTGGCACACGATCATCTAGCACATAGAGTATGCAGGCACCAATGTCTATTCATATAAAGTGATTGATGATTATAAGATACAAAGGACAAATATAAGTTCTCATATGTTCCTTTTGTGCTCAATGGATTCTGCCATTACTATGCTGGTCTTGGCCTTCAAGACTGTTGACCAAAATGTTTTCATGCTCATGGTAACTAAGTGTGATCTGTATAAAATATTACACTGATTCCTCCCCCACCATGCCAGATCTAGGCATTTCTAGACTGGTAGGGCATTAGTAAATAATCACTCTCTTCATATCAGACCAGACGGTGGCTATAGTAACACTATTTTGTTCAAGGGCTTCACTGTGCAGGATGCCTTTTAATGCCTATTGGATATCATAGAGCAGATGCAACGTGAATGATGACTGGCAGATTGTCCGCATGAGTAAAACAAGAGTACACATCCTCAATGGATGAGATAGAAAGCCGAGGTCTATCATTCTTGTTGCCATTTCATCAACAGTTTACCAGATAAATAAGACATTTTTATTTAAAAATTGGCATCTGTATTGGGGCCATTTTTTCTTTTCCTTGCGACACACATTTTTCTACCACTAACGCTATGTAAGTACTTCACATTAGCTGAAGATGGTTATCTCAATAAATGCAGCAGCTTGTTAGCATTTGGTTTTGTACCCCCTTTTGCTCTAGCCTGGAACAAAAACAGGGTCCTTAGCAGTCGTAGACAGAATTATCTTTCCTTCCTCCCTTCCTTCCTTCCTTCCTTCCTTCCTTCCTTCCTTCCTTCCCCCTTCTCTCCTTCTCTCTTCCTTCCTTCCTCCCTCCCCCTTCCTTCCTTCCTGCTTCCTTCCTTCCTTCCCCTCTCTTCTCTCCTTCTCTCTTCCTTTCTTCCTTCCTCCCTGCTCCCTTGCTTCCTTCCTTTCTCCCTCCCTCCCTACCCCTTCCTTCCTTCCTGCTTCCTTCCTTCCTTCCCCTCTCTTCTCTCCTTCTCTCTTCCTTCTTTCCTCCCTCCTCCCTTTCTTCCTTTCTCCCTCCCTCCCTACCCCTTCCTTCCTTCCTTCCTTCCTTCCTTCCTTCCTTCCTTCCTTCCTTCCTTCCTCCCTTCCTTCTTCCTTCCTTCCTTCCTTCCTTCCTTCCTTCCTTCCTTCCTTCCTTCCTCCTTTTCTCTCTCTTTCTTTTCTCCTTCTCTCTTCCTTCCTTCTTCTCTTTCTTCTCTCTCTCCTTCCTTCCTCCCTCCCTCCCTTTCTCTCTCTCTCTCTCTTTCTTTCTTTCACCTGTCTCACTCTGTCACCCAGGCTGGAGTACAGTGGCATAATAGCTCATTGCAATCTCAAACTCCTAGGCTCAAGAGATCCTCCCACCTCAGCCTCCCAAAGTGTTGGGATTACAGTCATGAGCCACCATTCCTGCCCAGAATTTCTGGTTTTTTTAATCCTCCAATAGGCGTGAATATGATCTACCATAATACTCTAACATGAGAAATGTTATATTAATTTTTTTTTCAGAATCAAATTTGTGTTTATAGCTCCTGTCTTGTCAGACTGGGCTAATCAATCTGTCATTGTTGGGACTTCCCAAGAGTCCTGTGGAAGTCTCGAGTCTTGTGTGGTCCTACATATTTGGGAAGGGCCTTTTGATATGCTCATTGTGCAATCCTATGTTCCTTAAAACAGGACAGCCCCTCTGGGGCACCAGGCAAGTCTTGGAGGCCTGGATTCTAGGTTCATCCTTCTCATGTGGACTTAGTGGAGCTCAAACTCCTAATATATTCTCAGAACTACAACCAACCCTTCATCGCTTTCCAACACAGAATAGAAGGTAATACTTCTGTAAATTAGTCTGCCACAACAGCAGTGGTGAGGCCATATGGAGGTACTATGCTACTCTCCTCGTGCCTGATAAGAAGTCTCCATCTCCTTCTTCCAATCAAAGGGGCTCCTGAGGCTTTGGGGTACTGGGGCCATAATGTCTTTGCTGCTACTTCTGCTGAAGCTTTAAAGCCAGCTGTGTGCCAGGTAAGAGTCTCTCATTTCTTTTCTTTTTTTTAATAATAAATTTTATTTTTTTGTACATTTCAAGATTTACAGAATAATTACACAGACAGTACATAGAGTTCCATATGCTCAACCCCACCTCCTGCTCTTGTACCCAGTTTTCCCTATTATTAATGTCTTGTATTAGTGTAGTATGTTTATTAAAATTAATAAATATTGATACATTAATTTTAACTATAGTCCATAGTTTATATTAAGTTCCACTCTGTGTTTTACAGTTCTAGGGGTTTTGACAAATGTGTTACATAATGACATGTACCTACTATTATAGTCCTTATACAGAATATTTTTACTGCCCTGTCCTTTACCCATTCATTCCTCCCCTCGTTATACTCTGCTTCTTATCCAAACCCCTGGCAACCACTGATATTTTTACTGTTTCTACAGTTTTGCCTTTTCTAAAATGTCATACAGCTGGAATCATATAGTACATGGTCTTTTCAGACTGACTTCTTTCTTCAGCAATATGCATTTAACGTTCCTCCACATCAAAACTGACTTTTTTCTTTAGCAATATGCATTTAATGCTCCCCTATGTGTTTTTGTGGCTTGATAGTTAGTTCATTTGCTTTTATTTTATTTAATTAATTTTTTTTTTTTTTTTTTTTTTTGAGACAGAGTCTTGCTCTGTCGCCGAGGCTGGAGTACAGTGGCACAATCTCCGCTCACTGCAAACTCCGCCTCCTGGGTTCTTGCCACTCTCCTGCCTCAGCCTCCTGAGTAGCTGGGACTACAGGTGTCCACCACCACACCTGAAGAGTCTCTCATTTCTTAACATGTCATTGAGGCTTGCTTCTGCCTTTGCTGGAAGTTGCCTAACTGCCAGTTCTGAGAGAGGACACTGGAGAACAAATTGGAGTGGCAAATGCTATGCTGTTTTCATTCCCATCTCCTCTGACTGTTGAAACATTGCTAGTACAGCAAACTGTGCACTTGACCCTTCTTTCCCTTACAATAAATTATTTCCCAAGAGCCTCCAGGGCTCTTCATACAATTCAGGCTTTGCTGGACCTGCCCCCACCAGTGGCCAGCTCTGCTTGGGCTTGTTTATGTCCTTATGGTAAACACAGCTGGTAGGGGGTAGGGAGGGACACCTGATTCACACAGCTTTAATAGCTATAATTAATTATTAATATATTCTTTATTTGCTAGTATATTCTCACTATTCTCAGATTGTTAGTCTTGTTTTGGATATGTTGGTTGTGTAAGACTCTGACAGAGAAATGGTACAATGACAAAAAAAAAAATGGAATTTATAACTCTCATTTTAATTACTCCCAGACTTTTTTTTTGAACAACTGGCTGGCTGGCTGACTGATTCAATGTAAATGTCCAGAAGGGTGGGACCCTTTATAACCATAGAAAAAAATACAAGACTTTCACCCTAAGCTATGCTGGATGGATAAACAAACATCAGGACTAGACAGCTGAGACCTTCCTCCAGTGTTTGTAAATGGGTTTCTGTAGAGTCCTCAGACAGAGCTGTCGAGTCCTCATCCAGTTAGCAGATTGGTTCTTTTGTTAGGCAATCATATTATTTGGAATTTTTTGAACATTTTATAGACCATATTAAATAGATGGGCTCATGTCAAAACCAATTATTTGTATAACTCAGTCTTGAGAAGTGAAACATTATTTATTATAGTAACTATGAAACAGATGTTGTAATATATGTCCTAATTCAATTAAAAAAAAAACAGCAAAAGCAGTTATTTGTTCATTTCCCCAAGAACACTAGCTTGGATTTTATGTGTGTAGTTCGAAACAAAAACTCACACACAGCATGTCAGAATAAGTTTAGATTAGCAAATATGAAAGACTTGGACCCAAAAGAGAAAATGAGAAAATAAAACAGAAGTTTGGGGGAAAAAAGCCTCTCTCCTTTCTAAGCAGATGTTCCAGAGAGACAAAGAAAGCCTGGGTTGAGCCTTCCTGGGCAGCACAGGAACCAGCAATCTGTCAAGGTTTGTGGGGAGCACAGGCTGGCAGCCAGCCAATTGCATGTGAAATGTGCCTGGCTTAATTCTGCGTCACTGGGACAGATTCTCAAAGATCTGGTACGAATGGAGGGTTGGTGAAAAACCATGCCTGCTTTGACATTAAGAAGTAAAGGAGTGCATTAGGTATGAAGTCCAGTCATTTCTTTTCAACGTATGTCACTTCACTACATTCTCTTCTCTTAAAATGACTTCACTTAGCCATGAGCTTTGGCAAGGCTGATCTTCAGTGGCTGAGGCTTAGAGGACTACCGATTTCCCATTTCAAAAATCATCATAATCTTATTGAGACTTAAGAAACCCCACTTTGTTTCCACTTGAGTGTAACAAAAAACTGTATGTATATTCCAAATGGAATATACTAATACTTAAAAATAATAAGTTTACAGAAAAGTGGAAAAATAGCCAAAATATTCTAATCTCCTTTCTTGCTATTACGACAGATCTCCTTGATCAATTCTAGGCAGTTCAATCCTGCTTTACAAAATATGTTCCTGAAAGGCGACATAGACTTACATGCAATAAGAAGGAATTTATAAAATAGTACAAATTCACAATTATACCTGACCAATTAGAGCTAATCTTTGACTATGTATTTGTAAGATTTCATACCTCTGATCTTTGATCAACTTAAGCTAAATAAATTTCGAATTGGAGCTTGTCTTAGTCTGTTGTTTGTTGCTATAACACAATACCTGAGAGTAGACAAAAGACAAGAGGTTTGTTTAGCTCACAGTTCTGCAAGCTAAGAAGTTCAAAATCATGGTCCTGGCTTCTGGTGATGGCTTTCGTGCTGCATCATAACATGGTGAAGAAGGTCAAAGGGGAAATAAATGCCTGCAAAAGTAGGAAAATCTGAGGGGTAGCCTGGCTTTATAACAACCCAGTCTCTTGGGAACTAATCCACTCCTGTGAGAAATAATCCATTCGCTCAAGAGCAAAAACTCACTCCACTGTGAGAACAGAACTAAGCCATTCATTAGGAATCCTGCCTGCATGACCCAAACACCTCCCACTACGTCCAGACCTCCCAACTCCATCCAATCAGGGATCAAATTCCCACGTGAGTTTTGGTGAGGACAAACAAACCATATCCAAACCATAGCAGGGATTAATGTTTCCTGGTTTGGATTAACTAATAATTATTTTTTCTGTTTCAATTTTATGAAGTTTGTCAGAATTATGTTTCTTTTTACCAGTAGCAATATTTTAATAAAATTATAAAGACAACATTATAAAATATATTTTATTTGTTTAAAATGTGTTTATTTTAAACCAACAAAATTTTGCATGTTATAGTGTACAACATGTTGTTTTGAAATATGTATACATTGTGAAGTGGTTAAATAAAACTAATTAACATATGCATTCCCTCACATACTTATCATTTTTGAGGGTGAAGATACTTAAAATCTATTCTCTCAGCAATTTTCAAGTATACAATACATTGTTGTTAACTATGGTCCTCATGTTGTACAAGAGATCTCTTGAACTTATTTCTCCTCTTTGGCTGAAATTTTACATTCTTTCACCAACATTCCACCAACACCCTTGACCTCTCCTCACCAGTCCCTGGTAACGACCATTCTAAGTCTGCTTCTTTGAGTTTCACTTTTTTAGATTTGACATATAATGCAGGATTTGCCTTTCAGTGCCTGGCTTATTTCACTGGACATAATGCCCTTCAGGCTCATTCAAATTGTCACAAATAATGAGATACCCTTCTTTATTTGAGGCTGACTAATATGCCATTGCGCATATATACCACATTTTCTTTATCCATTCATCCACTGGCAGGCACTTAGGTTGATTCCATATGTTGACTATTGTGAATAGTGCTGCAATAACCATCGGGAATGCAGATATCTCTTTGATATACTGATTTCATTTCCTTTGGAAATATATCCATTTGTGAGATTGCTGGATCAATCCACAAATGGGTATTCTATTTTTAACTTTTTAAGGAACTTCTATACTATTTTCTATAATGTCTGTACTAATTTACTTTCCTATCAACAGTGTACAAGGGTTTCCTTTTCTCAAAGTCTTCACCAACACTTTTTAACTTTCATCTTTTTGATAATATCCATTCTAACTGGTGTGGGATGATATCTCATTGTGGTTTTAATTTGCATTTCCCTGGTGATCAGTGGTTTGCATTTTTTTCTTATACCTGGTGGTTATTTGTATGTCTTCTTTCAAGAAATATCTATTCAGATCCTTTGCCCATTTTTAAAAACTGGGTTACTTGGTTTTGTTTGTTTGTTTTTGTTTTGCGATTGAGTTGTTTGACTTCCTTGTATATTTTGGCTTTTAACCCCTTATCAGATGTATGGTTTGCAAATATTTTCTCCTTTTCTGTAAGTTATCTCTTCACTCTGTTGATTGTTTCCTTTGTTGAGCAGGTTTTTCATTTGCTATATAATCCCATTTGTCTATTTTCACTTTCATTGTCTGCACTTTTGAGGTCATATTTTAAAAAATAATTGCCCAGGCCAATGTTGTAGACCTTTCTCCTATGTTTCCTTCTAGCAGTTGTATAGTTTTAAGTTTAGGTCATAATCCATTTGGAGTTGGTTTTTGTATGTAGGGTGAAATAAGAGTCCAGTTTCATTCTTCTGCATGTGGATATCCAATTTTCCTAACACCATTTGTTGAAGAGATTGCCCTCCCCATTGTGATTTCCTGGCATCTCTGTCAAAACTCAGTTGATCATAAATAAGTGGATTTATTTCTGGGCTCTCTACTGTATTCTGTTGGTCTATGTGTCTGTTTTTATGCCAGTACCATATAATTTTGATTACATTAGGTTTACAGTATAGTTTGAGAAGTCAGACAGTATGATGCCTCTGGCTTTGTTCTTTTTGCTCAAGATTCCTTTGGCCATTCGGGGTGTTTTGTGGTTCCGTATGAATGTTAAGATTTTTTTATTTCTGAGAATAATGTCATTGAAATTTTGGTAGGTATTGAATTGAGTCTGTAGATGGCTTTGAATAGCATAGACATTTTAATAATATTAATCTTTTTAATTCATAGGCTATCTTTTCATTTATTCCCATTATTTGCATGTTCTTCAATTTCTTTCATCAATGTTTTATAGTTTTCAATGTATAGATTTTTCACCTCCTTGGTCAAATTTATTCTTAAGCATTTTTTGTCGCTTTTGTAAATAGGATTTAAAACAATTTTTTTTTCAGATATTTGTCAGTGTATAGATATGCTCCTGATTTCTGTATGTTAATTCTGTATCCTGTAACTTTGCTCAATTTGTTTATTAGTGTTAACAGCATTTTGGTGGAGTCCTTAGAATTTTCCCTATATAAGGTCACATCATCAGCAAATTAAACTGTTGCCTGACAGGTAGCTATAAAGTGATGGGTTGAAATGTTAGCATTTAGCTAGTTAGCATTAGCTAGTGCTCTAAAGTCTAACTCTGGTGTGTAAAAATCAGTTATGGAGTCAACATACAATTTTTAAAGTGCTGATTTTGCTAAAGTATAACATTGCCAAATGAGGAATGTCTGTATGTTTGGGAAACCCATCTCTTGCACTTTTATCTACCTTTAAAAATCAAAGTTCATTTACAAAAGAAAATAATAAAGTTACCTCTAGGCAGCATAACTAAAGAAATTCCATTTCACAACAAAATTCGGCTATATAAATAGTAAAATTAAGGTTCGTAACCTGTAATGATGCCTTTATTTTCTATTGTGGATTAGCAATGTGGTGTTCTTATTAATGAAGTCTTTAGTTAGCAGATTTAATTACTATATATGCTACACATCTTACCAATTTTTACCTTACTTTTTATGTTTTGAGTTCAACAAATATTGAGCTGTTACCTCTCTTGGCATTGCATAAATAGCTAATGAGACTATAACAAACAATATCTTGGCCTTTCCCTCAAGGAGCTCCCCTAGGTTACCAATTTCAAAGCTTTTGAATACCACAAATATGCTCAATAGAAAGATCATATTGAATCAAGTCAGTCTATGATGATTCGGAAGATACTTCCAGATCTTGTAGTATTCAAGGTCAAATTATGAGTACCAGTTACGGTATAATCAAAGCCTGGACATTTTAGTTAGTAGATGTATATTGAGTAGGCTGAAATTAACAATATACTGCTTCTTACACACTAATTTTGTAACTCAGACTCTCAGAGCACTATGAAACACTTGAAGACAATGACTTTCACGAGTTACTTAAGAAAAAGAAAGATACCCTTCTCCTTTTATAAACAGTGTTTGTTATCATTAAATCAGTAGAATTTATTGAATGCTTACTGTACAAAGATACCTGTCCACTTTAAGTGACCCCCTTGATTCCACAAAAGTGAGCATATTTATTTGTTTTGTATTTGTTTGTATCGGGATACTCTGTTCCTTATGTTAGGGAAGCTACTCTAAGAATAACAACACAGTCCGGGTATAGTGGCTCACACCTGTAATCCCAGCATTTTGGGATGGTGAGGCGGGTGGATCACGAGGTCAGGAGTTCAAGACCAGCCTAACCAACATGGTGAAACCCCGTCTCCACTAAAAATACAAAAATCAGCTGGGAATAGTGGCACGTGCCTGTGATCCCAGCAACTCAGGAGGCTGGGGCAGGAGAATCGCTTGAACCTGGGAGGTGGAGGTTGCAGTGAGCCGAGATCGGTCACTACATTCCGGCCTGGGAGACAGAGTGAGACTCCATCTCAAAAAAAAAAAAAAAGAACAAAAAAAAAAAGAATTAACAACACAGTAAAAATCTTTCTGGTTCCTTTTTTTTTTTTTTTTTAAAAATGAATACATTGTTTCTATTTAGATTCAGCTCTTTCTTTGAGAAATGCCTCTTTTACTAGCAAGGGAATAGTGCAGGGAAGTAATGTAGAATCAGTAGGACTCAGAGGACTGAGATTCTCTCAAGAGACACTGGATATGGGAAGACTCTAGCAACAAAGGAAAACCAACAGTGATTGGAAGTGAAATGAGATTGTTTATCTGGTAGACGGTGAATTCCTTCCCCTTGGCAATATGAGTGTGCTGGGAGGGGACACTCGCCTGGCAGAATAACTGCTTCTTGATCTTCCAGCTTCCCAAGGTGAGGACTTGAAAAGGTGGTAGCCTCAACCACCAAAGGCGGGACCAGAACTGGTAGAAAGATGATGGTTAAACTGAGGAAGAGTTGAAATGTAACTGAAGTTCCAACAGTAGATAGATATTTTTGCTGACTTAAACTAACACTTTTCCCCTCAAAACATTGAATTTGATCATATTTAAATGTTGTAGGATAAAGAAAAGTTCTTTTAATGTAGCACTTTAGGTTAATTAAACTTTTAATACAACTTTATGAAAAGAATACTTGCCCCATTTCCTGATATTCTCAGGAGTGCTGGCGAAAGGGCAGAGAGACAAGCCCCCAGCAGCCTCCCATGAGCCGCACTGATCACATTTCACTAAAAAGTATTTAGTACTAATTTTGAATTTCCTACATATCACTAATAAGTATTCACTAATTACTAATTGACTGTACTTTTTTTTTGAGACAGAGTTTTGTTTTTGTCGCCCAGGCTGGAGTGCAATGGCGTGATCTTGGCTCACTGAAACCTCTGCCTCCTAGGTTCAAGTGATTCTCCTGCCTTAGCCTCCCAAGTTGCTGAGATTACAGGCACGCGCTACCAGGCCTGTCTAATTTTGGACTATACATTATTAATATGCATTTGTTAATTACTAATTTACTGCATGTTGCTAGTAGGTTTGCATCTATTACTAAGATGTCACCTGAATCCCAATGCTCCTTGGAGATTTAGGTAAACTTGAATTAAACTGCTAATTTCAAGGCCTGTGAAAGTCTACGACACCAATGCCTTATAACCCAGAAGATATCAATAAATTTCTAATACTTTACTTTTTCATGATCCTCTCTTTGTACTTCCATACCTGGGTCCATGAAGTGCACAATCATGTGCAGAGATTTAAAACTTGTGCAATTTTTGTAGACTTGACTAAAAAAAAAAGCTATCTTTAGAAATGTTTTTGTAATTATTAAGAGAATAAGTGAGTCCATAATAATGTATATCTAAAGTTTTAGCTGGGTGTGGTGGCTCATGCCTATAATCCTAGGACTTTGGGATTGCGAGGAGGAAGGATTGTGTGAGCCCAGGAGTTCAAGACCAACCCAGGCAACATGGCACGACCCCATCTCTACACAAAATTAAAAAATTAGCTGGGTGTGGTGGCACATGTCTGTGGTTTCAGCTACTCAGGAGGCTGAGGTGGGAGGATTGCTTCAGTCTGGGAGGTTGAGGCTTCAGTGAGCTATAATCACACCACTGTACTCCAGCCTGGGTGACAGATTAAGACATCAATTGTAAAAAATAAAATAAAATAAAAAAGTTTTACAATGAACCAAGGACTAAAAAAGGTTTAGTTTGTAAGATGTCTATGGAAAGTAATGATAAATGGGAAGAGAATTTTAGCACAGCCATAGTGTAGAAGAACAAGAAATTATAAACCTTTATTCAAGGTCTTAGCTGGATATGTGCTTGATAGCTTTAGTGGCAGTACATCAGACTGGCCAGGCAGACCCATCTATAGAAATTTAAGGAAATCCAAAAAATATCTCAGATAAATACATATCTAAGAAGAAAGAAAGTCCTGTAGTTAAAAATTTGTGCCCACAAGAAACTTGAGAAGGAAGACATGAAACAAAGAAGAAACAATCCAAATAGGATATAATTTACAAGTTCATTGTATAGGATCACGCAAAATCCAACACTTTTTTTTTTTTTTTTTTTTGAGACAGAGGCTCACTCTGTTGCCCAGGCTAGAGTGCAGTGGCATGATCTCGGCTCACTACAACCTCTGCCTCCCAGGTTCAAGCGATTCTAGTGCCTCAACCTCCCGAGTAGCTGGGATTACAGGTGCCCGCCACCATGCCTGACTAATTTTTGTATTTTTAGTAGAGATGGGGTTTAGCCATGTTGGCCAGATTGGTCTCGAACTCCTGACCTCAGGTGATCTGCCCACCTCGGCCTCACAAAGTGCTGGGATTACAGGCATGAGACACTGCACCTGGCCATCCCAACACGTTTTATAATCCATTGGAGATAATGGTATAGAAAATGGAGGACCCAATAAGCAGATACTTTGTCAGAGATTATATCAGAAAGCAGAAAGAACAGTAACTTTTGGAAAATAATCAAAATGAATAAATTTCAGGATTCTGAGCAAAGGAAGGGTAAAAGTCAGGAAATCAGTGAAATCATAGGTCATTTCATATATTTGACATCATATTCTTTGCTTATTATTTAATTGATTTCAGATTTCCTATTAAAGCCCTTTATTGAAGAAACTTGCTTTCCCAGTCATGTGAATAAATAAGCCATATAGTGGATGTTTTGAGGTCCTGCAATGGGAAGACAGGCTGAGAATTTTTTAATTTTGGAGGTCAACTTATGTATTATGTATATTTAAATCTAAATACAGTGAAGGTAACAAGTCTCAAGTGATAGCCTGATTTATACATTTATCCTTCAAGCTGAAGAACTTTATTTATTGTAAAGCAGATCTGTTGGGAATGAATTCCAACTTTTGTTTTTAATTTGCCTTCATTTTTGAAAGATATTTTCTCTGGATATTGAACTGTAGGTTGGAAGCTTTTTCCCCTTAGCTCTTTAAATCTGTCATTTCATTGTTCTCTGCAACTCCAGTTTTTGTTGAGAAGCCATTTTTAATTCTTATTGTTGTCCCTCTGAAGGTAATGTGTCTCTTTCCTCCAACTGCTTTTAAGATTTTCTTTTTTCTTTTTTTTTGAGATGGAGTCTTCTTTGTCGCCCAAGGCTGGTATGCAGTGGCAGAATCTCAGCTCACTGACACCTCCACCTCCCGGGTTCAAGCAATTCTCCCGTCTTAGCCTTCTGAGTAGCTGAGATTACAGGCATGCAACACCATGCCCGGCTAATTTTTGTATTTTTAGTAGAGATGCGGTTTCACCGTGTTGGCCAGGCTGGTCTCAAACTCCTGATCTCAAGTGATCCACCCGCCTTGGCCTCCCAAAGTGCTGGGATTACAGCTGTGAGCCAGCATGCCTGTCCTTAAGATTTTGTCAATGTCTTTTGTTCTCAACAGTTTGACTCTCATGTGTCTAGTGTGATTTTTTTTTTTTTGTATTTACCTACTCGGGGTTCTCTGAGCTTCTTGAAGCTATAGGTTGATTGTTGGTCATTATCTCTTCAAATAATGCATCTGCCCTGTTCTCATTCTCCTATCCTTCTGAAATTCAGATTATATATATATATATTTTATATATACATACAAATCTTAGTGGATGAGCTGTCAAGACACAGCAAAAGAGGGTCAATAAGAAGACATTTGACTGAAGGTCAGAGAGAAAAAGAATACAAAATAATGGAAAAGAGGTTAAGAGAAATGTAGAAATAGTAAAACAGTCAAACATATACATGTTAAAATGATGTATATATAATAAGAAATTAAAATTATATCAATATATAAAAATGGTATACGTAAAAATTATATACAGAGTTGATTCTCATTATTTGATTCTATAAGAATTTATAGAATTTATTATTTGGTTCCATAAAATCACCATGAACCCCAAATTAATGAATACTAAATTGTCGTACTTAGGGAAAATACAAGATTAGGTTATTTAATTTACATTATTGACTCATTAACATTGAACTCATGGCCAACAGTATTATAACTCACACCTGAACAAAGCTTTAAAACATCTATTTTCTCTGTAAGACACATGACAGCCTTCTTGCTCTTAGGAACACTAGGACCATTTTAAATAGCAAAATCATCAACAAAAGCGCAAAATATAAAAAACGTGCCCCTCAGTAGTGAAAAGGACAGTCTGTTTAGTAGTGTTATACATATACATAGTGTTCACATCATGACCATTGGAACAAGAAGGCAGACTTTGCCTTGTTTGACCTCAGCTGGGAACACGCATGTTGGGTGACTCAAATTTTTTGCCCTCTGTGCATCCACATGTCTCAAAACACTTCAAAGGCCCTGGGAGCTTTGGTTTTGGCATTACTAATAAATTTTAGTGAGTAGAATTCTCAAATAAGGAACTGAGAATTATAAGAGTCAACTTATATCCATATAAATATATTTATAATTTTTATAATATATCATATTAGCATAAGTAGTACACTGTTATATGTTTTAAAGTAGATGTATGTTTTAAAACAGAAATTAAATTATATATTTTTACCTCTGTCTATAGATGTATGTATATTTTTTCCAAATTATCTATTTCTTTTAGCTGTTATAGTGGGAGTAGTGTTCTGTGCTTCCTATTCCATTAGAAACAGGAGTGCTTAATCAACATTTAAAAATAGTTACTAAAATTTCTGATAGCATTATTTTCTACTAAAAACATCTATTACTAGAGCCCCAGGAACTTGCCGAAAGACTCAGGTTTGGCCAGATGCAGATAACAATTTCTGAAACTTTTGAATTATTTTTTTTTCTAATTATTAGTATCACCTTCCTTTCTAGTTTTATTCTGACCCAGTTACATTTTGTCTTTTTACTGGTCCACTTTAAGCAAGGCTGGTAAAATGCCCATATCTGCTGGTGAGTTGAGACAGTTATATGATGTCAGCTTGAGTTTTCCTGTAACTTGAAAGGAAATCTCATGGTGATGGCATGAGAGTTTCCTATAAAATACTGATTTCTAAACAGATTATAAATCAATCCTGGTTGAGAGAGCGCCTCCCCCTGATGGAAGCAGGGTATATGTCCCCACATCTGGTTCACAGAAGAGACAGAAAAGCAAAGCCCTGGGCAGGTAGGAGATGCACTGAGGAAGGAACGACCTGGGAGGATGGAGGAGTGTGGAAGGAGAACGGGGGAGAGAAAATAGCAAAGGAGCTGGAGAAAACCCTTCCACCATTCTCTGAATTAGTCTCCATCTTAACTCTACCTTCTTCCTATTTCCCCAGATCTCTGTAGATTTATTTATATTTTTTATTTTTATTTATTTTTTTTTTTGAGACAGAGTTTAACTCTTGTTGCCCGGTCTGGAGTGCAACGGCGCGATCTCGGCTCACCGCAACCTCCACCTCCCAGGCTCAAGTGTTCCTCCTGATTCAGCCTCCCGAGTAGCTGAGATTACAGGCATGTGCTACCACGCCCAGCTAAATTTCTATTTTTAGTAGAGACAGGGTTTCTCCATGTTGGCCAGGCTGGTCTCAAACTCCTGACCTCAGGTGATCCGCCCACCTCGGCCTCCCAAAGTGCTGGGATTACACGCATGAGCCACTGCACTTGGTGGATCTCTGTAGATTTTTAGAGAAACATGGAAATGGAGGTAAAGCTAAGGGAAAACAGAGACTCCACTGCAAGAGTTGCAGGGAAAGTGAGTAAGAAAAACGCTTGGAGAAGGCACCAGAAGTAGCTCTTGAGAACAGAGCTGAAAGAGCATCCCCGAGCAGAAGGCATCTCAAAGAAGAAGGGTTCATTACAGGGATCACTGCCGGAGATCTTGAAGGTCCAAGGACAGAGAGAGGTTTTGTTCGGTTTTGTTTTTTCCCTTCCCTAGTGACATTATGAGTGGCCTTGGGAGATGCCTCTCCCAGAGATGGAGGCCTACAGAATGCAGTCATTACATGCAAGCTCTAGTAGTAATGCTTTCTGAGCCAGTTTCCTGTTAGCAAATCTCCTTTATTCAATGCTGTGTTAATCTGTAAAGGTTTGGATCACCCAATGGGCCTTGTTTTTTCTTTTCCCAGTTCAGGATTGCTAAGTAGGGACTTACACAAGTAAACAGATAACCAAACTCCCCCCGTCTATGTTAAGTTACCCAGTGGCAGGCTCATGCCTGTAATCCCAGCACTTTGGGAGGCCAAGGCCAGCAGATCACTTGAGACCAGGAGTCTGAGACCAGTCTGGCCAACGTGGTGAAACCTCATCTCTACTGAAAATACAAAAAACTACCTGGGCATGGTGGCACACGTTTGTAATCCCAGCTACTCAGGATGCTGAGGCACAAGAATCACTTGAACCTGGGAGGTGGAGGTTGCAGTGAGCCAAGATAGCACCACTGCACTCCAGCCTGAGTGACAGAGTGACATTCTGTCTCAAAAAAGAAAAAAAAAAGTTTCTCAGGGTGCTTTGACCAGATGTCTCTTTCCACTGTGATAAAGGTATCTGCTGTCCTACTAGAACTCCAATCTAAATTTTAAGTGTCCTCATAAGACAGAACAGGCAGGAGAGGAGAATCATTTCGAGATGATGAAATGGCTATGATTCTACAACTGGAGGACAAATTTTCCCTCAATCAGATGAAAAAACAATAACATCTATCATAATACATGTAATCTGTTTACAAACCCTGTAAATGAGCATGTGTGTGTGTGTGTTTGTGTGTGTGTGTGTGTGTGTTTGTGTATGATTTGTGAGGACAGCAGCATACAGTGCCTGTTTAGACATGCCTTGAGCCCTAGAACCATCAAGCAGGCCACCCTCGGGAAGAAAATAAAGTTCCACAGATAGGCCTTAAAGGGTGCTGTTATTTTGTACTTTTTGGGAGTTGGTGAGATGAAAATTCCACAATATCACTTAGAAATATTGTGGCACTTCTGAAAACAGTGAGTTTATAATATGATATCCCAAGCAGTGGGGATAAAAAATATTCGGTTTGCCAAAAGAAATGAAAGCAGGTGTCAATACAAAAACTTGTACATGAGTATTTGAAACAACATTGTTCTTAACAGCCAAAAAGTGGAAACAGCCCAACTGCCCATTGACTGATGAGTGCATAAAGAAGATGTGGTATATATACATATAATGGAATATTATTCAGCAATAAAAAGGAATGGAGTAGTTATTCATGCTGTCAAATAGATGAACTTTGAAAGAAGAATTAAGTGAAAGAAGCCAGTCACAAAAGGCCATACTGTATGATTCCATTTACACAAAACATCTAGAATAGGCACACCTATAGGTACAGGAAATAGATCAGTGGCAGTCAGGGGCTGGGGTAAGGTGGAGAGGAAATGGGGAGTGGCTGCTAATAGATACAGGCATACTTTGAAAACATTGTGGGTTTGGCTCCAGACCACAGCAATAAAGCAAATATCACAATAAAGCAAGTCCCACAAATTTTTTGGTTCCCCGTTTATGCACTGGGAAAGTTATGTTTAGGCCAGGCATGGTGGCTCACGCCTGTAATACCAGCACTCTGGGAGGCTGAACTGAGTGGATCACCTGAGGTCAGGAGTTCGAGACCAGCCTGGCCAATATGCTGAAACCCCGTCTCTACTAAAAAATACAAAAAATTAGCCAGGCGTGGTGGCAGACGCCTGTAATCCCAGCTACTCTGGACGCTGAGACAGGACAGTCACCTGAACCCGCTAGGTGGAGGTTGCAGTGAGCTGAGATCACACCACTGCACTCCAGTCTGGGTGACAGCGCAAGACTCCATCTCAAAAAAAAAAAAACAACAGAAAAAGTTATGTTTATACTGTGGAGTAGTCTGTTGAATGTATTATGTCTAAGAAAGCAATGTACATACCTTAATTAAAATATGCTTTATTGCTAAAAATTCTAAGCATTTTTGAGCCTTCAGTGACTGATAATCTTTCTGCTGGTGGAGGGTCTTGCCTGATGTTTATGGCTGCTGACTGATCAGTGTGGTGGCTGCTGAAGGTTGGCGTGGTTGTGGTAACTTCTTAAAATAAGAAAACAGTGAAGTTTGCTGGGTGAATATATTCTTCCTTTCACAAAAGATACCTCTATAACATGCAATGCTGTTTGAAAGCATTTTACCCACACTAGAACTTTTTCCAAAATTAAAGTCAATTCTCTCAAACCCTGCTGCTGCTTTATCAACTAAGTTGATGTAATGTTCTAAATCCTTTGTTGTCATTTCAACAATGTTCACAGCATCTCCACTAGGAGTTGATTCCATCTCAAGAAACTACTTTCTTTGCTCATCTATAAGAAGCAACTCTTCATCCATTAAAATTTTATCATGAGATTGCAGCAATTCAGTACCACCTCCAGGCTCCACTTCTCATTCTAGTTGACTTGTTACTCCCATATCTACAGATACTTCTTCCACTGAAGTCTTGAAGATCCTCAAAGTCATCCATGAGGGTTGGAATCAACTTCTTCCAAACTCCTGCTAATGTTGATATTTTGACCTTCTCCTATGAATCACAAATGTTCTCAATGGCATCTGGAATGAGAATTCTTTCCAGATGGTTTTCAATTGACTTTGCACAGATCCATCAGAGGAATTGTTATCTATGGAAGCTATAGCCTTACAAAAAGTATTCCTTAATAATAAGACTTGAAAGTCAAAATTACCCCTTGATTTATGAACTGCAGAATGGGTGTTGGGTTAGCAGGCATGAAAACAACATTAACATTTTTGTACATCTCTATCAGAGCTCTTGGATGATCAGGAACATTGTCAATGAGTGGTAATATTTTGAAAGGATTTTTTTTTTTTTTTTTTTTTTTTTTTTTTCTGAGCAGTAGGTCTCAAGAGTGGGCTTAAAATATTCAGCAAACCATACTGTAAACAGATGTGCTGTCATCCAGGCTTTGCTATTTCATTTATACAGTACAAGTAGAATAGTTAGCATAATTCTCAAGGGCCCCAGGATTTTCAGAATGGCAAATGAGCATTAGTTTCAACTTAAAGTCACCCACTGCATTAGCCTCTAACAAGAGAGTTAGCCAGTTCTTTTGAAGCTTTGAAGGCAAGCACTGACCTCTCTAATTAGAAAAGTCCTAGATGTCATTTTTCTCCAAAGCACGCTGGTTTATCTACATTGAAAATATGTTGTTTAGTGTAGCCACCTTCATCAATGATCTTAGCTTGATCTTCTGGATAATTTGCTACAGCTTCTACATCAGCACTTGCTGCTTCACCTTGCACTTTTATGTTATGGAGATGGCTTCTTAAACTTTGTGAATCTCTGCTAGCTTCCAGCTATTCTTCTGTAGCTTCCTCACCTCTCTCAGCCTTCAGGGAATTTAAGAGTTTTGGCCTTGTTCTCAATTAGGCTTTGGCTTAAGGGAATGTTGGGGCTGGTTTGATCTTTTATCCAGACTACTCAAACTTTCTTTATTTTAGCAATAATGCTATTTGACTTTCTTACTGTTCATGTCTTCACTAGAATGGCACTTTTAATTTCCTTCAAGAATTTTTCCTTTGCATTCATAACTTGGCTAACTGTTTGGCTCAAGATTTCTAGCTTTTGGCTATCTCAGCTTTCAGCATTATACATGACTTCCTCACTAAGCTTAATCATTTCTAGCTTTCTATTTCAAGTGTCAGACTTGTGACTCTTCCTTTTGCTTGAACACATAAAGGCCTTTGTAGAGTTATTAAGTTGGTGTAATTGCGATATTGTTGTGTCTCAAAGAATAGGAGGATCAAGAAGAGGGAGAGAGTGATGGAGGAAGAGCCAGTTGATGAAACAGTCAGAATGCAGACAACATTTATCAATTAAGTTTTCCATCTTATATGGGCACAGTTCATGGTGCCCCAAAACAATCACAACAGTAACATCAAAGATCACTGATCGCAACACCATAACATATAATAATAATGAAAATGTTAGAAATATTGCAAGAATTGCCAAAATGTGACAGAGACACAAAGTGAGCACATACTGTTAGCAAAATGGCACTGAAAGACTTGCTTGACACAGAGTTGCCACAAACCTTCAATTTGTAAAAAACACAGTATCTGTGAAACACAGTAAAGCAAAGCACAATAAAATGAGGCATGCCTGTACAGGACTTTTTTGGGAGTAATTTTCCAAAATTGATTATGGTGATACTAACACAATTCTGTGAATATACTAAAAATCATTTAATTACATCATTTTCCTTGGCAATTATATGGTATATATATTTTAAAGCCATTACAAAATACCCCATATGCCCAAGAGGGAATAATGGCAAGGCATGGAATCTGGGAATCTTGAACTTAGAAAAGACCTTAGAGCCCATCTCCTCTGACCTCCCACACATCTGAGTGCTCCTAAAGAAAATCAGAGGCCTGTGTGGACTGATGCTATGAATTTTAATATTTTCCCTTTCGGTCCTTGATGCCTTGATGCTATCTATCAATTATTTTGCCTTTCTTTCACATTGCCCACAATTATGCTAACTCTTTAGGATAGTCTCCATGAGACCCCTACACAACTTCATTCCTCTTATGCTGATCAGTTATTCACTGAGAAATATGTTGTCACCAGCCATATTTATCTTACTGACCAGCCCTTACCTCTCCACATTGCTATGCATTTCCTCTCATCTCCATGAGAGAAGCCCTTGTTCAAGATCAAAGGCATTCTGTTTCTTGGCCTCCCATCTTCTTGATCTCCTGCCACTTCCCCTCTCTTCCCTTTCCCACTGCCTTATGCTCAAGATCTTTCAAACCACTTGGGTCCCTGATAAGCCCCCCATGTCTTTTGCAACCCCCAACCCCTGCCCCACTTATCCTGAGTGTTCTCCTTATTGACTGGCATTAATTGAACAATAGGGTCCACAAAAAAACTCCTACGTACCTTCAAATCTGCTCAACATTACCTTCTCCCTAAAATCCTCTCTAGTTCCATTCTCAGCCTCAGCCTCCTCCTACCCCTAGCAGACCATCAGCTTTTCTCTCTCTAGTAGTTAAAATTTGGCCCATGTTCCTTTGCACATGTTACTCCAAATTGCATATGTTATACCAAATTGCCATTATCAGTTTGTTTACATGTCAGTCTCTTCAAACCCTGAGCTCTTTGAGGGAGGAAGTATTTCTCTTTGCTCTCAGTGTCTCTTAAAATATAAGACTGGTGCACACCAGATGCTTGTTGGAACAGTCACAGGAATCTCATTATATCACCCTAATTGATGGTTATCTAGTCCTAACCTGAATGTTTTCAGTAACAGGGCACTCACTTCTTTTTGAGACACCCCATTTCAAGTTTGGAACATTGTAGTTATTGGGAAAGTCCTCCTTATTGACCCCAAATTATTGAGCCCAAAATATTGAGCCCAAATATTGAGCCCAAATATTCTTTCCTTTAATGTTCACGTATTGATCCTGGCTCCACTTTGTCAAACGTATAAATCAAACTGTTCCCTCTCGAGCACGATAGCTCTATCAAATGGTTACTGATCACATTGATGTAACTTTGACCTCCTTTCTCCTCTTCTGATCACACACAGAGTAAGAGTATTTTGTCTCACTCAGGCTAAATATTCTCACTTCTTTAAGGCATTCTTGTTTAAATGGAATCTGGATTTCCCATGGTCCTACTTGACCTCTGTGGATGCTTTCTAGTTGGTCAATGTCTTCATCCAGTGGCTCACAGCACTGGTCCTGGCCCCTGGATGTGATCTGGAAAGAGAGAAGAGAGCAAGACTGGAGGTTCACTGGATCAGGAATGATGCTCCTGTTCATGCAGCCTAGAGCTTTTTGTGAACCATGTCACACCATCATAGTGGACTAAAACTTGCAGGATTTTTCAGATGACTTGAGACATGTTCAATCTCCCCCTCCAATGTGAGCTTTATTGTTCAAGAATTTACCTGGAGTATTCAAATAGTCAAGTGAAACCAACGATACCATAATGACCGAAAGGTTGGAAAATTGGAAAGGAATGGGCTAGAGAAGACAAAGGCCAAAGAAGAAGGAGAACAGGAATGGGGATACTGATGTGTTTTGCAGCTACTTTATCATTTCTCTGAAGCTTCATGGTGCAGTATATTTCCATATGGACAGGGATCATGGCTACTGACGCATCATTGTAGCCCTGCAACTACAACAGTGCCTGGCACATAATAAGCACTTAGAAAGCATTTGTGAGCAAGTGGGCACAATCCATGGACTGTTTTCTGTGCAGGTCACAGGAACATTGAAACCTGGCATTGCATTTCTTGCAAGGGGGAAGAAGCATCTATCTGTGAGTATGTGATATGCTAGGTGTGTGTGAACTCAAAAGCAGAGGTGTTTGGTTATAGCAATAATTTTCATAGGATTCTCTGAGGACAGGTTCTTAGGGAGGGCAGCAGAGGTTGCAATTGAGTGGAGTCTCAGGTCCCCGTCCCACCACAAACCTAGAATAGCTTGACTTTTAGCTGTTTTGTATATTGAGTTTCCACACACATTTTCTTTTGAAGACATGGCTCCTTGGCTAAAAATCATGTTAATATTACCAGGTTTTGATGTTGTTTGCAGCTACTTTATCATTTCAGGAGGAGATTATGATTTAGGTTAAAATGACAGTGAAGAACTACAATGTCCATCTCTCCCCCGTCTGAGCTGGTAGGTATCTGGCTGCTGCCTATACGCTCTAGAGACGGGGAACCTCATGCTATACCAGACAGCCTGCTGGGCCAGGTCTCCTGCAAAGAGAACCAAAATGGGCACACTCTGCTTGTCACATATCAAAGCAACCTTCTTCTGAGCTCCATTAGAAGATTTCTGGGCAGACACAGACCAGGCCAGACCCTTTTGTGGAAAGTTCTCTCTCCTCAGGCTCAGGAAATACTCACTCCCCCACAGATATTTCCAGTTGACTCCCTGTCCTCACTCTGCTTTGTCCACATTAGCTGGCTTTCATGCCTAAATCTTGGCCTTCCCAAACCCACTTTATTATTACCTGCATCGAGAGTGGGAAATTGGTGTAAAATGCAGAAATGGTTGTGCACCCATAACTTTAACCAGGTGAAAAAACACGGGAGTGAAGTAGGGGAACCAGAGACATGAGCTACTTCTGCAAGACTTGCCATAAAGCGAGTGAAGAAAAGCACCCATCCCCATGCCAGGAAAAAGAAAAAGAATAGGTGTAGCTCTTGAGAGCAGAGCTGAATGAAGATCTATTATATCAACACCATCTTACTCTATATAATCATTAGAGGCTGCGTGTCTCCTAATAGTCATCCTGGTTAGAGAAGATAGAGGATGGAAACCAAAGAGCTCTCCTGGTCTCCAATGGGTAGATTCAGCTTCACTTTCGGTGTCTCTCTCTCTCTCTATCTCTCTCCTTCTTTTTTTTTTAAATTTTAGTATTATTATTATTTTTTGAGACAGGGTCTCACTCTTGTCACCCAGGCCAGAGTGCCGTGGTGCAATCACGCTCACTGCAGCCTCAACCTCCTGGGCTCAATCTATCCTCCCACCTCAGCTTCCTGAGTGGCTGGGACTACAGACATGTGCCACCACACCTGGCTAATTTTTTGTATGTTTTGTAGAGACAGGGTCTTGCCATGTTGTCCAGGCTGGTCTTGAACTCATGGGCTCAAGTGATCCACCCACTTTGGCCTCCTGAAATGCTGGGATTACAGGCGTGAGCCACTACACCCAGTCCCAGTGTCTCTCTTAAAGAAGAGAGAGAAAAAAAAATGTGTCTTCCAGATGTACCAGAACCCCTTTATTTAGGAAAGGTCTTAAATTCTTGACTTTCAGATCTCCCCAAAGGATCATGAGCTTGAAAGAACACATTTTTAAAGATACTAATTCATGCCTTGAGCTCTTCTCCACAGTGTGAGTCTATGACAGGTAACTTTTTGCTCCAAGTCAAAGCTACACCAACTGAAATGAAAATTTGAGCACTTCTCAGGCCCAAACGATGTCTCAGGCCCAAAACATGAGCTTCAAATGGCACCAGGGTAAATACTGAATGTTTTCATAATCTTTGTCCAAAATAAACATTTGAAAATCCCAGAGGTTTTAGTTTCCTGAAGTAAAGAAAATCATATTTCCAGCTGTCATTGGAAAATATCATGAAAAAATCCCACGTTTTATCTTCTCAAATATTTTACAATTACTAAATACTTAAAGGACTATTTTCATTTGTTTCTATGTTGGTGAGCTGTTCATACAGAAAGCACTTACGTCAGGAGTCCTAAGGTATTGAAACGGATCACATAAAACTACAAGAGAGGCTTCCTCCTTTACTCTCCTTTTTAAGTGAAGTAAGAGTCTGACATAATTGTCCACGTGCTCAGTAAATGTGCTAAAGTGCAATCTTTTGTCTTTACTATTGAGAATGTTTTTATAAACACGTAGTGATCAGCATATTCTGACTTTCAGAAATATTAACTACAAAATTGGCAGCAAGCTTCAACAGTTGCAAAAATCCATATGTTCATTAAATTATTTTATTTGTGGGATTTTTTTGGTGGCTATTTTTTGTTGTTGTTACTGCTTGCAGTTTTTGAAGGCATTTTTTGTATCTTTCCTTCTCAAGGTCTTTGGGGTCCTTTAGAATTTTAATGGAAATATGGTAATCCATTTTCTTTCCTAAAATTCATTTTTGTAAGTCAAGATTTTAGAACTTCCCTGAGGTTTGTAAGAGCTATAGGAGTTGAGATTTAAAACTTTTTTCATAGTTCAGCAGTTTTGCTCAATTTGTAAAACACACAAGAACCGTGGTACATTATTATTCTTTAATGACTAGAATGATAAGTCTATTTTAGTAGATACAGCACATATAATCTTTCAGGATTTGGCATTATGAAGTCATAGGACTGGAAGAGACCTGGTAAGATTATCTAGTTCCAATATTTGTCTTCAGATCCTTTAGGACCACCCCAGAGAAATAAAATTTGTTCTATTTTAAAGCTGTCCACTAGAGATATTTTTCTTCCTTGACGACGATTTATCATGTAGCAATCTTTATTTCCCTTTTATAGATAAAGATACGTATTTTTTCTCAGATTCCTTCCCACTCATTCGATAATTTCAAAAACACCACTGCTGCTCATTTGGTGCTACCATTTCTATTTTATGGAGAAAGACATTGAGCCATAGGAGTTAAGTGGCTGGCCCCAAGCCTCATTAGAGATGTGAGTCATATTTGGGAGTGAGAACACAGAGCCACAGCCTTCATTCCTGAGCTGTTTCCTCAACTCTACATTTTTCTTTAACAAATCAAAAAGCAAAAGCAAAAACAATCACATTTGAGCGACCAAACAATGGTAATCAGATGTGCACAAGCCAACGGCTACTGTGGAAAGAGTTCAACCACCTACAGAGCAACGTCCATCTGTGCTTGTGCAGATACCAAGCTTTCACTTGGCTCATTTCCTAATCTCACTACAAGAAGATAGAAAGGCAATTGTCAAGAAAAAGGACGCGCTTTGCATTGCTCTAACTCCAAACATGAACAAGTGAGATTGAGCTACTACCAAAAAGCAAATTCCTCAGCTGATTTGCAACAAGCAGTTCACATGAAACTGGCTGACTCTATCACTATTGTTCTCATATCGGTACCACTGGACAGCTTTAATTAATATCAGAAACAGCACAGGAAACATCCTTTAATTATTCCTGTTATGTTTAGAGAAAATGTAGCTTACTAAAAACAAAGTAAACTATAAGCCTTTGAACTTGAGTGTTATCTGTGTCCTTTGGCTTGCGAGGGTTTTGTGTTATCGGACATGATAATTTGTTTTCAGTGATACCCCTGATGAAATTAATTGAGTTTTAGACTAGCATACATTTCCTTTTGCTGATACTTTCACTCTTGGCAGGGTCTTATCTGAGCAGTTAGTCCTGTTCTCGTCTGGTTCTGTCTGCTGAGATTCAATAGCTGCAGGACTGTTGTTGTTTTAAACAAAGATGTTTACTTTTGTTATTAATGTAATATTCAATTCACTTCCCCTTTTTATCTTCCCATAACGCAGAGACCTACTCCCTTTTTTTGATGGAGATGACGGTTTTGGACTTTACTGCTAAGTTTCCTTAGAAACACCCCACCAGACTTTTCCAAATATATCATCATCATAAGGGGGAAAGCCATTTCAGACACT
This sequence comes from Rhinopithecus bieti, assembly GCF_001698545.2. NCBI lineage: Eukaryota > Metazoa > Chordata > Mammalia > Primates > Cercopithecidae > Rhinopithecus > Rhinopithecus bieti. The sequence goes on along the minus strand of NW_016814053.1, from coordinate 5,405,965 downwards.
CCTATCTGTACACTTGGCTTGAATTCAATTGCTATCTAACTGCTAGGTCCTAAACATTTCCTTTTATTTTTTTTCCAACTGTGTTCTTTATTTCAAACATTAAAGTGCTATAATGCTTAGTGGGAAAAAATTTAAAATTTCGACTATGATCTCCTCATCCACATGCTGACTTCACCTAATTTTAGATCATGCTGTGCATTGAATATTGTTTTTGAAGTTTTTTTGCTCATATATTACTATAAATAAGATAGACTGATTTTATACTAAAGAAAGAATACTATGTTTAGTATTCTGCAATTAGCTTTTATGCATATTAATTTGTCTTGGACATCTCCCTAAGTATGTTTTAAAAATTTAATTAGTGCCTTATTGATAGAGATTAAGTTCTTCCCAGTGTCTTTGCTATTATAAGACAATATGAGTTTATTTAAGCATGAGAAGTAGAGTGTAAATCTATCTTTAATATTTCAAAATAGTATATTATTGAATAATCAATTTTTCCATCATGATTTGAATGAGACTCTTTATGATTTAATAAATGATATGTATTTCTCCTAAGAAACTATTGTTTGAATCACCAACCACTGTTTACTGTTAAGCTGGGTGGCCCTCAAGCAATACATGAAATACTCCCTAACATTTGTTCAATCAGACAACAAATGTTTACATCTTCCTACCTGCCAAACACAGTGTTGGTTTCTGGGTATGCAGTGAAGAGAGATATAGCCATGGCTCCCACCTTCATGGTAATGAGCCAGTCAATACTGAGCAAAGTATAAAGAAATTACAAAAATAGCAATATCTCCATTCTCTTCTTCTTTTCATTGGTAGAATAGGGTCTACTTTGGGACTCTACTCTATCAGACAATCTGTCTATCTGGTGTCAATAATACAATATTTTAGTTACTTTCACTTTTTGTTATGTTTTATATATGATGGAGCTAAAGATAAGATTCTTCCTACATTCTTTTTTTTCTTCAGGAAGATCCTGACTATTCTTACACAATTATACATCTGATAAAGGACTCAAAAGAATTTTGATAAAACAAATAATTTTATCAAAAAGTGGGCTAAGGACATTAATAGACAATTCCCAAAAGAAGATTTACAAATGGCCAACAAACATATGAAAAAAATGCTCAACTTCACTAATGATCAGGGAAATGCATATCAAAGCGACAATGCAATGCTACCTTACTCCTACAAGAATGGCCATAATCAAAAAATCTAAAAATATTAGATGTTGGTGTGGATGCAGTGAAAAGGGAACACTTCTACACTGCTGGTGGGAAAGTAAACTAGTACAACCACTATGGAAAACAGTGTAGAGATTCCTTAAAGAACTAAATGTAGAACTACCACTTGATGCAGCAATCCCACTACTGGGTATCTACCCAGAGGAAAAAAGGTCATTATATGAAAAAGATACTTACATATGCATGTTAATAACAGCATAATTCACATTATAAAAATATGGAACCAGCCCAAATGCCCATCAATCAATGAGTAGATAAAGAAACCATGGTATATGTATACAATGGAATACTACTCAGCCATGAAAAGGAATGAATTAATAGCATTCAAAGCAACCTTGATGGAACTGGAGAATATTAGTCTAAGTGAAGTAACTCAGGAATGGAAAACCAAACATCGTATGTTCTCAATCATAAGTGGGAGCCAAGCTATGAGGATGCAAAAGCGTAAGAATGATACAATGAACTTCAGGGACTCAGGGGGAAGGGTTGGGGGGATAAAAGACTACAAATTGGGTTCAGTGTATATGCTCGCTTGATGTGTGCACCAAAATCTCACAAATCACCACTAAAGAACTTACTAATGTAACCAAATACCACTTGTTCCCCAAAAAACCTATGGGAATAAAAACAATTTTAATCACATATTTATAATTTCAAATAAATTTTAGTGACGTTTTGTTGAGTCTTGAACCAATTAAAACCTGCTTGAATTTTGTTGGGGACTACATTGAATGTATTCAATAAATTAAGGAGAATAGACTTCATATGCTTTACAACATCATGTTAAGACAGTGCTTCAGTTAGGGCCTTTTTGGGTGCAAATATCCAAAACTCTCATCCAAATTGATCTGAGCAAAAATAGAATGTGGCTCCTGTAACTGAAATATCATACGATTGATGCAGTTTGATTTAGGGTCTGAAGTGACAATGAGATCCAGATATTTTTCATAATTTAGCTTAAGGCACCTCAATTGTGGCTTCAATCATTCATTCATTCAGAAAATATTTATCAGGTACCTACTATGTGCCAGGAACTACTCTTTTAGTGCTAGAAATATAGTTGCCAATTAGACAACTAAAGTACCTGGCTTCATGAGAATTACATTCTAATGGTTCTAGTTCAGGTTTGAGGCAAGAGCAACATGGCATACTATATTGCTCAGCCTATAGCCTCCTAGGTTCAAGTCCTGTGGAAAACAAAAGATCCTATACCCTGAAGAGTTGGAACATCATCCTGGGCCTGAATTAACTCAGCCCTAACCAAAGCGTGTGGCCTGAAAAGAGGATAGGTACAGTTCAAGGAAATTTGGATTGCTGTTGACAAAAGAAAGGAGAAAGAAAGCTGCATCCTGAATCCCACAAATATCTATTATATGAAATGTTTCTTCCAGTTTTTTTTTTAATTCAGAAGTGAGAATTAAATTTCATTAAATGCCATGTAGTAGGCTTCTATTGAGAAATTACATCATCTTTCTCTTTTAACTAGTTAATATGGTGAATTATATTGAAAGATATTTCATTATTAAACTTTTCTTCCACTCTTGTAATATACTTGCTTAGTCATGGTATAATTATATTTAAAATGCATTGCTAGATTTCACTTGGTAGTATTTTGTTCAGGATTTTGCTTTGATATTAATGAGATTTTGTGGGGAAGTTAACAAGGTATTGATTTTAACATTATATAGGCTTTATAAAAGAATTTATAAGTGTTTTCCTTGACTACTATATTAAGCTATTATTGTGTTACTATATATTAGACTGAGTAATTTCTAAAGAAAAGAGGTTTAATTGGCTCATGGCTCTTCAGGCTGTACAGGAAGCTTGGTGCTGGCACCCGCTCTGCTTCTAGAGAGGCCTCAAGAAGCTTACAGTCATGGTGGAAGGTGATGGGGGAGCAGGCATGTCACATGGCAAAAGCAGGAGTGACTGAGAGTGAAAGAGAGTGGGAGGGGAGTTGCCAAACGCTTCTAAATGACCAGATTTTGTGTGAACTCAGTGAGAGCTCACTCATCACCAAGGGGATAGCCCAAAACATTCATGAGGGATCCACCCCAATGATCCAAACACCTCCCACCAAGTCCCGCCTCCAACACTGGGGATTACATTTCAACATAAGATTTGGGCAGGAACAAATATCTAAAGTATATCAACTACATTTTATAAATGTTTAGTAGCACCAGACTTACCAGTTCTAGAAAGTTTGGGAAAACATTGCTGGTACAATTGTAACAGGAATATGTTTTTTTTAGTGCCCAGAAACTTTTGAGCAACAACTTACTGGTTTGTTATTTCTCACATTGTGAGTTATTCGTGCTCAAAGTAGAGCTCCTGTATTTTCCAGGTTCCCTTTCAAATGGGAAGCAGACATATAACCTAGATTTCATCCATCAAGACTAATGCAAGAGTTGGAGGCAGAAGTGAGCACCATGAGGCAGAAGTCCACGACCAGGAGTTTGAATGCCAGGCAGGCTTGTTGGCAGCAGCACCTAGAGTCTTCACAGGAAACTGTGGCAAACCACAGGCAGCAGAGGCAGTCCCAGTTGCATTGTTCCTGTCTGTGTAACATCCTAGCTTGGTTCTCCAGCCCTCCTGGAGTTCCTATGCGTTGTCCAATGTTTTCTACAAATCTCTTTATGCTTCAATTAGCCAGGGTAAGTTCTGTTTACATCGAATTGGTAAGTGTTAGGGGAAGTAATTGCAAGCAACAAATCATCAAGGAAATGAGAATCTAGGATTGGTTACCTGAGCCAGTCAAAAAATAAAATAACTAAATAAACAAATAAATTTAGGAGTCCCCAAATTCCCAAGTAACCATGACCCAGGCCACAGAAAAGGACATTACCAGTACCCAGAAGCACTTCTCTCTGGGCTGTCTATCTCTTCCCAAGAGGTACTCTCTTGACCTCTGATACCAAAGATAGGTTTGCCTTTTAAACTTTATATAAAGGAACTCATGCATTATGTATACTCTATTGTGATTAGCTTCTTTTTCTCAATATCACGTTGACCAGCATTGTATATGGCCATATTAATTGTCGTTGCTGTATAGTAGTCCTTTGTATGACCACATCACAGTATTTTCCTAGTCATTATACCATTGATGGACATTTAGGCTGTTTTTACTGCTTGACTATTATGAATAATGCTGAAATGTACTCTTTTGTAGATGCCTTTTGGTGCATATTTGTATATGGATATATGTATATGTAGAAGTGAAATTTCTAGGGCATAGAATATGTTTATATTCAGCATTAGGAGGTAATACCAGAGTTTTCTGAGGTGATCATACCAAGTTACACTTTTCCCATCAGTGTATGAAAATCCTAATTGTGCTGTATCCTTGCTGACTCCTATCAAGCCACAGTCTTTTGAGCTTGCGTCTTTCTTTCAAAATTTTAGTCATTCTGATGGGTATGTAGTGATAGCTCATCATAGTTTCAATGTGCATTTCTCTGATGTCTAATGAGGTAGAGCATCTTTCCATACAGTGGTCGGATATTTGTAAATTCTCTTTTCTGAAGTGACCAAGTTTCTTGATCATTTCACTCCCTAGTTATCTGCCTTTTTCTTACTGACTAGTAAGACACAAACTCTTTATTGGTTATATTTGGTGCAAATATGTTCTTTCACTCCGAGGATTTCCTTTACACTCTCCTAATGGTGTTTTTTTGATGAACAGGGTTTCTTAATTTTAATATAATCCAATTTGTAGTTGAGTTTTAAGGAAGTGAGGACCTGGTTCGCATGACAGGATGGGACGCTGATGACCCATGGCAAGCAGGGGCGAAGTGGCCTTAAATTTCAGCTGCAGCTGCATGGAAAGAAGTACAAAGTCTGAGCAAAGGGAGTGGCTTCTGACAACAAAAATTCTGAAGATACTGAGGAACACAAGGGCTTTGGGGTGGAGTGGCTGCTTCTAATCATGTCAGAGAGCTCACAGTAAAGCAATAGTGAGCTCAAAGTTTTAAATCTTTGGGTAAAATCTCTGTCAAAAAGTCAGGAGCCTTTTATACTTTCCTAAGATAATACATTTTCTCTTGTGTCCACAAGGCTGTTCTGGCCATAAGCCAAACAACATTTGATCGTATAGATCGATGAATTATACTGCAGACTGAATTTAAAGAATTTATATAAATTTATGAATTCACAACCAGAGAAAATTATGGAATTGATTGGGAAACAGACCCTGAGAATTGAAATGGGGATGTTTGGGAAGATTTAAATGATTTACTGAATCCTCAAATCCCTAAATACATAAAACCCACTGACGCTCTCTCATTTCACTCTTTTTTCTTTTCCCTTTTTTTTTTTTTTTTTTTTTTTTTTTGAGACAGAGTTTCACTCTTGTTGCCCAGGCTGGAGTACAATGGCTCGATCTCGGCTCACTGCAACCTCTGCCTCCCGGGTTCAAGCGATTCTCCTGCCTCAGCCTCCTGAGTAGCTGGGATTACAGGTGCGTGCCACCATGCCTGACTAATTTTGTATTTTTAGTAGAGACCGGGTCTCTCCATGTTGGTCAGGCTGGTCTCAAACTCCTGACCTCAGGTGATCCGCCCGCCTCGGCCTCACAAAATTCTGGGATTACAGGTGTGAGCCACTGCACTGGCCCTTTTTTTTTTTTTTAAGACAGAGTCTGGCTCTGTCACCAGTCACCAGGCTGGAGTGCAGTGGTGCGATCTCAGCTCACTGCCACCTCCGCTTCCCGGGTTCAAGTGATTCCCCTGCCTCAGCCTCCTGAGTAGCTGGGACTACAGGCATGCGCCACCATGCTCAGCTAATTTTTTGTATTTTAGTAGAGACAAGGTTTCACCATGTTGCCCAGGATGGTCTCGATCTCCTGACCTCGTGATCTGCCTGCCTTGGCCTCCCAAAGTGCTGGGATTACAGGCATGAGCCACTGTGCCCAGCCTTCAGTCTTTTTTCAAATGTCAGTGTCTTCAGTGTAATCTTTCCTCACTCGTTATTCCTCCTCCCCAAATCTAGGACAGGCTCCTTGCTAATACATTCTTATTGAACCATGCATGTTGGCTTCACTGCATTTATTTCTGTGTGCAATTATATTCTGGCTGTTTTGGTGATTATTGATTAATGTTCATATCTCACCAGAAATTCTAAGTTGTATCAGAGAGAGCAGAGACCATGTTTGTTGTTGTTTATCATCATATCTTCAGCATTTAGCATGTGCCTATTGATTAAAAGGAACAAACTTCAGTTTATTCTTGAAGATGGAGATGATGACTACTTCACAGGCACTTTGCAAGGTCTGATGACACTGACAATACACTGAACAAAGGGCACAGGAAGAGGAGCCTACAAAAAAAAAAAAAAAAAAAAAACAACCAAGGGTCATCAGAAGAGTAACAGGAGAAAGAAGAGTTAATGTGTGATGGAATCCTTGGGAAAGCATGAGTCAAGAAGTATAGTATAGACAATTCAGATAACCAAAGAGTTACTTCCAAAAGGATGAATGTATTTATAGGCAAGGCCATGGAAATAAGGTATAACTTGCATAAAAATCCAGAGTTTTGGTAATAAAATCTTTCTGCTAAGTATTAATTTGGATTTGAATAAAGAGGAAAAGCCACATAAATTGCATCATTGGGAAAGTATTAATATACTAAAACTCCCCAAGCAGATAAATAGTATTGATTATCTTTTTCACCTCAAAACTGTTACAGAGTTAGAATAAAGTAGAGATGAGGGATATTGGCAGGCCAGAGACATAGCAAATACATTCTTGAGCCATCTTGGAAACAATTTATTTATAGAAGGCAGAGTATAGAACACATGGAATTACTATCTAATTTCTGACTATGATCAGAATCTTTGAGTATGAAACTATGTAAATCCAGTTAGATGGAAGGATAAAGGACTTCAAGGGTTCAATTCTACTGCCTGATGGGACCCTAAGATTAGTTCAGATTTTAAAAGAATATGCTATAATAATACTTTTATACTTTTAAATCGCCTAGTGACTTATAAAAAAGTCACATGTTTGTCTTTTATCCCCACCATAATTCTGTGAGACAGAAGTTAGCTTGTGTATTTTAAAGGTAAGAAACTTACAAATCAGGGAGATGAATTGAGTAAACAGAAATCAAGAGCTTGTCAGGGATAGAGTTTCTGAGAAGCAGTAGATGGAAGAGCCAGCATGAGAAAACCCTAGATCAGTAAGAAGATGTGGACTTAAGGTCTGGATGAATATAATTGATAATTTCACTAATAATGAAAAGTAATTAATGCTAATGTTACAGCTTCGTTAAGGACATTCTTAGGTTGTTTCAGGATAAACCATGAGATTCAAAAGAATTATTCAACAATTTGAAAATTTCAGAACCACTTGCGTTTGTTGCCAACCATTCATATAAAAGAAAATCTTCAACAATGAGTTGATGCTCACCCTGGTCAAATACAAGCAAAACGCAAGTTTAATACTGTCAGTAGATTCACTCATCTATAAGACAAAATACAATTCTGTAGATAATATATTTTTCCCCAATTTTTATTTTAAGTTCAGGGGTACATATGCAGGATGTGCCAGTTTGTTATGTAGGTAAACATGTGCCACGGTGGTTCACAGCACAGAGCATCTCGTCACCTAGGTATTAAACCTAGCATCCATTAGCTATTCTTTCTGATGCTGCAGATGATATATTAACATAGTCTTCATGTTTACAACTAAAACTGTAATGGCACGTGTTTCTCTATTCCTGAAAAATGCCACTGTAGAAATTCCTTTTACTAACTTTTTATGCAGCAGGCACTCGGCAAGGTAAACAATACAAGGCTTTACTGGTGTCTCAGCTACCATGTGTGCTCCTTCAGTCAATGCAACATGTAACTTAGCCTAACTTAGCCTTTAAATACCTCAGTGGCTTTTTCACTTCTAGTTTGAAAAGTTATAACTTTTTTTGGTCTCTAGAGAGTGCTTGTCTATTTTTAAAATATCCAATTCCTGGCTGGGCATGGTGGCTCACTCCTGTAATCCCAGCACTTTGGGGGCTGAGGTGAGCGGATCACTGTGTCAGGAGATCGAGACCATCCTGGCTAACACGGTGAAACCCTGTCTCTCCTAAAAATACAAAAAATTAGCCAGGCGTGGTGGCAGACGCCTGTAGTCCCAGCTACTCGGCAGGCTGAGGCAGGAGAATCACTTGAACCCGGGAGGCGGAGGTTGCAGTGAGTCGAGATCGTGCCACTGCACTCCAGCCTGGAAAAAACAAAAAAAAAATTCCAACTCCCCCTACCCTCCCGCTCCTGCTTATTTAATTCAAAATGATGCTGCAACTTAATTGGCACCATAATATTATTCTAAAGGGTTCTGTTGCACGAAACACAAAAAATAAATTCTTTTTTTTTCTTTTTATACTCAAGAGTGGTCTGAAGTAAATTATTACTTTGGAAAGACAGCTTTTATCATATTTTATTTCTTATTTGCTGGTTTTCTTGGAATCTATTCCTTCCTTCCATGAGTCAAGAGAACCCTAGGATATGACAGTTTCATCTTTTTCAACATATTGAGACATAGGTGGTACAACCATGGGTTGAGAAAGTGAGTCTTTTAGTTTAACTCACTAATCTACCACTAAATATAGATTTATTTATAGAATATCATTCATTCATTTTAAAATAAGATCTTATAAAATTCTAAAATATGTTTTATATAAATTTAAAAATTTAGAAAATGTTACAAAACAATTCAAAAGTACTATTACCAACTAAGACAACAAAGTTTATTCTTGATGTGTTTCTGCATACAAAGAAAACTTCAGGATTTCAAAATAACAATTTATTGGATGATAATGAGGATACAGAGATCATAGCCAAAGAAATACCATAACAGCACAGAAAAAATGCTGAGAAAAAATAGAGTTAATATTTGAACATGCACATATACCTTGAACCCACTACTTTAGAAAATCCTAGAAAACACAAGAATATCAAAGCATTATTCCATTGCTGTCAAAGTGATGACATACCAGGCCATGTAGCCTTTGAAAAATTCTGCTCTGCACTCTGGAGAGAATGAGAGTGAAACGCAAATAACATCTTAGTGTTCCTATGAAAATAGTTTTGACGTGGTTTATCCCTCAAAAAGTCTCAGGAATCCAGAATCACACTTTGAGAACCACCACTTAAACTCTAGATCCCACAGCTTCACATGTATTTTGGGCAAAATTTTGGAATATCTTGGAGCCCCTAACATTGTTTCTTCCAGTGACCTTTAATAAAGACACATATCCAAGTGGCCATACACTCTAACGGAGGTGGTTTTGTGAGAGACTGATGAAATTGTCTTCTGCCTAATGTGTCTCTTGGAGGAGATTTGGGACACTCAGACTACTGGTTCAAAACCAGATCTATGAAACCACCTTCCCAAAATAACACTGTTCTCCTTCATGCTTTGGATAGAAATCGATCAGTGTTTTCTAGGGAACACGTGGCAGTGGCATGCAGGTATCACATGTGATGACAAGTGTTATTTATACCTATCAAAGCAAACATCTTTAAAAGGAAATTGTCTCTCCAATTATTGCAGTTTTACAATTTTCGTTAAAAGGTAATTGTCTCTCCAAACCTTGAGTTTTACAATTTCCATTATCTTTTAAATTTTGTAGCTTTAATATTTGCTTATCTGCCTGCCCCTGACATTCCTGAGCTACAATAATCCGGAAAGCTCAACAGATCTGTCCCAAGGTTCACCTAACCTAGTACCTAACCTCATGTTTGTTTTACATGCATAAGACAATTCTGGGAAAATTGAAGTGCAGATTCCTAGTGTAGAATTTGAGTGGACATTTTAATTAATTGATTAATTTTGGTTAAGTCCTCTTGTCTGATATTTTCTTCAGGTGATGGACTACACTTTTGAGAAACAATGGTGTTCTTCCTGTGCACCTCTGACTTGAATATACCGATCTGAACCTCTGCCAGTGGAGAATCTAACCGCCTTCAAAACAATATCACTTTCATTCAATAATAAACATACTCAAGCTTTGATGCTTAGCCTCACCCTAGCTCTTCTTCTGAGTACTTGTTCTGAATGATGCTATCATTTTGTCTAAATTCAAAATCAATCTCTGTTCTTAGTGATAGCTTGATTTCTATTATAATATTTCAACATTTTTAGATTGTGATTTTATTTGACCTAGCTTGAGAAGGATTAATGCCTAAATAAATCTCTTACACTTTCAGCTTTCCTGAAATCCCATGGAACCCACAATTGCTCTCAAAAGCTTCAAAAAATAGTGATGAAAATGTTAACTCTGATGCTGTTCTGGAACTGAAAGCAGATATTGACCTTGGATAAACGTGCTGGATTTTTGCTATTGAATGTATTGGGCACAATTCAAGGTACACATTCATTCCAGAATGTACTCAATAAAAATAAGAAATTTGCATGTCTTAGAGGGACATGGACACAGTCTTTATCCTCAGTTGCAGACTGGTTGCTTTCAAAAATTAAGTGTTAATAATTTGCTTACAGTTCTTGCTCATATATGGTAACTTGCAAATTGTCAAGACTGACTTTAGCTGGAAAACTCCTGGAAGTGTCAACCTACTCTCAAAATAAATGGTTTTCACAGCTATAATTTTATACAAAAATTTTGAGGGGTATAAAGTATCAATCCTTTTCATTAACAATGTGCTTCATTTAAATTACATTTTCAAGAGAGTTAATGAGCTGACATGCTATTGTCAAACCGAACAACAAAACAAAACAAACCCCAGTCCCTTGAACAGAACTTATTTCAAGATTGTTTTGAAATAGTTTTCCACTTATAAGGTATGTGAACTATAGAATTTGTATTTTATTTAGTCAAAACATGTGGTTGTTGAAATAGTCCTTAATTTATTTTATTGGCTATATTGATTTTCTCACTTTAAAACATCTAATAACAATTACTCACTGTTTGTGCTGGAACATTATGAACATCAACAAGGACGTTTCCCTTAAAAAGTAATGGTGTCCTAATGTATGTTACAGGTTGATGGGTGCAGCAAACCACCATGGCACATGTACACCTATATAACAAACATGCACGTTCTGCACATGTATCCCAGAACTTAAAGTATTTTTTTTAGGTAATGGTGTCTGAAAAAGGAGGAAAGCTTGGTATAAAGACTGAGGCTGTTCTGGTGCCAAAATAGAGAACAAAAAAATAGAGTCCATTTTTTGAGTGGTAACCATAATGAAGTCAGTCTTAGACATACTGCTACTGAGACAGCTCTACAACACATAGGAGAAAAGGTCCAATGGGCCATAGGAAATCAGAACTCAGGCTCAGAAATGAGTCTGAACTGGATGTCTATATTTGAGGATTGGGCTAGAGATGATTATTACGTACAGCTTGCTCACACCACCAACACCTCCCACAGCTCCTGACCCTGTTGATGAGATTCTGAGGGAGGAGATGTCCCAAGGTGGCAAAACTACAAACACACCTGTTACCTGTTTTTCATGGCTTAGTTCCAATAGCGCTATTTTAACCAAAGTCTCCCTGTCAATTAAATTTGAATTAAGAAACAAGAAATACAAAATGTGTTTACACATTGGAAGAGAAAGGTCAAGGGAAGATGTTATGAGACAGAGTCAAGGCTCACAGGGCTGTGACAAACCAAAACCACATGTGAACCAAAGTCATAAGTGAGAAGAACTCTATTAACTAGAGAAAGCCCAATGAAGGCAGGACAGAAACAAGGGCATCTACTAAATGTGGCTGAAACATGTCAACAAAAGAATGATCCTGTGAAAATGATTGTAAGAAATAAGAAAAACCCAAAAGTGGTTTTTCTTTTCTTACACAGTCATACTCATCACACTTCCGACATCAACTGTGACAAAGAAAGAACCAGCGTTTTTCCTACTCTGTATCTCAATATAGATCACCTCTTGTCATCAAAATGAGTGAGGATTTCTTTTCACCAGCAACCAGTTCTGTGGCAGACCCTCCAGCAGACATCAGCTAAGTGTCTTCTAATTCAATTCAACTCTGGCACTATTTACCTGGAGATAGCATCTGATCCCACGGGTTAAGGGCTTAGTCTGCTATGACTGCCTCCTACTTCAGGTCCCACTTGCAGGCACAGGTTTCCACCTGTACTTCTGACAAACCAGCTATAAATCAGGTTCCACAGACCCCCTTCTTGGGTTCAATTAATTTTCTAGAGTCTCACAGAACTCAGGAGAACACTTTGCCAATATTAACCCATTCATTAGAGAGAATATCACAAAGGATATAAACGAACAGCCAGATGAAAGAGATACTCAGGGTGAGGTATGGGAGAAGAGGCAAGGAACTTCCATGCCCTCTCCAGGTGTGCCACCCTCCAGGAGCCTCTACATGTTCATCTCTCTGGAAGCTCAATTGAATCCTGTTCTTCTGGGTCTTTATGAAGGTCTCATTACTTAGCTATGATTGATTATATCATTGGTCATTGGTGTCAACTTGACCTTCAACCCCTTGGGGAGTGGAGCTGAAAATCCCAACCCTCTAATAATGCCTTAGTCTTTCCAGTGACCAGCCCTCATCCTGAAGCTACCTAGGGGGTCCAAGTCACCAGTCATCTCATTAGTATACAAAAAACACTCATCACCTTAGAGATTCCAAGGATTTTAGGAGCTGTGTGCCAGGAAATAAGGGCAAATACAGATTTTACAGTTCACAAGGATGAACTCAACAATAGTGTCCACAGTTCACATTGACTCCAGAACCATAGTTCAGTTTCATGATTGTGGATTTAGCTTTATGCTGGGACATGATTTCATCTTCATAGGGTACATACTCCTACTCATTTCAGATACATCTTTGGCTTAATCATTTGCTCAGCAAACATTCTTCAACACTTACTATGTGTAAGGCGCTTTGAAGATCAAGAAAGAAAAAGACATAGTCATTGACTTCAATGACGCAATCTAATAGGGCAGATAAAACATAAAAGTGATTATATGAGAGTTAGCCAAAGTGCTATAGAAATGAAAAAGAGAATACATTTATTTCCAACTAGTGGGAAGAGAGATGTCTTCATGAATTCAAACACATTCGACCTGAGCATTGAAAGACATTGAAAGATTAGTAGAATTTGAACTTGCCAGGGAAGGGTGAGAAAGAATTAAGGTGGAAGCAAAAGCATGAAGAAATCCTTGGAGACAGAGGCCTGGGGCATGTGCTGGAATGACAGGTTGACTGTGGACCAGTTCTTTAACCATGTAAGAATTCTGGGTCATTCTGTCAACAAAAGAAGAGCAAGAATGGTATCTTGGGTATTTTCTTGGAAATCTGTTTTTTTTTTTTTTTTCAAAATTAGGAGCCATGTATTAGTTTTACATATTACCCAAAGGGAAGGAAAGGTGACCTTTCCCTAAATTATTCATCAATGGTGAGTATAAGTGTGTATATGTCTTCTTCTTATTAACAAACTATAAAATTAGACATCAAGTTATTAATTAAATTTATAAATGGTCACCAGTACGCACACAAAGTAAACAGATTCAGTTATTTGGCCCTGGCCACTTTTGCCTACTTGAGCTGGTCACACAATTTGTATGCTGAATACATGAAAGCTTTCTGCAAAACCACAGGAGAGCAGTCAAATCAGCTATGGCCAAGAACCACTAGATATCTCCTACTCAAAGTTTTTTTGCTTGTTTTCTGAGCAAATGTGTTATCTGAGAGTAAAGATTAATTTACATTAAGACTTCTAAAATATACCTAGCTATATACTCTGCTAAGGAATGCAACAAGAAATGTCATGCGTGTCCCCAAATACAGGAGTTGAAAAATACAAACTAGAAATATCTACACTTATATATACAAATATGCATAGCAATTTACTTAAAAGATATAAGCAATGACTTAAGATCAAGGATTAACAAGTAGATATTTTTTACTGACGTTTCTCTACTAAGTCCCCATAATTTTTTTGCCATAGGGAAGAGAGAGCCCAGAGGTGTTTTATGGCAGTCAGGTTCACTCCTGGTCTCTTATTACTGTTGTCAACCAGAATATCTTTTCTGGTGGGAGATGATGATGGCAAGCAAACTGGAAAACACATGAATTTGACTGTTAGCCCGCTTGTGTTAGTTCGTTCTCACAATACTATACAGATACTACCTGTGACAGTGTAATTTTTAAACAAAAGAGGTTTAATTGACTCACAGCTCACAGGGTCTGCGTGACCGGAGGGGCCTCAGGAAACGTACAATCATGGCGGAAGGTGAAAGAGAAGCAAGGCACATCTTACCTGGTGGCAGGAGAGAGAGAGACACAGAGAGAGAGAGAAAGGGGGAGCCCCAAACACTTATCAAACAACCAGATCTTGTGGGAATTCACTCACTATCGCAAGAACAGCATGAGGGAAATTGTCCCATGATCCAGTCACCTCCCACCAGGTTCCTCCCTCAACACAGAGAGATTACAATTCGGATTACAATTTGAGATGAGATTTGCAAGGGGGCACAGCCAAACCATATCACCCCCAAACTTAGTAGATGTTAGGGTTGATATATTTTGAGACACATGGAAGCTTTCTTTAGTCAAGGCACTTCTGGGGATTCATTAGCTGAGATTCCTCCGCTGAAATAGCCAACAGGGAGTCCTCCGCAGGGGAGTGAATCATGCTTCAATCCATTCTTCAGAGTCCACCACCTCACCCTGCTTAAACCAGCATTGGCTTCCACATTTCTTTTTGATTTTTAAGTTGAAAATAGAACGCTGAGAATAATGTAGAATAATATAGAAGTTTAATAAATATAAAGATAAAGCCTGTGTTTCTAGTATCTGATCATGAAATAGGACATTATCAGTTCAGCACCCTGGAAACTCTCCTTGAAATCCTCCCTTATCATAACTCTCTTTTGTTAAGTAACCACTACCTTATCTTCTGTGAGGGTACTTCCTTCCAATTCTCCTCCCAAAATATTTCCTCTCAAGTGCTAATTTTTGTAAACTTGACCATTCACGTACGCCTCACTAAACAATACTGCTGAGTTTTAGATGAATTAAAGTTTACAGAAATGGTATCACATTAAGTCTCTTTTCTGGGTCTTCCCACTCAACATTATGTTCTTAAATGCTTTCATTTTGTTGCAGGTAGATGCAGTTCATTCATTTCCATTATGTTCATATACCAAAATAAATGATCTATCCTAATTATTCCATTAGGATTGGATATGTGGGTTATTTCTAGTTTGGGACTACTACTAAGAATTGGTGCAATAAAGGCTCTTGTCTGGAAACCTTGGCACAAATATGCTTACATGGCTCTGGAGGATATACCTGAATGTGAGATTGCTGAGTCACAGAGAATGTATGTTATATTCAACTCTATTAGACAACACCAAACTATGTTTCAAAGTGACAGCACCCACTGACACGCTAACAAGCCAAGAATGAGAATTCTAGTTGCTTCATATCCTGATCAAGGCTTGGTATTTTCAGATTTTTTAATTGTTGCAAGTATATCTCTTCTCGGGCCACCAATTATTGATTTTTCTACTGCTTTTGGAGGACTTGCCAGAATACACAGACAAGGATTTAGAGAATTGGGGTGACCTTCTGAAGTAGAATGATTTGTTATATTTCCCCTGTTTTCTTATTTAACATCATATTCTAACCATCAAAGCAAATTTTGATGATGAGCTTCAGTGGTATTATATAAACTTATAAAAAGAGTAAGATAGTCAAGGAGAGAAGTGCAGAATACATTGTGCTTCCAGGAAACTGCAAAACAATACTAGTATTTCGTTCTTTTTTAAAAGTCCTATCATTACTTGCTTGATACGGTTTGGCCATGTCCTCACCTAAATCTCATCTTGAATTATAGTCCCTATAATCCCCACGTGTCATAGGAGGGACCTGGCGGGAGGTGATTGAATCATGGGGGCAGTTACCCCCATGCTACTGTTCTCGTGATAGTGAGTGAGTTCTCCTGAGATCTGATGGTTTTATAAGGGTTTCCCCCCTTGCCTGCCACCATGTGAAGAAGGGTATGTTTGCTTCCCCTTCTGCCATGATTGTGAGGCTTCTCCAGTCATGTGGAACTGTGAGTCCCTTACATCTATTTTTCTTTATAAATTACCCAGTCTTGGGTGTGTCTTTGTTAGCAGTGTGAGAATGGACATACACAATACTGCAGTGATTTAGTCTGGAGTTGGCCAAGAGGAATTTAGCTGTAACAAATCTTCATTTTCTTGAGGGCCTACTTGCTCCCCACCTGCCCACTCCTATGATTCTGTGATTCACTAAGAAGTGACACCACATACAGAAAACACCCCAGGGCAGCATGCTCAGACTGCACAGTGGCCAAGAGAAATGGCCACTTCATTTTCACTCAGTGGTGGAATTTGTTGGGAAGTTTGGGGAACTGGACGTATACTAAAAGGGAGAGATGCTGGTAAACCGAGGTGAGGATCATTGGTTGGGTGTAGCATATGAGGTTTGAGTGAAGGTGACAAGTCAGGAGGGGACAATAGGTCAATGGAAACATGAAAAAAGGTTACTCTGCAAGTTGAAGGTGGCTCAGAGGATCAGAAACACTTTAAAAAAAACATGCAGACTGCTGATTCACACTCACTGCATTTCACTAAGATTTTTAGAGAACTGTCCAAATGTTTCAACACCTGCTTCACATGAGGGAAAATCCTCTTGTAAACAATAGTGAGTCATTACCTAGGGCCTGTGAGAACGGTGCTCTGGTGTATATGCACATTTGCTCCAGGTTCCCTTTGATGGACAGTGACTAAAAATAGAATCTAACCTTCTTTGCCCCAGAAATGTTTGCCGAAAAAGGGAAAATTGTAGGTGAAAAAAAAAATAATAACATGACATGTATTATATACCTAAGCACATAAATAAATCTATCCCTTATGTATTTGTGTAGCTGGAAAACATGATAATTACATTTCCAAATGGTTACTGAATCCCCTGCAAATGTATACTTAAAAAATCATAGCAATGAACAGAGACTGGATGGCTCATTAGTTGTGAGAAATAAAGGCATTCCATTTAGATCACCTATTCCAAGGAGAATGAGACCAGAAGCAACTTGACTAAACAGCAAAAAGGCATCCTTTGTGACTAGTGAGATCACAAAACACAGTTTGCAATTTTTAGTAGTATTATCCACTTATTCACTCTTTCAGCCAATGGTTATTAAGTGTTACGTGACAGGTATGTTGATACGATAAAAGCTGGAAATACTAAGATGACTAAACATTGCCCCATTGCATAGGGAAAGAGAAGCAGATTACCTAAATTATAATACAATATCATGAAGGCTGAAAATGTGTAAGAAGCTATACAGAGGAGAAAAAGAATATAAACTAAAGTTATTTGTAATAATGCGTTACATTTGAATAGCTCTAAATGATTGGGCCAAAATAGCAGCTTGGCTAAAACTATGCTAGATGGCCCAGTACTTTAATCCAAATGACAACTTAGTTAAAGAAATAATAATTACTAATGTTTTAAAGAATGACAATGTTGTTGCACCAAGGGGTTTGCAACTCTTTATATAGATTTTTAATATTTTTGCCCATGTTCAGAGCTTTTCCCTCAATCTTTTAAATTTCTAACTTATTTTAGACAACTCCTTTAAAAGAAAGCTTCATGAGGTCAGGTCATATGTCATTTTTGTTTACAATTTTATTTCTGATACTTATTGCAGTGCCTGACACACAGTAGTTTTTCAGTGTATTTAGTTAAGAAGTGAATGAGGCCAGGCGCAGTGGCTCACACCTGTAATCCCAGCCCTTTGGGAGGCTGAGGCAGGCAGATCACAAGGTCAGGAGGTCAAGAGCAGCCTGATCAACATGGTGAAACCCCGTCTCTACTAAAAATACAAAAATTAGCCAGATGTGGTGGCGTGTGCCTGTAATCCCAGCTACTCAGGAGGCTGAGGCAGGAGAATTGTTTGAATCTGGGAAGTGGAATTTGCAGTAAGCCAAGATCACACCACTGCTCTCCAGCCTGGGTGACAGAGTGAGACTCCGTCTCAAAAAAAAAAAAAAAAAAAAGAGTAGTGAATGAATAATTTCACTATGCACAATTTATAAGCAGTAGGAGTTCATATCTTCTAGCACAGCTGTTTCAGGCACATTCCTCACTTCCATCTGATATGTATGATACTGCACTTTTGGGATCTTTGTAGGATATCCTAGAAATTCAGTTCCAAGCCCCAACCAACCCATTTTCAGGACATTAGGACATTTGATGTTTCCATTCATCCCGTGTATACAAACCTAACCATGACTGTATGATTTTTAAAGATCTCTACTATGGTGTGTATATGTTCACATCAGTTGTCTCCAGGGAAGGGAACTGGATGTTTGGAGGACAAGAGTGGGAGGGAGATTTTCTTTGTTTTACTGTATACTGTTTTAAATAGTTTGACTGTTGTACCATGTGAGTCTATTACCTTTTTTAAAAAATGAATTTTTAAAAATGTGCTTCTATAAGCACTGTGATATTTTGCTAAATTTGTGTTGTCTTTCAGGGAATTCCAACAGATAACCTATATATGCACTCAATACTAGACTTTATTGAGATCATTTTAAGTTAATGTTTCTTTCTCTCTCTCTCTCTCTCTTTTTTTTTTTTTTTTTTTTGAGTCAGAGTCTCTTGCTCTGTTGTCTAGGCTGAAGTGCAATGGCATAATCTTGGCTCACTGCAACCTCCATCTTCCGGGTTCAAGCAATTCTCCTGCCTCAGCCTCCTGAGTAGCTAAATAATTTGTTGTTCAAAATAATGTAATCGCGGTACAAGTTTTGAAATGATTTGAATATAATACAATTCCCTCTTTCCTGAGTGGTAATTTTGGGAAAAAATCACTTTCTATTTGACGTATTTACCAATCTATGGCCAGTGCAGAGTAATTATTAATCATAATTCATGCAAATATCCTGCTTTGGCCATTGAAAATGTTGCAACAGATAATAAAATGCATCTACCCTTGTATAATGAAAGTGATAAAATAATATGGCCATTTGATCAATTTTTGATCTCTTCCCTAGTCTCATAGGCCAAACTGATGAACGCACCAAGGAAGTACCATTTTAAACATCGCTTTTTATTTATTTGATCACATACCACACCTCAGATATACAATATCCATATGGAATAGAGACATTTTAAAGGCTATGAAAGCTTTATTAAGTCATAGTTTCTCTTTCAATGGTACTTTTCCTTCCCAAAACATTTTAGGATCCAGTGAATGAATTAGGTGACCTATGGAGGCTTTTACATTTTAAAATACCCAGTCCATCAAGAAATAACAGGACACTCAATGACTACTGTCTCAGCTCAAAAAGATCTCCTCCTCCTAAACTATGTGCTCTCTCTGCTATTTTCTGGCTTTCTCCCCTATAATTCATACAGAGAATGCGTTTAGTGGTAGGAACGATTGCCAACGTTTTAACCAAATTTTGCTCTCATTGCTAGACAAAGTGCTTGATGCCTTTTTTTGGTTTGAAAGTAAATGACATTCAGACACAGTTGCCTATTGATAGAGGAAGCCTTAGCTACAAAAGAATTGCTGTGTCCAATTACTGACTCAAATAAAGAAAAATAGAGAGCAAATGAAAAGTCACCTTAAAATGTGATTCAGACAAAGAATAATAAACAGTGCCATTATGCTCCTTTTAAAGAAATACACAAATGTGTTCAATATGCCTCTATTAGCACAATACAGTCTCAGATTTCAAATACACTTTCTAGTTCTTATGGGGCAAATGCCAAGCTCTCAATGAATCTATCCCCAAGAATTATATTTTTGTGTGTTTTTACTCCAGTGTGTCCTCAGAAAACAACAACTGGTTCCAAACCCCACTAATCCCATGGAAAATTGCTCAGGGCAAAACCATTACTAAAGCTCTCAAAAAGGCAGAGCTCACCAGCTGTGTGCCAAAGCCCCCTCCTCAGTGTTTACCTTAGAGTACCAGCAACCCCAAGAGGCGCAGCATTCTGCATATGGAGAGGAAGCCGCAGTCGTAGTTCCAATATTCCTGAGCTGCCACTGGGTGATTTAGAGACACCCTCATACATATGATGTCATGCACTCATTTTTAAAATGTGACTTAGATCTGAGGCAATACATTATTTGCAATTTTATGTATCAGTAATGCCAGTTTACAAGGATGGTTTACTGTCCATGTATGTAGTCCAGAAAGTGGTGGCATTGAGCTTGGAGGATTGGAAAAATAAGCCCAGGTGACTGGAGTGTGAGAGGGCAGTAGCATAACTTAAGCCTTAGAAATCATGAAAAGATTTTGAACTTTATCTAAGGGTGATGGAAAGGCAAAGTGACAGAACACTTGGGTTTTAGGATTTCCCAGGATTCAGCGAGGAGAGGTAAGAGTTACTCCACGATATTTTCAGGCATTGAGTTGACTTGGGTAGTGCTGGCGAGTTCTCAGCCCTCACTACTTGTTAAATTCCCATCCCCACACCAGTTGTGTGAAAAGTAAAGTGATATCTTCAGCATCTCTTCTGCTGCACAAAGGATCTAGAGATGTCAACACTAGAGAAGAATCTGTTAGTACTTCTGTTTTACTTTATTGTTTTCACAATTAATAAACTATATGATAAACTGTGCCATAAGCTGACTATGGAAAGTCTCAGTTGAAAAGACTTCCCTGATTTAAAGAAAAAAATTCCATTTGCTCTGGATTTAAATCTCAAGAGGCCAGAGTTCTGTAAAATGAAATTTGTTGCAGCATATTTCACAGAGGGTTAATATAACTCATTGACATCATACATTTTATGTAGCCTTTAATGTTGCAATTCTCCACTGTAAAAATAGCCTTAATGAGAAGGTTAGAATAGTTTGAAATTGTTCATTCTAAGGGAGGAGTATAGCTGGGTTTACTTTCTGGAGAACCAACACCCCACTATGAAGAACATGAAATAAAGTCAGAATGATAGCCACACAGCATGGGAGATTCAAATATGCTATGGGGTTTTAGGTTCTTTGTTTGCTTGCTTGATTTTTAATAATAAACACATTATTCCATATGGTTAGGACAGAGAGGACTTCATCTTCTCTTTCCTACAAAAATCCCCCCATTTAGCAGTTTTCAACTGACTTGCTGGTTTCCAATGTACAGGATTAGAATTAGCAGTAGGATGAAATGTAAGGTTCTGAACTGGTTGGAGAGATTTCTCTAATACTTTTTAAATTAGATATAATTTACATATAGTAAAATTCACCCTTTCTAATGTACACTAGTGTACAGTTCATATGGTTGTGTAACCATTACCACCACTGCAATAAAAATATCATCCCCTAAATTCCCTTATACGCTGGTTAGTCAAATACACATCCTGCTCCAGACCTTACCAGCTACTCGTCTGTTTTCTGATCTTATAGCTTTACTTATTCCAGAATGCCATATAAATGGGATTATAGAGTGTGTAGCCTTTGAGCCTGAACTCATTCATTTCCATAATGCATTCGAGATTCATCTGTGTTGTTGCATGTGTCATTACTTCATCCGGTTTTGTTGCTGAGTAGTCTTCCATTGCACAGGTGCGCTGCAGTATGTTTATCCATTACTCGGATGAAGGATGTTTGTGTTGTTTGCACCTTGGAGTGATTTAGAATAAAGTTGCTGTAGACATTTGTGTACAGTTTTTTTTGTGTGAATATAGGTTTTTATTTCACTAGGGTAAATATAAATGGAATTACTGAATTTTATTGTAAATATAGGTTTAATTTTAAAACAAAACTGTCAAATTGTTTTGCAAAGTAGCTACACTTTGCATTCTCACCAGCAATGTACAAGAGAATGGCAGTTGCTCCACAGCCAAATTAAACCTCAGTATTCTCAGAGATTTTTATTTTAGCCATTCTCATGAGGATGTAAACATAATATCATGTGATTTTAATTTTCATCTCACTAATGACTAATGATGTTGATCATCTTTTCATGTTCTTGTTTATCAATATATATTTTTGGTGATTTATCAGTTCAAATCTTTTGCCCATTTTTTTTTCATTCGATTGCTTGGTTTCTTGAGTTTTAGGAGGAGTTACTTATATATACTGGATACAAGTACTTTAACAGATATGTGTTTTAAAATATCTTCTATTATTTTGTGGCTTCTCTTTTATTCTCTTAAGAGTGTCTTTCAAAGAGCTGAAGTGTATAATTTTGGTAAAGTCCAGTTTATTAATTATTTTTTTCATTTAATGATTATGTTTTCAGTGTCATCTACAAGAAATCTTTGCATAATCCGAGGGTACAAAACTTTTCTCCAATGTTTTCTTATGGGAGTTATAAAGTTTTGGGTTTTATGTTGGGTCTATGATCCATTTAAAGATTATTGTTATATATGTTGAAACATATGGGTGGAGGGGCATTATGTTTTTTTGTTCATGGAGATCCAAATGTTATAGTACCATTTGTTGAAAAGGCTGTATTTTCTCCATTTAAATTAAAGTTACACATCAATATTTTAAAAGCAGGACAGTTTAAAATAGTACCAAAACCTTGAAATACATAGGTATAAATCTAACAAAACATATTTACAATCTGTATGCTGAAAATTATAAGACACTGAGAAAGAAATTTTTAAAAGACCTAAATAAGAGATATACTGTCCTGATTAACTGGAAGGCTCAATATTGTGAAGATATTAATTCTTCTTCCCATACTGCTCTATGAATTGAAAACAATCCCAATCAAAGTCTCAGTAGGATTTGTTTCTTGAAACTGACAAGCTGAAGCTAAAAGTTATATGAAAAATCCAAGGATCTAGAATAGTCAAAATATTTTGAAAAGGGAGAACAATGTTGAAGGACTTATACGCTATTATCAAGGATTACTAAAAGTTGCGTTAATCATAAAAGTATGGTATTGGCAAATGCACATACACAGAGATCAGTGGAAGAGAATAGAATGTGTAGATAGAGACTCATACCACTAAATTTTGACAAGGATTCAAAAACAATTTAAGGAAGAAAGTGTGGTATTTTCAACTAATGATGCTGAAACAACTAAATACCCGTATTTCAAGAAATAAAACAAAACATGGGGCCAAAGTAAATAAAAAACTTAACAGGAACCCGAAAAAAAAGTCACTTATCTCTGTAAATTTTTACTCCCTTTATACTCCAAGTCTTCTTTTGTTAGCCCCTCAGCGTGATTCAAGAAAACAAAAGAACCCATCTTCCTATGAGATCCCAGGCTTCCAGAGCTTTTTTGATGTTGATAAAACATACATATTTTTTATGTCTATTGGCATTTATGAATTGTCTTTTCCTTAGTTTTTCATTTGGAGTATTCATCTGTCCCTAAATGATTTATAAGAGCTTTTCACATATGTAGACAATATATCTGTGTTTGACACATAGCATTCAAATATTTTTTCCAGTTTTCTCATTTCTGTCCAGTTTGGTTCACATACTTTTTGACATACAGGGGTTTTCATTTTTATGTAGATAAGTATATAAATTTTTTTCTCTTTGGCTAAATTTGTTCTGAATTCTCTTGAAGAGCTTCAAATGGTCCATGAAACTTTCAGAAACGCATATAAATATTAGGTGTATATAGAAACGTTTTTTTAGGCGTTGAATCTGAAACTTTTATCAGATTCAATAGGTTTCAACCAGTTGTGATACTTTCAAAGGGTCAAGAATCATGATATCACATTGCCTATACTTTTATGCTTGAATAGGTGTTCACCAATCTGATATCAGATATTTATCTATAGTACCTTCTAGTTTTTGTATCTTAAATGTGTAGATAATACATGTGGAATTGGTGTTGGTGAATGATGTGAAGTAGAGATTCAATTTTACTTTCATTAAATTCAGTTATTTATCCCAGAACTATTCATAGAATAACTTTATCATATGTTATCAATTTACTCAATAAATATTTATAGATGGTCTGTAGTGTGATAGACCCTGTTCTTGGTGGAGATATAATAAAGACTAATAAAATCGAGTTCTTTGCCTTCAAAATGTGCACATTTTAATAGTAAGAATAATTAAATTAAATAGGCATTATGGAGTGGTGAGTACTGGCAGAGGGTCAGTACAAGGTGATACAGAAAAATGCACAGAAGACACTTAACTGGCATATGGAATCAGGAAGATCCCCTTGGAATTTTGGGAAAGTGAACAAGAGTTCATCAAGCCAAGAGAATAAGGTGGCATGTGACAGGAGCGAGAGTTACAGGAAGAGAAAACGGCAGGAACTAAGGCCCACAGGAACGGATGGGTATTGGACCTAACCTGAGTGCTTTTCCTTTTAAGCAACCTGGATTTCCCACCTTTGTCCTTACATGTCTTACGTCTCCAGGTTATGCCTAGGTGTTGGTGCCTGTTCCTTATGTTGCTTCTTATAGAATGTGAACTACTTCAATCCACATATTAGGTTTTCCTTCAGCAACAGGAAAATTTTCTCATCATATATTTTAAAATTATTTTACATTTCTTCTTTCAGACATTTTAAATTGCAAGTGGTTAAGGTTAGAATTCAAGGGCCTGAGCTTTGTAGTTGCCAGACCTGGTTTTCAGTCCATCTTCAGCCTCTCTACTTAACAGCCGTATGGGTCAGGACAACTTATGTTTAACTCTATGAAGTTCAGTGTCTCCATCTATGAGCCAGAGATAATAACAATGCCTACCTCTTAGAGTTGCTGTGAAAATCAAACTAAATTAAATAATAGCTATAAAACTCATAGCCCAATACCTGGAATATAGCACCTTTAAATGTTAGCCATAACTGCAAGCTTTTAAACTATTTAAAATCACTTCACAATTTGAAAAAATTAAAACTGTTTCAGTACACAAGCTAAAACTAAAAATACATTTTGTGCCCAGCCCCTGACTCTTGGTTGGAGGGTTTTCAGAGAAGTCTTAACTAAAAGCAGTATCCCTTTCTTGCAGAATGGAAGAGAGCAGAGTTCCTGGCTCTCAGAAATGCATCTTCTTGAGTAGTTTACAAGCAACATTTCTTATAATTGGGCATTCTGCAACCCCTCCCTTCCTTTCTCTTTGTAAATAGCTTGAAATCTTTTTTATTATTAATTTAATATTTATTTTATTAAAAGCATATTAGCTAAAACAATTAGCTTGATTTAAACTTCCAATTGTTTTCCTGCCAAGGATGTTAGGAATTTTCATTATTCCCTTTGGGAGTATTGAGGCTGCTTTAGCCAGTTTAAGAACAGGGTACTGGAACATCAACGTTAATATTTGGCTGTAAAACTTGCTTTAAATGAAAGGATTTGAAGGCCCATGTAAAGATATGCTGATTTAAGTAAGTCTTAATAAAGAAGGGCCAAGCCTGAAGTCTTATATTTTGAAGTCAGAAAGCAATCTGCTCTGAAAGGCATAAAGTTTTGTTGCCTGACTGTAAAATGTGAATGTTTATTTGTTGTTAAGTTTGAGTTTCTGCATTAACCTGGTATTTCCTGAAATGTAAGATGAAACAAGGACTTGGGTAGAGATGGTTTATATGGGGATGTGAAACAAAGTATGAACAACTAAGAGGAAAAATAGGGAAACGCAATCCAAGAGTGTGCTATTGAGCTAGTCACTACTAGCTCAACTGAGAGCAACTAGGACTTGAATCCCACTGGGAGTGTTCTGGTGAGTCTCATAGAATGCACCTTAGAATCACCCACCTGAATGATGGAAGAGGGGAGTAGTTAGCTACTAGTCCTTTTCCCTTGGTGGTCAAGAGTTGCCGTGGGCAACTCCCTGACCCTTCCAGGTCTGTGTGTGCAACATGATGGCTAACCAGAATGCTGCAGGAGCACCATGACAGCTGAAGCAGGGTGCTGTCAGTTCATACCTGGATGTAGCTTGTTCCCATGGCAATGGCTGTTACGAAAAGGTGGGCCAAGAGGATATGAGACAGGGCGCAAGAAGAATCCAGTGCAGTCTACTGCTTGTATTGGTCAATTCCAGGTGCACCCTACTTCAAGTCCAAGCTGCCACAGAGCCTTCAAGATGATGACTGGCCCCAAGCTGTAAAATAACAATGCACAAAGGCTAGTGAATAAGTGACAGACCCTGCTTCAGCCACTGCAATTAATATTCATCTCCTCCCTTCTCTACTCCCTTCCCCCATTCTAGATTCCCTGATTTGACCAACATTTCAGCAGGTCTGGTTTCTTACATTGTGAGAAGAGATCAAACTTAATCTTTATGAGGTTGGAGCTTCAGTTGTTTCACTCTTGTTGAGCCATGTTGCTGATATCACCCACTTACAGTTATCAATGGGCATGAAATCACCAAGAGATGCCCTGGTGAATCTCTTGGGATCCAGGTGTTCTCCTTCCTTTTTCAGTTGCTTAGGGATCAAAATATCTAGGTGGTAGTCAAATGTTACAAGTTTATTTAAACTCTTACTGTATCCTTAGAGAAGACTAACCTCTGAAACCAAGAAATAAGACTTTGAATTGGGCAAAGAATGGATTATTAGGATAGGAAAGACAAATTTTATATGTTTCCAGTAATATCTGAAAACATTATTTACCACTTGTACAATCCTGGCATTGACCAAAGCAAGCTGGTATGGTACCATGCACAAAATCTAATGGATGATCTATTTGCACAGGTGCACTGCACAGCAAGGTATCTACAACAACTGCAATAGGCCACCCTGATCATTCTTCAACCTAAAGATTTGCAACTCTCATCCAAGCTCAACTGGTTGAAAGATCCAGCCTCCTCACAGCAGTGCCTGATCAACACTATGAATTGAAATACTAAAGGCACTTCTTCTTTCAGGATAACTGATTAAATGTTCTGGCTGGTAAAGCAGGTCATCACTCAATTGTTGTGGCTTTGGCAAGATGCCACCAAAGCAGGCCATCATGGTCGGCAGAGATGTAAAGGCCCCACATATTACAGAACACCCTCTGATATGCAGACTAATTCAGAGAAGAACTAAGCCATTCAAGGGACTTTTATACCATAGGATGTTAGGAGATGTCAAGAACACAAATGTAACTAAGATTTTCATACAGGGTTCAGGTTTTGTTACTTCAGATCTATAATCTAAAGTTCTGTAATCATCACATCACTCCAAGAGCAAAATTTGATAGGCAAAATTCTCCAGACTCATTTCATGGAGAACCTTGAGGGTCCAGAGTAGGGCTTGATGGCAAGCAGGAGCTCCCTGTCCCCTGTCTTCACCCATGCAACCCCTAGCTCACCCATTGTTTTCACTCTAAATTTGTGAAGTATAACACTCTTTAAATCTTAAATATTAAGATATAATCTTTAAATCTTTAAATATGAAGAGATTTTGGTTTCCGTATCAACAATCTTTAAATATTAAGGGATTTTCCAAAGATTAATGACTTTCCTAGAGTTGGCCTACCAATTCACCACCTCAAACTGGATGACTTGCTTTGGAATAAATTTCTAACTAACACCGCAAGTGAATTAAATATTTTCTTCCCTTTTTATGTAATCTAATATAGTACATTTTTTAAAAATTATAGGATGTCCAGACACTTATAGTTTATCATTCTGTGATTCAAAAGAATTTGGTATAACTGCATTGATAAGTTTACTGCCTTGGGCACTAAAGTAACCTAGAATATGAAGAAGTAGCTTTTGGTGACATGCATCTATTTATATCTTTAGCATTTACTAATTAATTAATTTGTTTAACAAATACACATTCAGTACCGTTATATGTTTGGCATTGTCATAGATGTTAGAAAATCAAATATAAAAAAGAGGTAATTTCTTCACAACACACGGAAATAAGAGTGTCTCTAGGAATTGTCTCTAGTTGAAATTGTTTTCTCCTACCCACCTCTGTGATTCATCAATGTAGCTTTCCTTCACTGTAGTGACAGGTGTTTTAATCTCACCTAACAATATGCCTGATTAAGCTTCAACATACACAGAGAGAGGCCTGAAACTCATAGCTTAGCTAACAAATGGATATACCTCAACCTTTGGTCTCTATGTCTAAGTTTATGTTGTTAGTAATAGTTACAAGAGCCACAGCGATGGCACCATGGTGTTACCTTCTCTGAAGGCCTTCCCAGCTTTCCCAGCAAAGCTCTTTTCTCTTCCCTCTGGTTAAAAAATAAATTTAAAAAAATAAAAGTTTTCCTTTATTTTTATTCTTATGTGTCTGATTTTATCACATGTATTGTTTTGTTTTCTGATGTATAAGTCATACATGCTCATTTAGAAAACTTGAAAACTATGGAAAAGAGAAATAAAAAATAAAATCCACTCCAATTTACCTTGTTTCTACCTCTACGGTAGCATTCATCACTTTGGTGTGAAGTTGTTCTGAATAGATCTGTCTAATCAACTAAACTTGGAGCTTGTCCTGAGAGGAACGCATGTATTCAGTTCTGTATCCCAGCTGTAGGAAGTGTGTGATGTATTGGAAACACTCCATAATTTTGAATAAGTGAGTGAGTGAAAGTGTAGTCATAAACAATGACACTGGGATTAGTGAATTTTTACATCAAATTGTATGTCCCTATTTTATATTAGCATGCATGCACTTGCGTATGTATAATGAAACTTTATAAAAATGATTTTTGCTTGCCAAAACATACATAATACTCCCTAATAGCTAAGGTGACCTAAAATAGTTATCAGTATCTTAAAACCTTGGCAGAATTTGAAAGATAAAATTACATAATATCTGGGGCTAGGATTATTCAGCTGAATAATTGTTACTCATTTTCTGGAGAATGAAACTGTAAATAAGGTTGTATAAGTGATAAGTGAATTAGACATGAGTTCACTTAATGACCTTTGACTTCTAGAAAGGACTAGAAGTGTAACTTATCACAAAACTGTTTCTATTTCACATAAAATATTTTAAAGGAGTAATATTTTTGTCTAAAGAGTGACTTGAATTGCAACATTTGATAGAAATTTAAGCAGCATTTCCCATTTTCTTTCCATTTGGTTTTAACAAAGAAAAATCTTAATTGTCAAATTAACCAAAGACTGGACCATACACAGAATCTGTGTTTGAAAGTGCATCATTCATGCTCCACACAGCCTGAAGGAGACCCAAATGAAACCTCCACCGCCAGCAGTGACAGAATTGGGAAGGAAAATATTTTGGTGAAAACATGTTCTTTCA
Organism: Rhinopithecus bieti; assembly: GCF_001698545.2. Classification (NCBI taxonomy): domain Eukaryota; kingdom Metazoa; phylum Chordata; class Mammalia; order Primates; family Cercopithecidae; genus Rhinopithecus; species Rhinopithecus bieti. The sequence continues at coordinate 5,376,616 of NW_016814053.1, read as the reverse complement.
ACATTTTATCTCACAATGAAATTCAATTTCCCCTTGGTGAATTCTTACATGTTTCAGTGTGTAGCTTTCTTTTCTGGTACAATAAAGGTTGGATAGTAAGAGAACCTTTCTCCACATCAACAGTCCCAGAATGAAAGAGCCCTGGCAACTGCAAAGACGTTACAGACTTCAACTGCAGAATTGCTTATCTATCTCTAAGTCCTTCCTTCCAAGGATTTCTAAGCATTCGATGGGCACCATAATAGTTTGTTATTGACCTGATCAAAAGGTACTTTTAAAGTATTCATGAGATGTGGAGCCTTGCAGAGCTAACCATTTTAGTCTAGAGCTAAAATGATAACTGGCTCAACCCACCCATGGGCACATAAAGTAAGGGAGACATTTCTGGGTTCACTTTTCAAAGGGAAAGTGAATACTAAGATGCTAAACTCAGTTTCCATGGTAAATTTGTTCCAGAAAATTCTTTTAAGAGCCCAGTTTCATATCTCCACCTAGAACTAGCTGATGAGTAAAAAAAAAAAAAAAAAAAAAAAAAAAAAAGCGCTAGGGAGTTGCTGATGTTGAAAGAGATAAGAAGATTTACAGGTAGTTACACACTATACAGATGGGTAATTTGCATGTTGAGCCATCTAATCTTGAATTGGCTCAGACATGCCCCAGCAAATTTTCTAGAAATCTAATGTTTCATTTATTGGAAAGAAGCCAACGATCTAATCCTAACGCAGTGTCACGTTTCATTGCTGAATAAGTCAATGCACAACATAGAATTAAGAGGCTCATTAATTATACGGTCATAAATTTGAGAGTGAAAAAGGCAAATTGGGTATTTTAGAGTAATTAATGGCTTTGGGGGATGAACAGCCAATTTAGGGTGATTAACCAAATGAAAAGAAAAGCTCACCTAGGCTCTTTGGCAAAAAATCACAGGGCCCGTGACAAGGATGGGTACTTGCGTTGGCCACTTTCAATCCATGTTTTTGGATAACTTTAAAAAAATAGTCTTTAAAAGTCAAAAAGAAATAATTGCAATTCCTAGCTTATATCGGCACATATGAGAAAACACCTGATATTTGTCAGGAACAAACGAATGGGTCAGCTTACCAGGGCTTACCAGACAGCTTTCTGCTCTCCATTTAATAAGTCCCCTCATCCTAACTAGGCAATACTATCATAAATACACACAGAGAAGAAAGGTCAAAGGAAAAAGTGTTGTGATAGTTTTCTAACTAAGAGAAGTCATTCTAGAATTTAAGTTTAAAGATCACAAATACCTTTTCAATAGCCCAAGATGTCATAGCTCAGGATGAATCTATACACTTAAGTAAGTGTGGTGTCAATTACTTTACACATCTCTTAGATTGTGTGGTGACTTATACCAAGGCTTATTTGTAAGGACGATGTTCTAGAAAGTCAACAACTGGCTAACAAACTCTGTAACCAACTGTATGAATCTTTACAGTTGGGCCAGTAACAATTCCTAAGTTGAGCGTAGTCCCAAATAATGGTGCACAAATCAAAAATAATTCTCAGTTTCATACCAGGAAAAATACAAACAACAAGACATGTACAATACAATAGCAAGTTAAGAAGTTCTTGTGCACTGTTTTGAGAGAGTGTGATTAAAGATGAATTCTAAAAATACCTTCAGCATAGACCAAAAACCAAACCAATTCATGCCTGATCAGGAAAAGCCTCCATAATCCATACATCTGTACTGAAGAGCAGAGCACCAGTCATTTCTCAAACTGCAAGCCATAGGTCTTCATTTGCAGTCGATGCTTTATTTTTATTTTTTCAACGGAATGATGTTAACGTCAAATCAATTATCTCAAGTCAAACGTTTACTTTCCAAGATTCTTACATATCAGTTATGCTTCCATTTTTCCAGTGGACACTGGAGCCAAGATCCCTGCCACTTGGCGCTGTCATGAACGGTCTCAGGGCAATTTCCCTGATGTGCAGGTGTGCCGCAGTGCATGGGCCGTCTCTGGAATCCAGCTCAACGTTTGAACAAAGAGAGAAATTAGCTCGCCCTTTGCCCTCAGGAGAGGAAACCTGTGTCAGAAAATATCAGCCATATCTCCAAGCTAAAACTGACCAAACCCCAAGCTTTAATTGTCAGATGGGCCCTTACATTCTGGAATGTCCTAAACTCCAGAATCTCACCACCACTGGTGCTCCACAGGGGGCGATGGGGGAGGCAGCATGTCTAAGGGGCCAGTCCATAGGGATACATGGCTAGAAATATCAGAAGGACTTCATTAGGGCAGCATGTCACCTGTATACAGTCTTCATGCCAGGGTTCCCCAAGGATTATGTTATAGAAATGTTCTAGTGAACTTCGAAAATTAGAGAAGGAATGCAGTGGTTTATCCTAACAAGAGATAGTTCCATGTTCAGATGGAAAATTTGAGTGAAATGAACTTTGTGGGGGTTATCACCTTTAGAGTAAAAGCTCACTTTGAAGACAACATTACAGAAATAAAGGTGTATTTTATGTTGTATCAATCATCTTTTTGATGAGGGCAGCACTATTCGGACTAAGCTTCAGGCAAGATTGCAGGGTCTTGGACTTTAATTTAGAATTGAAGTATGTTAAAGCTGGAAGAATCCTTAGAAGCCTTCTGGGCCAGTTATTCCCAAACCTCAAAGTGCTTAAAAATCATGTAGGGAATTTGTTGACAATGCAGACTCCCAGGCTCCACCCTGGAGATATTGACTCTGGGAATCTGCTTTGGTTCTGAAATGGGTGGTCTGTGAAATACCACTGGAGGAACAATATTAGTTCCAGCCCCATGGTCTACAGAAAGGGAAGTTGACAACCAGAGAGGCTAAGTGTATACTCAAGGTAATGTAATAAAATATTGTCAGACATACTTCCCTCATGGGGCAGAACACCTGGGGACTGACACCTTAAGATGTTCGGAAACCAGCATTCACTACTGCCCTTGACTGAATAGCCTCCTTGGCACCAAAGTGGCTACTGCTTTTGTTAAGAGAAAAGTGAATTAGATGCTGCCCTTAGTTACATGGAAAAAAATGTTGTGAGTAGCAAGCGCTTAAGTGCCTTTTCTCTTATTGAAATATATTCATATGTATTCATGGTATTCACCAGGAATCAAGAGGGCTAGATTCTAGTCTTCCCTGAGCCATAAGTTACTCTTGGGCAAGTCATTTTGCTGACTTTTACTTTGTGCATTGTTAATGATGAAGCTGGGCTAAGAGATCTCTAATATCTTTTCCAGACCTCAAATTACGAATTTCACCACATGCGGAAATACCCAGCTTCCTTATTTTAGCCACTTGTCTTATGAATTATAATAATCATACTAATAGTTAACAGTTCATAAGCACTAAGTGCCAGAAGTATCCTAAACATTTTACATAATTGTTTGCGTTTAATCCTATAATAACCCAGTACTACTATACCCATTTTTCAGATGTGGAGACTGAGAAACAAAGAAGATAAGTAACTTCCCTAAGATCATATAAGTTATTTGTGAGTGGTAGAGCTGGAAATAAATTAGATAACAGAAGTAAGAAAGGATGGCAAACCATTATGATGGCATAATATATTTTAAATGTTAACCTTTTCTCAGCGTTTTATTTTGCCCTTTGCCTTTCTCCATTTAAAATAGTTAGGCTTATCTATGCTCATTACTTGAGAGAACGAATACAACAAAGGAGGCATTTTTCTGGCTTTTATCTTTCAATTGATTAGGCTTTTAGAGGAACTGAAAAGAGGCAATCCAGATGATTTCAGAGAAAAAATTAGTAAGAGTGAAGTTTACACACAGACATCATACACATGTGAGACAAATATAGGTGAAACTTACAAAAGAGAAGACCCATAGAGAAGAAACAGTGAGGCTGTGGGTATTGTGGTGTAGAGCAAGCTCTGAAGAGGTGGTAAAAATATTTGAAGAGGTGGGAGCAACCCAAGAGCAGGGGGGCTTAAGGGTCATTTCTTGGGAGATGCCAGAGTTGGGCAACCAGGACCCAGAGTAGAAATAGCCAGCATCCTAAATAGCCAGCATACTTAATGCCCAGGCAAAATTTCCATGGTTTATCATGACACAGAAGTATCAGAATGTTTATCATTTGCCCAGGAGCAGCATCAAATACACAGAGAGGACTGCTGGATTTAGAACGACACATCTGGAATACCCTGAGTGAAGGAGTGGCAGAAGAGCAAATGGAGTAAAGGATATGCCGTCTGCATGGACACATAATGTTGAGGACTGTATGGACGCATCATAGGGCTAAGCACTCTTACTTGGCTGTAACTTGGGGGAATTAGGTAAAACTCTATGCTGATCAAAATTGGGTTTCTACCACCTTGATAGAATTTGGGTTCAAAATAGAAAACAATAAAATTTTATTTTCTGCATACTTGAGTTTGTGAAATGAGATTTGCACCCAATAGGGTAACAATAATTTCAACTTGTGGGAGGCAGTGACGAGCTTTGGAATATGGTATGGTTTTGGTTTTGAATTTATGTACTTCTATCATTTTGGTGAAAGGAAAATGCACTGATAAACCTCTGTCATATATGCATAGAAATAATAATCAGAGATTTATTAAATACAAACAGTAATGTTGATCATTAAATAAAAACAGTTGCATCTACAGGAGTTAAAAAAAGTTGGAAAATCTCCCTATGAGCTCAAACAATAAGGTGATGCTTCTGTTTCCAGCCATGTATACTCTGACTCCTGCACTAAAGAACTTACTCAGAATTCAGCAACCTCAATTTGTGGATTACAAGAGGGTATTGTAAGGACATAGAAAGTTGGGGGATATGGATTGGGGAAGGTCTTGTTTGAGGTTTAACACTGAAAAGGCATTAAGAAAGAAGAATGTGAGCTAGTACACATGTGTTGGTATTGTTCATTAGGCCTAGGAGATCCCTGAACTTGGAAACATTGCCTGTGGATCACGTGAAACACTCAGCTTTGAAATGTATTTGTCTCTGGTTTATAATAAAAGATGGTACCATCTGTCTTCCAACCAGCAAAACAAAGTTATTTACAGGTAACAATTCCCAATGCCCTATTTTATTTTTTATGTCTATGTTTTAATGATGAAAAGAATACTAATGTTGGGACTTCTGTTTTCAAAAACCTTGGAGGAACAGGAACTGAATTTGTCTTTCTATCTTAACCATCAAACAGGACAAAACATATAAAACAATTAGTTTTAAAACACTGGGCATGAGGCAAGGAAGGAAAATGATCACTGAGTGAAAGAAAACAAACAGTCCTTTTATTGCTCCAGCTTACTCCAGAGAGACAGTTTCCAGAAGCTGGCAGACTCCCTGAGTTGGGAAGGAGCTGGGAGTCCAGGGAGACCAAGGGAGCTAGAGTTTGCCTAGCAGAACACTGGGAATGAGAGCTGCACAGAGAACTCTGGAGATCTGTAGAGGATGCCCCTCAAGTGTGCACAGCATATACAGTGAGGAAATTGCCCAAGAAGTTCTGAGAAAGAACCACCTGAGAGGATGATAAAGAATTAGACCTGACATTTCCACAGGACTTGGAATAGTGTCTTTTCTCACCAGCAAAACTGGGGTATTAGGTTGTTTTCAGAAGAGTTTGCCTCAGTAGTGGTAAATAATTCACTGTAGACAAAATATGACTCTGGTCTCACCTAACAAATCTTAAAAGCAAATCCTAAAAAGATCAAACTATTTTCCAAATAACTTAACTGTGTTCCAGGCCAAAGCTTGAAAATATTTAGAGGAGGCCAGGCACAGTGACTCACTCCTGTAATCCCAGTACTTTGGGAGGTCGAGGCGGGTGGATCACCTGAGGTCAGGAGTTTGAGACCAGCCTGGCCAACATGGTAAAACCCCATCTCTACTTAAAATAGAAAACTTAGCTGGGTGTGGTGGCACAGGCCTGTAGTCCCAGCTACTCAGGAGACTGAGGCAGGAGAATTGCTTGAACCCAGGAGGTGGAGGTTGCAGTGAGCCAAGATCACACCACTGCACTCCAACCTGGGTGACAGAGTGATACTCTGTCTCAAAAATAAAATAAAAATAAAAGATTTAGAGGAATACCAACGTTTTCAGCCCCCATCAAGGTAAAATTCACAATGTCTTACATCTAATCAAAAATTATCAGACATACAGAGAAACAGACAAATATAACCTATAATAAGAAAAAAAAATCACTGGAAACTGATGCAGATATTAGAATGAACAGACGAAGATATTAAACAATTGTTAAAATCATATTCCATATGTTCAAAATTTTATTAGAGACATCGTGGATTTTAAAAGGAACAATATCAAACTTTTGGAGATGAAAACTACAATGTCTGAGATGAAAAATACACCTCCTGGGATTTATGGCAGATAAAATATTGCAAAATAAAGGATTATTGAACTTGAAGACATAGAAATAGAAAGTTTTCAAAATGAAAAATAGAAATAAAAAAGAATTTTAAAAAATGAAATGAGGACAGAAAAAATATTTTAAGAAATAATGACTAAAATATTTCAACCTCATTGAAAACTAGAAACCCACAAACCCAAGAGGTTCAACAAACCCCACACACAACAAACATTAAGGAAACTTCAGCATCTCAAAATCAAATTGCTCAAAACCGTTTTAAAGAGAAAATCCTAACAGTGACCGGAGAAAAAAAATCAGACCTATTACTACAGGTAAGCAAAGATAAGGATGCCAGTAGATTTCTTATGAGAAACTGTGTTAGTCAGAATCCAATGGAGTAATATCTTCATTCAAAGTATGGAGAAGGGCTAACCCAAACAACCCATCTAGAATTCTAGGCAGAGTAAAATATTTCTCAAAAGAAAGCCACTAAAGGCTTTTTTAGACACACAAAAGCTGAAAGACTTACACTAGACAAAATAGTAAATATTGTCCTTCAGGCAGAAGGAAATAATTCTAGTTGGAAATATGCATTTACATAAAAGAAGGAAGAACAGCTGAAATAGTAACTACATGAGTAAATCTATAAGATTTTGTTCATAATATTTAATTCTCTTAAAATAATTTATTATTTATTCAAAATAATAAGGTGTTGTGTGAAGATTATAACATATGTGAAAATAAAATATATGACAAAATATCACAAAGGTCGGGATGGGAGAAGCACACTGTTGTAAGGTTCTTATGCTATACGTGAAGTGACATGTGAAGGTAGGCTACACTAACTCAAAGGGTATTATATAAGCCCTAAAGCAATTACCAAATTAACAAAAGAAAGCAGTTGTAGCTAATAAGCCAAAAAAAGAAGTTAAAGTCATTAAAAATGAGTATTAAAATGCTTGATTCATTAAAATAAAACAAAAAACAACAAAGGCAAAAAAATAAGAAAAGAAGAGTAAAGAGCAGACGGGAGAAACAGAAGAAATAAAGAACCACATCCTGATTGTGGTGATGTCTTCATACACGTAAACATGTCAAAACTTATCAAAGTGTATATTTTAAATATGTGCAATGTATTGTATTTGTGTGCCAATGAAATTGTTGGAAAAAACTAATTTGCAAGTTATTTTCACTATGGACATAGCTTTATACATAAGTTAGGAAGGAAATTATGAGGAGTTGTATTGTGCCCCCTTCCCAAAATGCATAGGCTGAAATCCTTACCTCTAGTATCTCAGAATGTTTGGAGATAGAGTCTTTACAGAGATAATCAAGTTTGAGTTATGTTATTAGAGTGAGCCCTAATTCAATTAATCCAATATGACTGATGTTCTTATGAAAAGGGGAACTTAGGATAAAAGCACCATCTTAGTTTGTTCTGCCATAATAAAATACAATAGACTATGTAGCTTGAACCACATAATTTTTTTTCTGAGAAGGGTTTCACTCTGTTGTCCAGGCTGGAGTGCAACTGCATGATCATAGCTCACTGCAGCCCCAACCTCCCAGGCTCAAGCCATCATCCCACCTCAGCCTCCCAAGGAGCTGAGACTATAGGCATGTGCCACCATGCCCGGCTACTTTTTAAATTTTTTGTAGAGAAAGGGTCTCTCTATGTTGCCCAAGCTGGTCTCAAACTCCTGGGCTCAAGCGATTCTCTTACTTCGGACTCACAAAGTGTTGGGATTACAGGGGTGAGCCACTGTGCCTGACCCAGAAATTTACTTCTCAAGGTTCTTGAGGCTGGGAAAGCCAAGATCAAGGTTCCAGCAAAGTACCTTCATTCTGAGGTTTCATTTCTTGGCTTATACATGGCCGCCATCTTGCTGTGTGCTCACATGACTTCTGTATGCACATGTGAGAGACAGAGCAAACTCCGTGGTCTCTCTTCCTATAAGGGCACTAATCCCATCAGACCAGAGCCCCACCCTCATGACCTCCCAAAAGCCCCATCTCCAAATACCTTCCAATTGGAGTTAGATCTTCAACATATGAATTTTGGGGGGGACACAAGCATTCAGTCCCTATGCATACACATAGGGAGAATACTCTGTGGACATGAACATCATCTACAAGCCAAGGACAGAGGTCTGAACAGCCTTCAGAAAGAGCCAACCCTGCTGACACCTTTATTTTAGACTCCTCACCTCCAGAACTGTGAGACAATAAAATTTGTGATGTTTAAGTTCTCCATTTTCTGATACTTTTTACAGAAGCTTTATAAAAATAATACATAAATGTAACTGATAAGAAAACTTTACTGAATCATCAGGAATCTAGAGATATTATACAGTATATAAGTATATAATCTCTTCAATGCTTCATACAAACAAAAACATTCCTGGTCCAGCCATATTCAAAGTAGCTTCCTCTATAGCAAGAGGTCTTTTAGTACTCAACTCTGATAGGGAAAGAGATCAGCATGGAAAGATATTGCTCTTTTCTTTCATCCATAAAGGAAGACGATTTGATTCTTTATTCATTATTCACATCTTAAGAACTCACAAAAAAACTGCTACAATATATAATTGCATATATTATAATTGCATATACTTGTATATATAAATATATAATTGTATATATAATTGTATATATTGTAGTATTAATATAGACATTCACATATAACAAAAGTTCTATAAAACCTTTACATCCCTTTAAAATCCCCATTTCTAAATTGATAATAACAAACACAACTTTCTAAAATCCAAGAAAACAGTATGTGCACATCATACTTTATATTAAACCAATTAAACTTAACAAGTGGTATAGAGTTACTATCTAAAGACTTGAATACTATCAACTAACTGAAATTACCTATCTAAGATTAAATAGCTGTCTATATTCCAAAACTGTGCTCCCTAAGACTTAACTAGCAAGCCCTAAAAAAGGATAGTGAGATCTTCCAGATAAGACTCAGACATTTGTTTTCTAAAAGCTGATTGGAATGTTGCATTGTATTCCATAACCAAACCCTTTGGTGAAGAAAAAAAACAGCTTCGTTTACATTTTTTTCCTTGTTTGTCTAAGAAAATGTGTGCTTCTCACAAATACTCAAAAGCCCTCAAACAGTATACCTCATAGGAGAAAGTAGATACATAGAAGCTCTTGGGAAGAGTCCAGATTGTACCAAAAAAAAAAAAAAGGAAAGAGATACCATGAGAAATATTTTGCACTAGTGCAGCCTCTCATACATAGTAGGCACTGTCTTTAAAAAAAATCTTTCATTATAAAAGTTTATATGAAGAAGGGTATCTTATTTCAAACTGAATAAGTTGAATAAGAGCAAATGGCTTCCTTCTTTAATAGTATCTGATATTTAGCTTCTACCTGACATAACCCTTTCAAATACATTATGTTGTTTGGCTTTGCAACAAAACTTATGAGATAAGTACGATTAAGCCAAATTTACAAAAAGAGAAACAAATTCAGAAAGATTATATAGCTGGTAAGATCACCTAGGTAGGAAATGGCAAAGTTAGACTCAAACTCAGGTTTCTAATTCCACATTCTGTGCCTTTCACTTTCCTTCCAGGCCATACGGAAGCCTATCTCTCACACCACATCTTTCAGGGTGGTTTGTCAACTGGGTTTATGTTACAATAAAATATAACTTTCCTGCATAATCCCTTGATCTTAAACTGTTGTAATTGATCAAGGCCTATTTGTTGCCTGAGTATAAATGGAGGCAAATAATATACTTTGATCTCCTTACACAGGATCTGCTTCCAAGTATGTTGCAAATACTTGCTAAATATCATCTAATATTAAAGTGGTAGTAAAACATTTTATTCCATTTATTTTATTTTATTTTTGCTCAGCTAGAATGACCAAGAAGCAGCAAATGAATTATAGTCGAATTTGTATTTATAAATGTTATCACCAAGAAATTGTTAGATTTGATATTATCATTTCTTTAATTACAGAAGAAACATCCATTCCACTGGAAGTTACCACAATATGAGAGTAATTGCTATGCCATTACAGAATAGTTGCATGATATGGTTATTCTTGTCATACAAACTACAAATTATGTACTAAATGTAATATAATTTATAATGAAAAACTTAACATGGCTTAAAGTAGCTGCTGAACCAAGTAGAATTCTGTGGTTGTTGTAAAGTAATTACGTAATTATTTGAGCCTCACAAACTTAGAAATTACAAAGTACTTACGAAAAGCATTACTACAAGAAGCTAAATGGAACTTAAAATAGTTACTAACCTAATTTGGGTGATTTTTTTGTTGTGCTAAATGGCAATCCCATCATTATCTTTTTCTGAGATAGCATCTAATGTATTTTCCCAAATGCTTCCAATTTGTCTTTATTCATACAATCCTAGACTCTTAAGGTTAGAAGAAAACATTTAAACTAATTCTCTACCCAAACTATGATTCTCTTCTATAGCATTCAGACAACTAGTTATTGGGTTTCTTCCTTTAACCAATGCAGCCCAGAACTGTGTAAATAAATACAGTGGGTGAATTGGCTAGAATTCTTCAGTTGCATGTGATAGGAGACCCAACTCACACTGATGTAAGAGAGAAAAGAAATTTATAAGCTCATGTAATTGAAAAGCCCAAGGTTATTGGCTCTGAACCTGACTTGATCTAGGTGTTAAAATGATGTTCTAAGTATTAAATTTTAAAAAAGAAAAATCTGCTTCAGTTTCTCTGTTGGGTCTGTTCTCAGATAGGCCCTTAGCTTGCAGGGGCAAGCTGTTCATCAAAACCTCCAGACACAACCTACCAGCTTAGCAATTTCAGTGGAGAGAACTTCTCCTTCCCACTGGTTCTGTGAGAGACCTGGAATGTTCTGATTAGGATGTTCTGTATCACATGCCCTTCCCTGAACCAGTCACTATATACGGGTATTTTCATAATCTAAATCTTGGTCACGTGGATATCCCTAGAACCAGCAGAGCTGGGTCATTGCCAAAGGCATACTGTGGTGTTAATGAAAGAAGAAAGAATGAAAGCAGATCAAAGAAGCACAACAGATTTCCACACCAGGCAAGATTTATTATCCTTCCTCTAATAAAGATATTCCTCTTCTTTCTCTTTTATCATGGAGGACCTCTGGAAGATGAGTTCTGGTAAATATAAACTGGATCTGGTCAACAAATTGGCTGCAGTTAGAAGCTGACATCCTTACTTTTGGCATTTACCATGAACACAACCAGAAGAATAATTACAAGTTTACAGAAGCCCTTCTAATTTTTCATCCAAAATGCAGTTACTCTGCACACAGTGTTCTTTAGCCTCAATCCACAGAGCATTGATTCACTAGCACCAAGCTTTCACGAGTACTAAAATTTTTTTTCTATCTTCTTTTTAAATAGTAGCTATGCATGACTCAGGATCTCTGATGACACCATTCATAGTCCACAGAACACTCTGGTGAACCACAAAGCCCTGATATATACATACTGATGATCTGAGAATCACAGGGCTGAGGTTGAGAAGCGTCTTATACTCATGTGGATGAAGGAGTAAATTATATGGTGCTAGAAATCTTGCCACTCTAGTTCTCAGGTGTAGCAGGAATCTATTATTCCTTCTGGCTGCCATGTATCTAATCCTCACCTCCATTTGGCAATATCCACTTTATAGGTTTTGGTGGAAGGCACAGATACCTATCATCATAGAAGCTAAAAAAGCTCTAAACTCACTTTCCCAGTCCCCCTTGTTGGTCATATGTGGGTGTGTGACCTTGGCTCCTCCAGTCAAATGCATCTTTGAATAGGGGACCAAAGATGAAAGGAAGCAAGGATTGAGAAGAATCTTTCTTGGCAGAGAAGGCCATTGCTATGATGAGATCAAGTTCTCGGGGTAACAGGAGCAGTGCCAGCATCTGTGTTCAGTGTCTGAGACCCATTGTATCACAGCTTAAGAGCAGGCCTAGGGCACAGTGACAGCAGCTCCGCGGCCATCCTTCCTGGATGCATTTTGCAGTGCAATTTTGGTATTATTCCTGACTGCAGCACTTCTGGGCCTGGACTTTCAGCTTTTGCAAAGTTCCTATGGGCTGCTCGTTAAGTTTTCTTTTTTCTGAAATAATCCAGAATCAATATCTGTTGCTTGCCTCCCCAAACCCTGGCTGATATTAAAGTTCTCACTGTATGCAGCCTCAAGGCCAGATGTCTGTCTAGAAAGGTTTGCCAGTGCAGTAGTTAAGGGGACGAATGCAATTCTGTCTCTGTCATATAAGTCTATGATTTCACCTGAGATACATAACTGTTTTCATTCACAGTCTTCTTAGCTCAAAATGGAGATAATACTATCTAATTCCTAAGATCTAGGTAAGGCATTGTAAAGCATTTAGTATATCTCTTGAACTTAGTAAAGTCTCAATGTGGGTTTCTAAAATTATTAAAGAATTCTTCACAGTGTTGGGGCATGGCTTCTGGGTTACAAGAAGAGGTATTTACTATCAGAGAGTGATAAAATGAGGAATTTCTATTTAAAAGTCAAAATTCTGTCACCAACAGTATTTAAGCAGTTTTAAATTTTATAATTTTCTAATCTATTTAAACAAGTTTACTAGAAGTAGCGGCCTTGATAAAAGGTGAGGGAAGCTCTGATTAGCAGGAAGGTGACTTCTGTGTGCTTCTGAAGTATTTCCCTGTTGGGGGGTGAGTGCCCATCACTGGCTTAGCTAATGGTTTTATTTCTATAAAGGAAAAAATTATTGAGATTGTGATTCTCATTATATACTGTTTAATGTGTTTAATGGGTCTAGTTAGATATGGGTGTAGGAGGTGTGGAACAGACGAGGATGGCTTATGAATCCTGAGAGGTAGGATGACCTTGCAACTGAGTAGAGAGAAAAATAACACCACAGTGGTGCCTGGGCTACCCCTAGATGGTAGGAGGGAATTTTCAATCATACGTTCACCCTTCCAAAACTTGGTGATTGACTCCTGTTTTGCTATGGAATTTTACTGCGAAACTAAAAACGTATGTGCTTATTTTCCTTTTGAACTATAATTATAGCAGAAAATGCTCCCCATCTCTTGCAGGCATACACCCCCAATACTCATGCAACTGTACCAGAAATTGGAGATGACAGCCATGGTCGAAGGATTGAGAAGGAAGAGAGGAAAAAGAAAAGCCCATGTTACTAAGTTAATAACCAGAAGAACATCCAAATACGGGCAGCTCTCTTGCTATCCCACATACTATTTCTTAAACAGAGTCATTTTGTGGTTTGTAATCAAGTGTCTGAATTCAGAATTTATAGGCCCCAGGATGGTAAGTGTGGTTATATGGTATTTAGCAATTTTATGTGGTGTTGTGCTAAATATGGAAAAGTCAGAAAAGTATTTTGGTGCTTTTCCTTACAGTCTACTCTGAAAGTTAGGTTGGGTGACAGCTAAAAAAAACCACCAGTCTGGCAAGAGATATTCAGGTTTATCTGCTTTTGAACTTTAATTTCGTTTGAGAATCGTCTCTTTAGAATATGTCTAAATTAACTTCTTTTTGCTCATGAAATTGCATTTATTTATCAAAATCTTGAACTAACTAATACATAGAGATGAACTTCTACTTAATATGAAAGAAAAGGATTTCCTAATAGTTACAAACTGCTCAAGGAAAAGTCCTGGGTTGAGGGTGTGAATGACTAAAAGGCCAGAGATATCTTTATCATCCCTGGAGGGTTTTAGCACAGCATCGAGTCTCACTAGGCAGGGCCTTGGGCTCTAAAATTATTTTCCAAAGTGTCTGGGGGCAAAGACATACAGTGAAAGGACTTTAGAGTCTGATAGTCTGGGGTCCAAAGGTTTGCTCTGCCACTCACTAATATGGTATTTGAGCAAAAAAGTCAGTGACACATATTAGTCCTTCTAATCTTAAGATTCAATGATGGAATTATAGGTTTGCTATAAAATAAAAGCGTTCACACTTTTTATACCAAATATCACTCTTCCAGTATTTATGGTGGTCTAGAAATTCCAAAATCAATGATATTTTGAATTATCTTTTAATTCAGTTTAAAAACCACCCAAAGTATTCAATGCGTTTCCTCCAAGATAGCACCTCATTTTTGCTCCCCAAGCACATTAGTGTGCCTCAGTCTCCCACCATTTCCAACATACTTTATTCCAAAAGTCTTTTAACTGTCTTTAAAACTCAAATTCATCTGAAAGTACAAAGAAGCATTAGTGAGCACATTAGATGAATCTACCTTAGGTTTGAAAGCATTTCTCAAAAAATATTTTGAGTCAAACAGCAGAATAAGAATATGAACTTTAGTCTCAGATTGCAGTTGGATTGACCACTGGCTCTGGCACCAGCTGATCTAGCTGTCATCTCTTTTGGACAAGTTAATTACTTAGTTTCCTCATCTGTGAAATTAGGATAATAATGCTTACCTCGTAGGAATGCTGCGGAATTCGAGATTATAAAGCATTCATAACAGGGTCCAACACATGGCAGACACTCAATAAATTATAACAAAACAGAAATGGTAATATCATTATCCTAAGTATACAGTTGTCTAAGATAACTACTTTGGAGGAAAAAAAAAAGATACTTGTTTACATGTATTAAGTTGTAGTGTTTTCAAGAATCAAGTTTATTACCTTTTAGTTAAATCGACTATGAACTATTGTAGAAGTTATATAGTGCAAAGTTACATATCAGGAAAAAGGATCTATCAGACCTTCTTAGATAAGCATTTCTGAAGAGAAAATAGTTCCATTTCTGATTCATATATGCATTCACCAATTCAACAATACTATTAAACATAATCATTTCTGCAACTTATTCAGAACATTCATGCATACTTCATAGAGTAATTGCTGAGTTGCCGTTTCCCCCTCCTGTTCCAATGAGAAGTCCTGAGAACTACTGAAATATGAAACAGGTTTTCTTACTATAGAATGATACAAATAACTGAGATATAAAACAATGTTAAATCTGTGCTTGTGATGTGAAATTGACAACTGCTCCTTCCCTTTCCCTGCCTCAAAGTTCCTGGCCTTAACACTGTTCAGTACCTGCCCTGAGGACGATGGAGAAGTTGGAAGTTCTTCCATTGGGTGTCTCTTGCTTGTGTGGCTGCTCTCTTCCCCGTGTTCTGTCCCCTGGGTTCCAGAGGACAGGAGGAACTGCTGCCTGCCCTCAGTCCTTTCCTGTCCATCTTTCCTGGATTACAGATAGAGCCCTCTCATTCTTAAGGCAATGTGTCTTCATGTTTTTTTTTCATCTCTCACAATCACCATCACACTCATGGTCACCATCTGCTTTTCCTGTGACCTCCATGACATTTTCTTTGCTGGTCAGACAGTCATCCTGGTCTCCCCTTCACTTGCTCCATTCAGCCTCCTCCCATTGTCTTTCTCCATGGAATGTATCAAAGTCAGATGACCCATTGGTTGAAATCTGCCACATTTTGCAACATAGCATTCTAAGTTATGTGAG
The DNA here is from genome assembly GCF_001698545.2 of Rhinopithecus bieti. Taxonomy (NCBI): domain Eukaryota; kingdom Metazoa; phylum Chordata; class Mammalia; order Primates; family Cercopithecidae; genus Rhinopithecus; species Rhinopithecus bieti. Next base: position 5,360,794 of record NW_016814053.1, on the reverse strand, counting down.
TGAGGAATATGTAAAAGTTTTGGATAATACAAAAAGTGGAAAAATAATTAGTTTGGCCTAGACAGACCTATGCAGATTTCCAGAGGAGCTAGGACTTCAACATGAATAAGAACACAATAAAGAAGGGAGGAAAAGGAATTTCATGCAGACAGGATGAAAAAAAGGCATGAAAGCATGAAAATTCAGAAAAGAATATTCACTATTAGTGATGTGTTTGTTACATGTGCAGTGAAGAATAATTGAAGATGAGACTGGGAAGGGGAATTGGGACCAAATCACAAGCAGCTAAATAGGACAACCTACAGGGGTCTTTTATCCTGTTGGCAAGGGGGTCTGTTAGAAATGGGAGGCACATGATAGAGCTGCACTTTTAAGATGAAGATGACTGGGCATGGTGGCTCACACCTGTCACCCCAGCACTTTGAGAGGCAAAGACAGGAGGATCACTTGGGCCCAAGAGTTCGAGATCAACCTAGGCAATATAGAGAGACCCTGTCTCTAAAAACAAAACAAAACAATTACGTAAAAAGAAAAAAGAAAAGAAAGGATGATGGTGTCAGCCCTGTGGGGGCAAAGTAGAAAAGAATATAGAGACAGGGAAATGTCTCAAAAGGTAGTTGAGAGATCCAAGCTAACAAAGAGGAGGTCTTCAACTATGGGTGGTGAGAAAAAAAAAGGTGAAGACTGAATCAAGAGATGCGTCAGAGGAGAGTTACAGGATGAGATAATTAATTGAAACTGTGGAAATAGGTAGAAGAAGGAGTCAAAGATGATTCTGAGTCAACATTTTAAATTTCTGCGCTCTCTGGATAGGTAGATAGACAAATAGAACATAGATAGATAGATAGATAGATAGATAGATAGATAGATAGATAGATAATAGAGATTAGATAGATTGATAGATAATAGAGATTAGATAGGTAAATAGATAAATAGACAGATGCTAGATAGATCGATCTATCTTTATTCTACTTTCATCAGCACCCTATTAAAAATCTAGACACCTATATATAATATACCACCATAACAATAAGGTACTCAGCACTTGCACACTAGGGTAGAAGAGCTTCAAGGAACTCATCATTTTCTCAGAAAAGCTGGGCATGTGGAATAGGTTACAGGGAGGTTATGGAATTTCCTCCCCTGGGGGGCTTTTACAACAAGCTAGATACCTGTTTGTCCATGATGGCTTAGGTGTGGTCCTTTCTGAAGCCTGGGAAGTGGCCTGTTTCAGTTCTTATTATCTCTTCCAGGACTATAATTCTATGCTTCTACATCATTTTATGGCTTAACGCTAAAGTGTATCATTCATTTGATAAAATAAATCATGAGATAAAACTTGGAATTTTCTGTGGACACTGAACACAGAATGTAGTCTGAAAATTCTTTATGTTAACTAATTAATCTACTAAATAAATTATAAATAATGTTATGGGTTAGGATTTCTCAAACTGTGTTTGATGGAACTACTCCTGCAATATTCTTACTCCAGAAAGTGGGAAATGGTTGAAATTCACAGTACACATTAGCATATAAAAGCCCTAAGATGTCCTATAAGAAAGAAGCTTCTTCAATTTTTACCTAAAGCTTCTCAAAACTTTTAGAAGAATGAGATATATGTACCTATAACTATACATATATATGGCTATCCATCTACAGCTATCTGTGCATGCACCCATCCATCCATTAGCTATTTATCTGCTTTTTAACCTCCTGTGAAAACAGGGTTTCATAAAACACACTTTGGTAAATATCATCTAAGCTTGCCCAAGGATGATCTTTGGTTAATGTGATAATTATTTTTAAATTACAGTTTGCTTCACCACAAAATGGAGATAATAACACCTACCTCATATAGCTGTTACAAGGATGAAATAAAATAAAATGTGTAAAGCACCTGGCATAGAGCCTGGTACCTTGTTAGTGCTCCAGAAATGTTAGCTTTCTACCCTCTGCACCTCCATTAAGGTTTGATATCTAATACATCTCACATGTACATTAGTTTAAGTGCAGAAATGCTTAAGCAATTAAAACTTTGGCTCCTTCTAAGGAATGAATATACTATTCTGTGGTAAATTATAATGCAGAAGGTCAAGTGTTTATCCTTCAGTAATCAGAGCTATATAAAAATATATGTATATGTGCACAAGGGCCACTATAGGAGAATAAGAATACACTTATTTTTAGTAAGCAGTGGGATCACGGGTAGTTTGTTTCATTTTTCAAAATTAGTATATTTTGTTTCTCACAGAAGTTTTAGGTTTATAGCAAAATTATTCAAAAAGTATAAAGAGTTTCTATGTAACCCCTTCCACCACACATCCAGACTTCCACACCATCAACATCCCCCATCAGAGTAGTACATTTGTTACCAGCAATGAACCAACAATGACACTTCATTATCAACCAAAGTCCATAGTTTACATTAGAGTTCACTCTTGGTGGTGTACACTTTATGGATTTTGACAAATGTATAAAGACATGTATTCACCCTTCTAGTATCATACTGAGTAATTTTACTGCTCTAAAAATCCCCTGTGCTCTACCTAATCTTTCTTTCCACCCCCAATCCCTGACAAACACTGATCCCTTTATCATCTGTCCACAGTTTTGCCTCTTTCAGAATACCATATACATGAAATCATACAGTACGTAGCCTTTTTAGATGGATTTGTTTCACTTAGTAGTATGCCCTTAAGTGATCTCTGTGTTTTTAAAAGCTGTTTTACTATTAGAGAATATCACCTTTTAAATGTAAGAAAATGAAGTAAATTGAAAATTAACAAATAAATAGAAGAAGCCAACCAAAGAAAAACAAAGAATGAGTGTCCTGAGGCAAGGGCCTCTGTCCTGGAGGTAGCCGGCTGTGCCTGCTTCCCATTTCCCCAGCTGCCGAGTTCCACCTCCGGACTGACAATGGCAAGTTGCCCTACTCCTCTTGTTCACTTCTTGCCTGCTGTCTCAGGGCTCCTGCTTTTCTCTCCCGGGATCTCCACTTTTAGGGCTCCCCTGTGGTTCTAAGGACAGAGCAGGCAGCAATCAGTGAATGCAGAAAAATGAAACAAAATAATGGAAATCATTTCTATATATTTAGCACGTACTATGTGCCAGGTGCTGTACTAAGCATTCTACATATATTATTTCATTTAATCCTCACGTTGATGCTGTGAGATAGATAACAGTATTCTCATTTTAGAGATGTGCGAATGGAGGAGAGGTTTAATGACTTTCCAAATGGTACACAGGTAAGAATTAGCAGAACCAAGATTCAAATCCAGGATGGCCTGTGTCTAAATCCTGCGTATTTAACAATGCTTTGTGCTCAGAATGGTTACCGGAATACCATAGATCTGTGATTCCCAAATGTTAATCGTGCCCTTAAAAACTTTTGCTTATGTGAACCACCCTGATCACTTTCTGTTGCGCAGCCACATCCCAATATTCCGAGTATGAGAAGTCACTACTGGAGAGACAGAAGTCCCCTTTTACCCTCTCCCTGAATTTCTCACTGTCTGTGTTCCTGATCTACACTCCCATCTCAGGGTTTTCAGGCCCTGGAGGAAAAAAGTGGAGGATGTTTGTGTGCCCCACACAATTCTTAGAACAAAACCTGACTATTTAATGTTAAATGACATTGAATTGGCTTCCAATTTTTATGTGAAATTTGACTTTTGATTTAAACACCAACAAAAAAGAGGTAAGACAACATTGTGACAAGAAAACAAAGTTCTGCACCAAGACAGACATCAAGCTCTACCACAAGGTTCATTGACAAACACAGAGCTTAGAACACAATTTCACAAAAATGTAACAGAGAACAACATGTTATGTTGTAATGTTCTGAATTAGAATTTTTAAAGTAGGCCTTTTAAAATATCTGTTCTTTCAAGGTATAATTTACATATACTAAAATTCACACATTTTAAACTTTCAGAATATTGATAAACAGTCATGGAACCACCACTGCAATCAAGATATAGAATATTTCTATCACACTAAAAAGTTCTGTCTGCTTTTGCCCCTTTGCAATTAATACCCTCTCCTATCCTTGAGCCAAGGCAACCACTGATCAACTTTCTGTCACTATAGTTTTACCTTTTATAGAATTTCATATAAATGGAATAATACAGTACGTATTGTTTTGTCTAAGGCTTCTTAGACTCAGAATAAAGCTTTTGAAATTCACCTGTGCTGTTGCATGTATCAGTAGTTCATTCCTTTATATTGCTAAGTAATATTCCATTGTATGGACATATCACAGTTTGTTTATTCATTTACCTATTGGTGGACATTCAATACTTTTCCGTTTAGGGCTACTATGAAGAAGCTGCTATGACCATTCACATATAAACCTTTGCAGGAATGTGTGTTTTCATTCCTCTTGAGTAAATACTCAGCAATATAATTGCAAGTCACCTGGTAAGTCTATATTTAACTGTATGAGAAACTGTCAAAGTGTTTTACAAAGTGGCTGTAACATTTTACATACTCAGCAGCAAAATATGAGAGTTCCAGTTGCTCCACAGCACTGTCAGCACTTGGTATTGTCAGTATTTTAATTTTAACCATTCTATTGGATGTGCAGTGGAATCTTACTGTGGTTTGAATTGGAAATTCCCTGATAACTAGTGACAGTGAATATGTACTTTTTGCATTCATATGTCTTCATTATGAAGTTTTTTAAAAAACTCTGTCATTTTTTGGTTGGGTTATATTCTTATTATTAAGCAATGAGATTTCTATGTATTTTGTATACACATCCTTTATCAAATATATATTCTGAAAATATTTTATTTCACTATATGGCTTCCCTTTTTATTTTCTTAACAATGTTCTTTGGAGAGAAAATTTTGAATTCTACAGTCCAATTTGCAATTTCTTATTTTTTGGTTCATGCTTTTTATCTCCTAAATAGTTTTTTTACCAACAAAAGGTTACAAAGATTCTCTCCTTTATTTTCTTCTAGAAGTTTTACAGTTTTAGCTCTTATACTTACCCCTATGATCCATTGACAGTTGACTGGCTTTTATTATTTATGATATAAGGTTTTTAAGTTCATATTTTCCATATAAATATCTAGTTATTTTAGCTTCATTTGTTGAAAAGATTATATCCATTGAATTATTTTGGCACTTTTATTAAAAATCAGTTGACTATTTTTGTTTCCATTTATTTCTGAACTCCCTATTCTGCTACATTGAACTGTACATCTATATCACTTTGTCTTGATTACAGTAGCAGTACGATCAATCTTGAAATCAGATAATGTAAATCCTTCAACTTTTTTCTACCATTTCAAGAGTGCTTTGGCTACTCTAGGTCCTTGGAGTTTTCACAGAAATTTTAGAATGAACTTCCTGATTTCTACAAAAGCCTGCTGGGATTTTTCCCAGGGAATTGATTCACTCTATAGAAAATTGTGGAAAAAATTTATATCTTCACAATATTGAGTTTGCCAATTCATCACCTTGGTATATTTCTCCATTTACTTGTCTTCTTTCATTTCTTTCAATGATGTTTTATAATTTTGCATGTATACATCTTATACAGTTCTCATTAAATTTATCCATAGTTCATGCTTCCCATGCTATTGCAAATTATATTGCTTTTAAACTTTAATTTCCATTTGTTAATTTCTAATATATAGAAATACAATTTATTTTTGTATATTGACCTTGTTTAACCTTGCCAAACTCATTTAATAGCTCTAGTAGTATTTTGGTGATAAATTAGAATTTTATACATAGAAGATCATTATCACATGCTAAACAAGAGTTTTACCTCTTTTTCCAGCCTGTATGCCTTTCATTGGTCAAGCTATTTTTTCCTTTTTTTTTTTTTTTTTTTTTTTTTTTGAGACGGAGTCTTGCTCTGTTGCCCGGGCTGGAGTGCAGTGGCCGGATCTCAGCTTACTGCAAGCTCCGCCTCCCCGGTTTACGCCATTCTCCTGCCTCAGCCTCCCAAGTAGCTGGGACTACAGGCGCCAGCCACCTCGCCTGGCTAGCTTTTGTATTTTTTTAGTAGAGACGGGGTTTCACCGTGTTAGCCAGGATGGTCTGGATCTCCTGACCTCGTGATCCGCCCGTCTCGGCCTCCCAAAGTGCTGGGATTACAGGCTTGAGCCACCGCGCCCGGCCTATATTATCCTTTTTATACATTTCTGGATTCAAAGTATTAATGCTTTATTAAGGATTTGGGCATCTGTGTTTCTGAAGGCTATAGAACTACAATTTTTCAGGACTGTCTTTGAATTGTTTTGGTAACAGTTTAATGCTAGCCTCCTAACATGAGTTGGGACATATTCCCTTCTCTTTGGTTTCCTGGAAGAGTTTATGTAGAATTGGTATTTTTTCTTCCTTAAACGCCTGGTAAAATTTGTCATGAAGATATTTGAAGGTTTTCTTTGGGAGCAATATTTTAACTCTGAATTCAATTTTTAAAAAATAGAGAGAGAGCTAGTTAACTCATCTGTTTTGTTTTGTGTAAGTTCTTGGTACTTTATGTCCTTCAAAAAATTCCATCTGTTCCAGCAAAGCTGATGAATATACTGGCATAAATTTATTCATAACATTGCCTTATATTTGTTTAAACATTCTTAGGCTCTGTAATTATATTCTCTTACTCATTTCTGATGGTGATAATTTGTCTCCTTTTCCTAATCAGCTTGTTCAAAATTTTTATCACTTTTACAGATCTTCTCCAATAGCCAGCTATTAATTAGGTTTATTGATTTTCTCTGTTGTTACGGTTGTTTTGCTTCTCTTGTATTTATTGATTTCGGTAGTTTATTTTTATTTCCTTCCACTTATATTGGCTACTGATATTCTCCATTTTTCTAGCTTCTTCAGGTAGAAGTTCTGATCATCAATTTTACAACTTTTTATCTATAATAATATGATTAGTTAATGATATACATTTTTTTCTAACTCTACCATTTTAGAGCCATCCCTCAACTGTTGATGTTATGTTTTCATTTTCATTCATATCCAATTATGTTTTAATTTCCCTTGTGAAGTGTTCTTTGAACCATGAGTCATTTAGAAATGTGTTGTTTAATTTCTAACTATTTGTGGTTTTCCCATAATTGATTTCTAATTTAATGTCATTGTTGCCAGGGAACACAGTCTATAAATACTTTAATCTTTTTAAATTTTTTGAAACTTGTTTTAGAATCTAGAATACTTTATCTCCATGTAAACGTGATAAGATTATGTAGTATGGTGTTGTTTGTTGGAGTGTTCTATAAATGAAAATTAGGTTAAATTGGTTAATATCATTCAAGTCTTCTGTATGAACTTCTTACTAATTTGTTCTATGTGTCCTACCAGTTACTGTGAGAGAAGTGTTGAGGTTTCCAACTATACTTATGGATTTGTTGCTTTCTCTTTTCATATCTGCCAGTTTTGGCTTCATGTACTTTGAAGCTCGTTTTTAATGTATACATATTAAGGATTATTATATTTTCTTGATGAATTTATGCCATTATAATTAGGAAAAATTCTTCTGTATCCTTGGTAATACTCTTTCTCCTGACATATACTTTTTCTGGTATTAATATAGCCATTCTAGCTTTATTTTAATTATTGTTTAATGTTATGTATTTCTCCAACCTTTTACTTTTAACCTGTCTGTGTTAAACTGGGATTCTTACAGTGTATAGTTATATTTTGCTTTTGCATCCAATCTGATATCTCTGCCTTTTAATTGAAGGCCCAATTCGGCCCAAGATGTCCAAATAGGAACAGCTCCATCCTCCAGCTCCCAGCGTGAGTGACACAGAAGACGAGTGTTTTCTGCATTTTCAACTGAGGTACCGGGTTCATCTCACTGGGGTGTGTCAGACAATTGGTGCTGGTCTGCAGGTACAGCCCGACCAGGGAGAGCTGAAGCAGGGCAAGGCATTGCCTCACCTGGGAAGTGCAAGGGGGAAGGGAATTCCTTTTCCTAGCCGAAGGAAATTGAGACACACAACACCTGGAAAAGCGGGTAACTCCTACCCTAATACTGCACTTTACCAAGGTTCTTAGCAAACGGCACACCAGGAGATTATATCCCACACCTGGTCTAGAGGGTCCCACGACTACGGAGCCTCCCTCATTGCTAGCACAGCAGTCTGAGATCTAACTGCAAGGTGGCAGTGAGGTTGGGGGAGGGGCGCCCACCATTGCTGAGGCTTAAGTAGGTAAACAAAGCCACCAGGAAGTTCAAATTGGGTGGAGCCCACCACAGCTCAAGGAGGCCTGCCTGACTCTGTACACTCCACGTCTGGGGGCAGGGCATAGCTAAACAAAAAACAGGAGAAACCTCAGGGCCAGTCGTGGGGTTGGGGGAGGGATGGCATTAGGAGATATACCTAATGTAAATGAGGAGTTAGTGGGTGCAGCACACCAACATGGCACATGTATACGTATGTAACAAACCTGCATGTTGTACACATGTACCCTAGAACTTAAAGTATAATAATAAAAAAAAAACAGCCAATAAAAAAAGAAAGAAATGTTTGAAAATTTAAATTTACATTTGAATAGAAAAAAATTTTTAATTTAATCTAATTATCAATGAGCTTGAGTTTAACTGTCATTTTGCTATAGGCTTTCTATGTATTTTATCCGTTTTTTTTATACTTTATTCTGCCTTTATTTTATGAATTGAATATTTTCCTTACTATTGGTTTGGTAGCTATATATCTTTATTTGCTTTCATTTATTATTGTTATTATTGATTGATCAAGATCAGAGGATGGCAAACTCTTTTTATAATGTCCAGATAGTAAATATTTTAAGTTTCTGAGTCATATTTATGTATGGTTCATATTTCAGGTTTCTGTCACATCCACATGTAAAAGAATGGATATGGATGCATTCCAATGGAACTTTAATGACAAAAACAGGCCATAGGCCAGATTTGACCCACAGGCTATTGTTTGCCAACTCCTATTGTAAGATTTACAACATGTATCTTTAACTTAGCATAGTCTAAGTTCAAATAACATTATATTATTTTATCTATAGTGTAACCACCTTATAAAAGGATACTAGTTTTAAAAAATATATTTCCACTTTTACCTCCCAAATATGTGCTATTTTAAATCTACATATGTTATATTCTCCCGTGATATGTTGTTATTTTGCTTTAAATTTTAAATTATCTTTCAAATGAAAAGAAAATGTTTCTAAAAAAATTAACCCACATATTTCCATTTCCAGACTTCGTTCTACGGTCTACTTTTTTTCTCTAGAGACAGGGTTTCTAGCCTCAAACTTTTGTACTCAAAGGATATACCACTCAGCCTCCTGAGTAGTTGGGACTACAGGCATTCATCACCACTCCCATCTAATGTTTTAAATTTCTTTTCTTTCTTTTTTTAGAGACACGGTCTCTCTATATTGTCCAGGCTAGTCTTGAACTCCTTGCATCAAGCAATCCTCCCACCTCAGCCTCCCAAGTAGCTGGGATTATAGGCATGAGCCACCATGTCTGGCCATTTTATTGCTTAAATAAATATTTCTATTTGGTATCATTTTACTTCTGAAGCTTGCAGATTTCTTTTTTTTTCTTTCTTTTTTTTTTTTTTTTTTTAGCATTTCTTGTGGCATGATCTGCTGGTGGTTAGTTCCACTTTTGATAGTTTGAAAAGTATTTACCTAGATTTTTGAAAGATACCTCTGCTGGGTATAGAATTCTAAGTGTACAGTATTTTGAGAGAGTTTGTTCCAATGTGTTTAAGCTTTTGTTGTTTATGATGAGAGCCTGCCAAAATTCTTTTCACTCTTGGTACAAAACATGTTTCTGTTTTTGTTTTCTGGCTACTTGTAAGAATTTTTACCACTTTCTGAAATTTGATGTAATGTATCTTTATATGATTTCTTTATGTCCTTCTGTCTGGGGTTCACTGAGATTCCTATATCTGTGAGTTTATGGTTTTAACCAAATTATTTTAAGTGAACATTGTTTCTTCAAACAATTTTTCTGTATTCTATTCCCTCATCTTTATTATCTTTCTTGGACTCCAATTTTGTGTGGTAGGCCATTTGATATTGTATATTGTTCACAGGATAGGATAATAATGTTTCTCTCCTCATTTCAGATAGTTTCTATTCCTATGTCTTCTGGTTTGCCGATCTTTAATTCTGTAGTGTACACTCTGATATTAATCCCATTGAGGGTATATCTGCAATTGTGGATGTTGTATTTTTTTCTCTAGAAGATGCATTTGAATCTTTTTTTAAAAAATGTCCTTTACATCTGCTCTTATCATGTCATGTTTTCCTTTATATCTTTGAGTATATTTTTTAAAAAATAAATATTTTTTAGTTGGTTCATGGTTCTTCTATACTAATTTCGGTCTATTATTTCTGATTCTGTTTCTATTGATCAGGTTTTTTTCTGATTATGGGTTATATTTTTCTACTTCTTTGCATGCCTTTGATTGGACCCTGGACATTCTGAATTTGAAGTGGTTGTATGCTGAATTTCACTTTATTTCTTTAAATAGTGTTGAGTTTATTCTGGTATGCAGTTATTTGTTAATTCGTTTGATTACTTTAAGCATTGTTTTTATACGTTGCTATGATAGGTTTAGACCAGCCTTCATTCTGAGAATAATTTTGTCCCAGAACTAATGTCTTATGTTTATGACAACTCTATCCATGTCCCTATTTTTATGAGGTCTCTTTAGTCAGTGGAACTGTAAGCTATATCCAATGCTTGGTGAGCTTTGAGAATTGTTTGTTCTAGCGCTTTATTCTCATTCTTTCCCTAGCCTTGAATAGTTTCATCCCATGGATGTGTGGATACGTACTTGTCATGGACTCAATAGGAACCATTTGCAGCAATAATCAATTTGGTTACAAAACCAGGTTCTATGTCAGCTTATTCTCCCTATTCTGGGAAGTGACGCAGGCTGGGTTATCACACTGCTTATCTCATCTATTCCCTTCTCTTAGGAATCATCCTCCTGTGACATCTGCTATCCAATATCTGAAATATATTATTTCATGTATTTTGTCTGGTTTCTAATTTTTTGCACTGGGAGAACAATTTCTGTGACAGTTAATTCTTTATGGGAGGAAGCCAATGCCCTATCCTCTTTATGGTGTTGTTATTTTTGTGAAAATTTACTTTTAATAGTTTAGTTTGGTTTTCCCAACTATCCTACTGTGAGAAAAATGATGGTTTAGACATGTCACTAAAGGTACAATCCATGAAAGAAGGAATTAATAACTTATACTCCATTGAAATGAAAAATTTCTGCTCTGCAAAATACACTGTCAAGAGGATGAAAAGGCAAGGCATAGATTGGAAGAAAATATTTGCAAAAGACATATCTGATAAAGGACTGTTATCTAAAATATTGTTTTAAAACTCCTAAAACTCAGCAATTAAACAAAAAGCCCCAATTTAGAAAATGGGCAAAAGGCCATAACAGATACCTCGCTAAAGAAGAAATACAGATGGAAAATAAACATAAGAAAAGATACTCCACATCATAAATCATCACAGAAATGCAAATTAAAACAACAATGAGATACCACTACACAACTATTAGAATGACCAAAGTATAGTACACTGACAACACCAAATGCTGGCAAAGACGTGAAGCAACAGGAACTCTCATTCATTGCTGGTGGGGATGCAAAATGGTACAGCTACTCTGGAAGACAGTTTAGTGGTTTCTTACAAAACTAGACATACTCTTATCATCCGGTCCAGCAATCACACTCTTTGGTATTTATTCAAAGGAGTTGAAAACTTATGTCTACATAAAAATCTACACATGGATGTTTAAAACAGCTTTATTCATAATTGACAAAACTTGAAATGGAAAAAGATGCCCTTCAATATGTGAATGGATAAATAAGCTGTGGTACATCTGTACAGTGGACTATTATTTAGAGCTAAAAAGAAATGCGCTATCAAGTCACAAAAAATACATACATGAAACTTAAATGCGTTTAGTGATCTAAGTGAAAGAAACCAACCTGGAAAGGGTGCATACTGTATGATTTCACCTATATGACATTTTGGAAAAGGCAAAACTATAGAGATAGTAAAAAGATCTGCGGTCGTCAGGAGTTAGATTGGAGGAAGGGATGAATAGGTAGAATATAGAGAATTTTTGGGGCAGTTAAAATACTCTGTATGATACTGTAATGGTAGATAAATGTCACTGTAAGTTTATCTAAATTCGCAGAATGTACAAAACCAAGAGTGAACTCTAGTGCAAACTATGCACTATGGGTGACAATGGTATGTCACTGTAAGTTCATTAATTGTAACAAATGCACAATTCTGATTGGGAATGTTATTAATGGAGGTGGCTATGCACATGTGGGGGAAGGAGGCATATGGGAATCCTCTTTACTTTCCTCTCAATTTTGTTGTGAACCTAAAACTTCTCTAAAAAAACTAAGTCTTCAAAAAATTCTTGATTCTCGGATTATGTTCTTCATCTTTTTTGTTAAAAAGTACTATCTTTATGAAACAATTGTGATAGCATATGTAGATGGTTTTTAATACCTTTACTTGGTTAAAAAAAACTGGAAACTCTATATCAATTCCTTAATATTTTGCTTGTTTATTTTATTGGGTCATGAAACTAAAAAATGTTTTGTTCCACTGTATTAGATCACAATCTCACCCACATGGAGACTTAAGAAGGGAATAAAAGGAAATTGGTAGTGTCTATATGTTTGGTCAGGATGGGCAGTATAAGGTCTTAGTTCTACCCTCTAACTATATAGAAATGATATTAGAGTAGTTAATACAAACATGCCTCTGCCAACTAGCAATGTTGTAGATAGACTGCTTGTATCAATTCAGGTTCTTGCAGAAGCACACACCACGATGCAGTTAAGAGTGCCAAGAGATTTGGGAGTGGTAAGATCATGAATGATAAGAGGAGTACCAACAGGAATAGCCAAGGAAAGCCATTAGTCTGTTCTGATCTCCCCAGATGAAGATGGGAAGGGAAGAAGTAATCGGTAGGAAGAGGTCCAGGTTGTGCTAGAGCTCTGAGAGGCCTAGTCAGCCTAGTGGTGAGCTCCAATGCAAAGACTGCCCACAGAGGAGTTCTGCACTGGATAGAAATGACTAGGTCCTGTTACATGCTCAGTTATTGGCCAGGACTTCCCAGGAAGAGGGTGCACTAATGCACTGAGGCTGCAGGTGTGGTGGTCCTGAGAAAGAACTAGTCCAGATTATAGAAATGCATCCAATGAGACCACCTTCCTATTTCTCAGGTATGTTCTAGTCTTCTAAAATGAGCACAAGTTTGGTGCTGGAATAACAATTGTTACTACCGGTTCCCCAGCTGATGTTTTAAATTTGAATTCTTGTACCACTGTGTTCCAATTTTCTTACCCATAAAATGAACATTACAATAAACGTCCTCCTAGGCCAAATATAAACTGAAATAATATGAGAGAGTAGGGGTAGATGAAAAAGAAAAACAGAATCTGCCTCTTTATTAAGCCAAGATATTTTATGGAAAATCTATGTCTTCATCAATTAGCATGGTTTTGCCCCTCCCTGCTCCATTCCAATTTCCAAATGGTTATAGAGATATCAGTGTTTTTCCAAAGTGAGAAAGAATAGAACTACCGCCTTCCAAGTTATCAGAAACATTCATGAAGAGTCTTTTCCTTTTTTTCATTTATTTGGACCTGTGATTAAGTTAAATCTTATATTACACTGTGAAGAATTACTTGGGTTGCTTGTAGCCACACTGTTGCAGCATCCCTGGACTTCCTGTTTATTATTAGTTTTCAATTAAAAATTTGCATCATAAATCACTCACTTCCTTAGCATTTATGGCTTGCTTCCCTTCAAGTAAAAAACATTTTAATCAGCTTTTCTGAAAGGTCAGGCTTCATTGTTTGTTCAGACCCAATGTTCTAAATTTAAAAGTCCTAGCAGACAGTTCTTCAAGAGAGAAACAGAAAACACTAAAATACTAACTCACAATAGAGAACAACCCCGAGGAAATCCAAAAACAACCCAAATTATGATTTTGTTAAACAGAACTTTCATCAGAGGGAGTGAAATTATTGAGATAAGCAAAAACACAATCTGCATGCCACTGCTATAAACAGTAGTTGAAACAAGCAGCCGGGTGACTTGGACTAAAATTTAGCTCCAGTTCAAAACCAGTTTAGATTCCTCTACAGTGGTCTCACCAAGATTTGTGGGTTAGGAGAATTGTAAAAATTTCATGATATGTCTGGCTGGAGGAATTACTAGAACAAAGGAGACACATGCAGAAAAGAGAGCGCATCAAAAATGTATACATTGGGATGAATATTTCTGAGGAAATATCACAATATGCCTTTACTGATCCCTAAAGGTAGACTCACTAGGAAAGTAGGTGGGTGCCTAGGCTTTACCTGCCTTCATTGCATTGCTGCATTCTCTTGCCTATCTAAAGGCTTCTATTTCTCTAGGAAATAAAACCGAGGATAAGGATAGGAAGGTGGTTGCATCCTGAACTATTCCTTCCATCAGCATTGTTCCCAAAAATATAGGCAAGGGTTTTTTTTGTTTGTTTGTTTGTTTGTTTGTTTTTGAGACGCAGTCTTGCTCTGCCGCCCAGGCTGGAGTGCAGTGGCCGGCTCTCAGCTCACTGCAAGCTCCGCCTCCCGGGTTCACGCCATTCTCCTGTCTCAGCCTCCCGAGTAGCTGGGACTACAGGCGCCCGCCTCGTCGCCCGGCTAGTTTTTTGTATTTTTTAGTAGAGACGGGGTTTCACCGTATTAGCCAGGATGGTCTCGATCTCCTGACCTCATGATCCGCCCGTCTCGGCCTCCCTGTTTTTTTTTAATAGAAGTTAGAAACAATAGAAAGTTGGTCAAGGCTCAAGTGTGCATCTGTAGCACTGTTTAAAAACTGGGGTAATTCAAAGAAGAAAACTTAGCCTTTGCCTTAAATAGTTATCTTCTCACAAAAGAGATGAAGAAAAAATACATTTGAAATAAGACTAAACAAAATAAGACTATAGGAATTCTGTTCTAAAGCATTGCTCTGTTAATCACATATCATTTCATTTAATTCTCACAGCTTGCCTTCCATATACACTTCTCTAGAGGTTGAAATTCTCTTCATCCCTTTTGCTGCTTAAGAAGTTGCTATTTAAGGAGAAAGGACCACACTTCACATTTGCTTCTACCTTAATGCACTGTGTCCAACTTTTACATTTTGTTACATTATATATTTAAAGTGCTCAAGACTAATAAAAGAAAGAGATTAATAGAGATGAGGTAGTAAAAAAAAAGTTGAGGTAAAAAGAAATCTTGATCTTAGAACCCTAGGATTTAGCACTTAGAAGTCCCTTAATATATATGTTACAAATGAATGAAAGAATGGTTTGAAGATAAGTATTCCAGGAGTGGAAAAGCAATATCATCACAGAGAGGCACTGGAATGGCATATTGATGATCTGAGAGAGATTAGGCAAACTAGAGTTGAAGTTGGGTAGCATGAAATAGCAGGAAGTAAGAATCGGCAAGATGGACAAAATTATGGGTCTGGAAAACTCAGAACAGAAGCTTAGATTTGATATTCAAGAAAATGGGAATCTTTGATACTTTGGAGACCAGTGACCTGTGGAATAAGAGTGTCTGAGGAAGATGAATAACCTTGGCATGTAGGATGACTTAGGCAGGAGGGGGAAGCCTCACCTAGTCAGCAATGAGCCCATGCCAGCCATCCAGGTGTGCAGTGATGACCCAGGGGCTGGGGAGTGATGTGGAAGGGGTGGGATGTGGATAAGAGGCATTTCTAAAGAAGACTCAGCAGGATTTAATAAACACTTTTCGGTAGATCAAAATCTGTAGGCTTACTGAGGTCGCAACAGAAGAGATAAGAAAATGACTAACAGTTGTAGAAGTAGCAGAAGACAGATCTAAAAAATAGAAGCCAGGCCTAGGAGTCGGCAACCCATGACCTTGCCCAATGCACTTGTTAATTCATTCCTTAAAACCAGGAGGTAGCCTCGCCATTGTGGAACCTTGCTAGGCTCTTGCATTCTGCCATTTAGTAAGAGATCTAAGATCGAAAGAGAAAAGATACCTCAGCTCTGTCAATAGCAGCCTTTCCAAAATTTTCTGGATCCTGCCACTTCACAAGGCAAGCTTCTCCCAGCCTTGCCAAACCCTCCCCACCTAGTCCTGCTTCCTCTGAGGCTAAAGACACACTAAGACAAGCACCTAGACATGCCCTCACATACTGGACAATTTGGGTCCATGAAGAACATTAGGTTACAACAGGTCTCAGTTTTTTATTTCATCATTTAAAATGCTCAATGTGATGTGCAGAAAGAGTAAATTCACCTGACTAAAGAAATATACCTCAGAATACATGCAAAAGAAGATACAATATAACTAAAGGCAGAAAGTAGAACTACAAAAGCATCATCTACCATGCATTTTCTTGACATGTTCTCTTTGTGAGACTCTCTCTTTGGTGTGGAGATTGTATTTGCTATGAATTCTGCCATCTGAGGGTCCCGTTAATACTCCAAGTATTTCTCTGTCTGTTCAGGAGGAAATAAGGACTTCTGGGAAGAGATAAATTGTGCTATCCCTATCCAATATATAGTGGAAATTATGTAGTCGAGCAGCATGTGTGATAAAACTCATGATAAAATGTTATCCACATGGATAAAACTAAAAACCAGAATGAGCAAGTTGCAAAGGAATACGTATATATAGCAAGATCCTATTTACATTGTCTCAAAATTGTAGGGAACACTATTTTTTGTTTGTTTGTTTGTTTGTTTAGAGACATCTTAATATATGAAAAAACTTAAAGACTTGCATCTGGATGGCAAAGGAAGGATGGGGGTATGGGTAAGAAGGAAATACAATGGGGATGCTCATAGGGGTTTACCTACCATATTGCACTGATTGATCTCGTTAGCTGGATACAGTGTACTTGGGTGTTCATTACATAATTCCTATGCCTTTCTGTAGCTTTAAAATATTTAACAATATATTTTAGTTAAGTCTTCACTTCCTTCCTGAGAAGAAGGGAGAAGCCTGCCCTGGCAGTGAGCCTTTTTCAACATAGAAGTAGACTCACTTTCCCTCCTCTTCAGTGTAGAAGACACCCACACCCAAAGTGGGAAGAAAAAAAAGACAGGATCCCCTGCCTAAAGTGTTCAGCTATTAAAGGGACAAATAGTTTTTATTCAAACTTCAGTAGTAAGCTTGAAGAAGTTCATGTATGTTTGATTTTTTACTGCACACAAGTTCCATTCCAGGAGGAGGAAGGGCATCATTTCTTCACATTCCTGAGCAAGAGAAAGGGCTTCCTCCTGTTACAATGCTCAAGAAGGCAAACATGTGAGAGTCACCAAAAATGCTCAAATGCCTGAGCCTTGCTGGCCCACAGAAAGGGGATTAGTAAAGCACCATTAACCCTACAATGAAAACACATCAGTTTAGCGTTTTCTTTCATCCTAAATCCACTTTATAAACATAGCCTTATACAGGGAGAATGTTTATCTTCATGTGTAATAAGTAGATTCCCAAAAAGCAACAGTAGCTAATGAAATTAAACATAATGTTGGAAAATATATATTCTCCTTTTAGCAAAAATGGCACAGTTAACAGTTAAGCCAGAATGTTTAAGCATCTTCTTCTACTCTGATTCATTTAGAAAGTTTGTTTATGAGTCGAAGAAAGTCAGAGGCTTAAATCTAGGAATCTCCTACTTTCCAGTTATCTAAGCCAAATTTCTAAAGCAAGTCAAGAATGAGAGCTTTTCATGGCTTCGTAGTGCTAAAAGTTAAGACACATTCTAGTAATTTATGATCATTTATCTGGGAAGTGGAAGTAGCTGATGACAAAGGAAACTTAATTACAGCTTCTTTTCCTTCCACTTCTAACTGCCCAAGAGGTCCTTGAGCTTCCTTGTTTGTTTCTATTTATATGTAAACTTCCAGAGGCTAATTTAACTATAGACACTAACTAACCTTGACTTTCTCAAAGCTCCCCTTAAGGATTAATAACATGTTTGTATCCCTATCATCATTTTTCACCAGAGGGTCACATTTGCTATGCATAATTACTAACGAAATTATGAAACAAATAAAGAAGCAGTGCAGGCTCTCTCCCAAAAAGCCAACGTGCACATTTAAATGTGCCTCAGTTACCAAACATCAGTGCACATCCATTTGTACAGCATGTGCCATACAAAATCTTCACCATGCAAGAATCACAGCTAAAGAAAGTTGAAAGCAAAATGTAATTTACCAACTAGTCTTTTCGCCTGGTGTTTGAGTGTGGGGTAGGGGCAAGTCAACAACTGAACAAAATGCATAGAATTTTCCACACCAAAATGTGGGTCACTTGGTCTCCAAAGAATCTAAGCAGTCAGAACGACAAGGGGACAGAATATTGGAAATGAGGACTCTCCTGGAATGTTTGGGATATGTGGTTTCGGATCTCCTACTTTTCCAATTCCTGATCTACTCATGGGTAGCTGAGGTTAGAAGTGGGGAGATACAAATGTGCACACTAGGACTCATATGTGGAGAAAGGTAGCCTTTGAAATTTTCAATAACTGACAACTTTTCTCTCAAGTCTCCTCTGTATTCCTAGAAGAGACAATTTATCCTATCCTGTTCAGGTATACATAGTCTGCTCGAATTTTTTTTAGCTAAATCTGAATATTATAATGTCAGGTAAAATCCAATTGTCACATATAGTTTATATATGATTCTCCCAGGGATTCTCCCTTTTTTTTTTTCTTTTTGAGATGGAGTCTCGCTCTGTCATCCATGCTGTAGTGCAGCAGAGAGATCTTGGCTCACTGCAACCTCTGCCTCCTGGGTTCAAGTGATGCTCCTGCCTCAGCCTCTTGAGAAGCTGGGATTATAGGCACCCACCACCATGCTCAGCTAATTTTTGTATTTTTAGTAGAGACGGGGTTTCACTGTGTTGGCCAGGCTGGTCTCAAACTCCTGACGTTGTGGTCCACCCACCTCAGCCTCCCAAAGTGCTGGGATTACAAGTGTGAGCCACCATGCCCAGCCAGATTCTACCTCTTCCTTTTCTCCTTTGGAGGTCATCTAATTTCCCAGAGACTCTCACATTGTCCTGGCAGATGTCTACTGCTGAGTGGTCCCTGAATTGGGTTTCTCACCTCAGTTGGTCTCTGAGCATTGGCTTTTCTCCTTGCCATGCCCACTGTGGCATAGATTCAACCTGGTCTTTGATGTCTCAGGCTGGAATCCATAGACTTTCCATTACCTGTGACCTGTCCTGGTGCTCTGGGATCCTGATCCTGATCCTTTCTGATCCACTAATTATCTTAACCCTTCATTTTCCTGCCTTCTTCTGGGCCTACAAATTCTCAGCTCCTTTCTCAGTACCACAATATAGTGAGTAGGATTCTGGGAGACTGCCCAGATCTACCTCCAAGGCATCCCCTTGAGACACTACTTTACTACTCCAGTCCCACAGGTTGGATTTCTCTGAGGGGCTTGCAGGCTTGCAAAGAAAACTCAACACATATCCTGATATTCTCAGATTTCTTCCAAACCTATCTGGGAGTCATCTTCCTGACCCTAATCTGATGTGTTGGCTATGAAAGGAAGCAGAGAATTAGGCAATAGCTTAAGGATAATAGTTGAGTTTGGAGAAGGATCATTCAGAACAGAGGATACTAAAGAAGGTTTTATTCATTCACTTACTTTTTCATTCATTTAGAAATATTGACTGTGCTAAATACTGTGTTGATTATATTAATATAAGCAAGACATGGTCCATGCTTTTAAGGAATCCTCAGTCTGGTAGAGAGCAGGCATATTAGCAGATATTTCCAGGGCACACAAGGGGAATAAAAAATGTAAATAGATATTTGTACCAAATGACAGAGTTGCATAGGGTTTCAGAAAATTTTCCTTAGAAACACTGATGCTCCAGTTGTCTTGGAGGATGATTAGTATATCATCAACAGTGGAAACAGCATTTTTGGCAGTGGGAATAAAAATATAGAAGAATGGAACAGCACCAGAGTACAAGTACAATATGATTTAGTATAGTTGGAACAGAAAAAAAATGAACTGGAGAATAGTAAGAAGTAAGAAGGGGAAATGGTCAGAAGAGAGATAATGAAACTAAGGAGTTGGGGTTTTATCCTGTAAGAACTGAGAAACGACTGAGTCTCTTAATAAACGTAGAGACAGAGCTACATTTCCTTTGCAGAAAGTTCATTGTGGCCACAGTCGAGCGGAGGGTCTTGAGTATGTCAAGATTGGAAGTGGGGAGGCCAAACAGGAAGTGATTTAAACAATAAATTAAGGGAACAATAGAGAAATAAAAAGAAAGAATGGCTACAAGAAATGGTCAATAGACAGAACTGAGATTTGGTTACTGATGAGTGTTGGAGATTGGGAAAGGAAGAATTTGGTCATCACTAAAAGTTTTGTAGGTGAATAGTGGTGTAACTTGCTAAGAAAAAGGGTGCAATTCAGGGAACAGATTTTATCAGACAGGTTGTTTAGTTCAATTTTGAACATACTAGGTTTAAACAGATTTGAGATATCCAGATGGAGTTATTCAATAGGTCACTGAATAGGTGAGGAATTCTAGAGTCAAAGTCTGGCTTGAACATACAGATTTGGAAGTCATAAGCATACAGACTATATTAATGACTGTGGCAGTCTTTGCATGCTGAAACATATCCTTATATTGTTTGATTAGGCATGAGTTTTTAGATGGAAATTATTAGGTAATTGATTCATGTTCTACAGGCTTGTTAATGAGGTGTCTAATTCCTATTTTAGTCTTATTTCTCTATAGGCATGGTTTTTCTCCCACCTCTGGGAGAACTCTAAAAACAGAAAAGAGAACAAAGATGGAAACTTGGTAACACCAGCATTTCAGGGATTACAAGTGGACATGGAATTTTATAAAAACAGCCTTAAAAAAAAAAAAAAAAAGGCCAGGAAAGTATCAAATATTTGAAGCCAAAAAATGAGAGATTTTCTAGAAAAGAATGATCAACAATATCAAATTCCAGAAAGATCAAGTAAAATAACCCAGAATAGACTGGATAGATTTGGCAACCTGTAGTGCATAGGTGACTTTAACCAGTAGAGTATTAGATTGAAAACTGAATAGAGACTTCCAGTTCAAAATGGCAGACTGAGTATAAGTTCACCTCCCTACCCATTCTGCCAAGATGACTGAAAGACTTACAAAGGAGATGGACTTCATTAACAACTCTGAGAACAGGGAGAAGTCATGAATGTACCAAATATTTGAGAAATTTCTGGAAAACAGAAAAGAAACAGGATTTTTACATTATGACTAACCAGAGCCAACAAAGCTCAAAACCAGAACATATGAAGAAAGCTGCTCTTCCCATGGGACCTGGAAAGCCTCTGAGATTGGAGTCAGAAGGCCAATGACAAGTCAAATCCAGAAAGAGATGTGAAAGATATTGTTAACGTATATAAGCAAAATGTAGAAATGTGTCCAGGTATAGCTTTTGAGGCACTGGACCAAGGAGGGTAGAATATAATTTTCAAATGAGCCAAATCTGTAGATATACAAATTTAGGTCAGAGATGCAATGTGCTAGCTAGAGCAACTTGGCATGCTATAATTGTTTGCATAGTTGAAGAGCTGAAACCTGGATTCAGTTATGGCCCGGGATAAAATACATTAAGATGCCAGTAGTTCCTCAGAATAACGTCGAGGAAAGAATCCAAAGACTTAGAAAAGGGAATTACTATGGACTATTTACGCACTGTCTGCTATGTGTTGAGTATATCCCCCACATTTTATATGTTGGGAACTTTATCGCCATATTCATATGTTAATGGTATTTGGAAGTGAACCCTTTGGGAGCTAATTAGAATGAGATAAGGTTATCAGGGTGGGGCCCCCATGAGGGGACTGGTGGCTTGATGACTTTATAAGAGGAGGAAGAGAGACCTGAACTGGCATGCTCTTGCCCTTTTGCCATGTGATGCCCTCTGCCATGTTATGATGCAGAAAGAAGACCCTCACTAGATGTTGGCACCTTGATATTGGACTTCCCAGCCTCCAGAACTGTACAAAATAATTTTCACATATGTATGAATTACCCAGTCTCATGTATTAAGTTATAGCAACAGAAAATTGACTGAGACACTGTCCTTTTAAATACGTCCTGCAAGAAGGATTAGGAGGGAATTCTTTCAATTAGACATTGAAAAATAATTATTTTTTGTAGAGAAACTGCCAGCATCTTTGAAAAGTGTTACTCCAGCTATTCTTTATGCTGCAAAGGCAGTGGGGGATACTGCAGTAAAAATAGGTTTTTAATTTCAGTAGATGTCAAGAATTCTATATAGTCTGAGATTTACTCTACTTACAAGTTGACAAGTTAGCTTACTAAAATTTCAGAAGACCTGAGACTCCTGGGTCAAAGACAAGGGACTTTTTAATTCATGGTACAGCAAGCAGCATAAGCATCAACGTATTCTCTGGCCCAAAACTCTTCAGGAGTGATACAGATTGTGCCAAATGGATATCTGCACATGCAGTGTGTTGTGTTACAGGAGAGAAACCCTGAGCTGAGGGAACCTAAATCTTAAATAATGAGCAATAAGCATGCCTGCTCTTTGATCCAAAGAAAGATGCTATCTCTATCTCCCAAAGCTATTTGCTACACAAACAAAAAAGATAATATGAAACTGAAGATATGCAGAAACGCAAGGGACTCATGGAGAACTGTCACTCAACAATATCCACTTATAATTTCCACACTGTCTTAGCTTTTGGTAAATAACCCATTAATGTACAACTCTGTTGGCCACTATGATTAATCTGAATTATAGAAGCTGGGTACTCTGAGTAGGATAATGGGAAAAAAAATGAAGCTAGGATCAAATCTATTCATATTGTCTCACACAGCATTTAACTGAGGCTACTATCAATAGGACTCCAAGCAGCAGGATGAGGTTAAACTGCAGTATTGATTTCAATTTGAGGAATAACTTTGTGTGATTACTTTTTAAATGTAGTAAGATTTATTGTGGCCTAATATATTGTCTATCCTAGAAAACGTTCCGTGTACACTTGAGAAGAATATGTATGCTATTGTTGTTGAGTAGAATATTCTATATATGTCTATTAGATCTAGTTGGTTTATGGTGTTAACTCTCTTATTTCTCTTTCCTTCTGTCTGATTGTGCTATTCATAATTGAGAGTGAGATATTGACCTCTCCAGCTATTGTTGCATTTTGATGGTCTATAATTAGATGTGTAAATTGTATTTTCTTGCATATCAAAACTCTTATTAATATGTAACGTCCTTCTTTGTCTCTTGTAAACTGTTTTGATTTAAACTCGATTTTGTCTGATATTAGTAAAGCCACCCTGCTCCCTTTTGGTTACTATTTTTGTGAAATATCTTTTTCTATCCTCTCACTTTCAATCTACTGTATTTGTGTCTTTGGATCTAAAAGGAGTCTTTTACAGATAGCTTGTAGGTAGATCATTGTTTTTATTCATTCTGTCAATCTCTATCTTTTGATTGGATGGTATAATTCATTTACTTTTAGTTACTGATAAGGAGGGACTAACTTCTGTCATTCAGATATTTGTTTCTATATGACTTATAGCCTTTTGTTGCTCATTTTCTGCATTACTGTCTTTTTTGTGTTTAGTTGATTTTTTATAGTGAAATGTTTAAGTTCTTTTCTTATTTTGGGGCATATATTCTATAGCTATTTTCTTTGTGGTTACCATGGGAATTATAGTTAACATACTAAAGTTATAACACTCTAATTTAAATTAGAATCTAATAGTATTGTACCTGTACTAGCTTAACCTCAATGATATACTAAACCTCTGTCCTTTAAAGCTTCATCCTTACCCCTTTCAGTTGATGTCACAAAATAAATATTGTGTTCCCAAAAACATAAACTAATAATTCTTTTAAATGCAATTGTCTCTTAAATATGTAGAAAAGAAAAAAATGAGTTATGAACTGTTCTTACAAAAACATTAGATTTAATAATTGCCCATGTATTTGTTTTTATTGAGGTATTTATTTCTCCATACAGCTTCAAGTTACTGTTTCTTTTATTTCACCCTGCAGGACTTCCTTGAGTGTTTTTTACAAGCAGGTCTAGTGGTAATAAACTCCTTCAACTTTTGTTTATCTAGAGATGTCTTAATTTCTCCTTCACTTTTGAAGCACAGTTTTGCCAGATTCAGCATTCTTGACCAACAGGTTCTTTTTTCCTTTAGCAATTTGAATATATTTGCCCACTGCTTCTAGCTTCCAAAGTGTTTAATGTGAAGTTTGTTGATAATCGCATTGAGAATCTTTTGTATGTGATGACTCACTCCTCTCTTGCTGCTTTCAAGATTCTCTCTTTGTTTTTGTATTTCTAAAGTTTGTTTCTTGTGTGGGTCTCTTTGAGTTCATCTTATTTAGATTATGTTGAGCTTTTGGATAGATATATTCATGTCTTTTATCAAATTTGTGAAGTTTTCCGTCATTATTTCTTCAAATATTTTCTCTGCCCCTTCTTTCTCTTCTCCTTCTGAAACTCCCACAATGTATATATTGGTTCAGTTGATGATGTCTCATGGGCCTTTTTAGGCTCTGGTCACTTCTCTTAAATTTTATTTCTTTCTGTTCTGCAAACTTGATCATTTCTGTTGTCTTATATTCAGGTTCACTGATTCTTTATTTTACCTGCTCAAATCTACCTTTGAATCATTTTAGCAAACTTATTTCAATTGTACTTTTAGCTCCATTAATACCTATAAAATATAAATATTGATAAATAGAAATATTAATAAAGAGATAGACTGCCTGCAGAGAAATATATATATTATATATATAATACATACAGAGAAATATATATATACTTTTATAGATATATAGAAGAGTATTCAATGGTACTCAACAGATGGACAAAATAGAAATATTAATAAAGGTATAGAATACCTGCAGAGAACTATTTTGTGTTTTCAATAAATGGTGCTGGAAAAACTGAAATATTTCTCTGCAGGTATTTTATCTCTTTATTAATACTTCTATTATGTATGCAAATAAATATATATCGTTATCTGAAGTATTCTATCTCTGTATTAATATTTCTATTTTGGGCCAGGCGCGGTGGCTCACGCCTGTAATCCCAGCACTTTGGGAGGCTGAGGCGGGCGGATCACTAGGTCAGGAGATTGAGACCATCCTGGCGAACACGGTGAAACCCTGTCTCTACTGAAAACACAAAAAAATTAGCTGGGCGTGGTGGCGGGCACCTGTAGTCCCAGCTTCTAGGGAGGCTGAGGCAGGAGAATGGCGTCAACCCGGGAAGCGGCGGAGCTTGCAGTGAGCGGAGATCGCGCCACTGCACTCCAGCCTGGGCGACAGAGTGAGACTCCATCTTAAAAAAAAAAAAAATTTTTCTATTTTGTTCATATGTTATTTTCTTGACTGTCCCCACATCTTCTTTTAGTTCTTTGAACATCTTGAAGACTGCTGTTTTAAAGTCCTTGTCTAGTATATCTGCCATCAGATCTTTTTTAGGGACATTTTCTGCTAATTGATTGCTTTTTTGACCAGTCTATACTTTCTTGTTTCTTTGTATGACTTGTGATTTTTCTGGTTGAAAATTGGACATTTGAATCTAATAATATTGTACCTATGAAAAGCAGATTCTTTCTCTTCCCCAGGGTTTGCTATTTCTGTTATTATTTTT
>NW_016814053.1:5330599-5332141 GCF_001698545.2 Rhinopithecus bieti | reverse complement strand
CAGAAATAGAAAAAAAAAAAAAAAACTAAAATTAACATAAAACCACAAAAGATCCCAAGTAGTAAAAGCAACCCTGAGCTCAAACATTTAAAAAAGAAAAATCAAAGCTGAAGTCATATTAGCTGGCTTCAAAATAGACTACAAAGGTATAGTAACCAAATCAGCATGGTATTGGCATGAAAACAGACACATAGATTAGCAGAACAGAATAGAAAACCCAGAAATAAGTCCACATATTCACAGGCATCTGTTTTTTGACACAGGTGCCAAGAACATTCACTGGGGAAAGAACAATCTATTCAATAAATGGTGCTGGAAAAACTGAATATCCATATCCAGAAAAATAAAATTAATTCTCTACCTCTCATTATATATAAAAATAAACTCAAAATGGATTAAATACTTAAATGTAATGCCCAAAACTGTGAGACTATGAGAAGAAAACATAGGGGAAAGCTTCAAGACATTGGTCTGGGCAAATATTTTATGGAGAAGACCTCAAAAGCACAGGCAACAAAAGCAAAAACAGACAAATGAAATTATATTAAACTAAAAAGCTTCTGCACACCAAAGGAAACAGTCAACAGAGTAAAGAAACAACCTACAGAATGGGAGAAAATGTTTACAAACTATTCATTCAACAAGAAGTTAATATCCAGAATATAGAAGGAACTCAAACACCTCAACAGCAAAACAACAAATAATTCAATTTAAAAATGGGCAAATGAGTTGAATAAACATATACAAATGGCCAACAGGTATATGGAAAAATGCTCAACATCACTAATCGTCAGGGAAATTCAAATCAAAACCACAATGAGACATCATCTCACCTCAGTTAGAAAGACTATTACCAAAAAAGCAAACAAAAAACAACAATAACAAAAAACCAAAACAGATACTAGAGAGAATTTAGAGAAAAGAGAACTCATACACTGTTGGTAGAAATTTAAATCGGTATAGCCATTATAGAAAACAGTATGAATATCTTCAAAAAACTAAAAATAGAACTACCATATGATCCAGTAATCCCGCATATCCTAAAAAATGGAAATCAGTATGTCAAAGAAATTCCTGCACTCTCATGTTTGCTGCAGTACTATTCACAATAGCCAAGATACAGAATTAACTGAACTGTCCATTAACAGATGAATAGATAAAGAAAATGCAGTACATATACACATAATGAAATATTGGCTGGGCATGGTGGCTAATGCCTGTAGTCTCAGCACCTTGGGAGGCTGAGGCAGGTGGATTACTTGAGCCCAGGAGTTCAAGACTAGTCTAGGCAACGTGGCAAAACCTCATCTCTACCAAAAATACAAAAAATTGCTGGGTGTGGTAGTGCATACCCGTAGTCCCTGCTATTCAGGAGGCTGAGGCAGGAGGATCCCTTGAGCCTGGGAGGTGAAGGTTGCAGTGAGCTGTGATCACACCACTACAATCCAACCAGGGCAACAGAGTGAAACTGTGCCTCAGAACAAAAAGGAAAGAAAGAAGACAGGAAGGGAAGGGAAGGGAAGGGAAGGGAGGGGAGGGGAG
>NW_016814053.1:5270246-5330188 GCF_001698545.2 Rhinopithecus bieti | reverse complement strand
AAGAAGGAGAAAAAGAAAGAAAGAAAGAAAGAAAGAAAGAAAGAAAGAAAGAAAGAAAGAAAGAAAGAAAGAAAGAAAGAAAGAAAGAAAGAAAGAAAGATTATTCAGCTGTTAAAAAAGAATGAAATCCTGTCATGTGTAGCAACATGATGGAATCGGAGGACATTGTTAATTAAAAGCAGCCAGGCACAGGAAGACAAATATCACATATTTGTCTCTCTTTCTAATATCAACTTTTTTAGCTCCCATTATAAATGGAAGTAGAGAGTAGAATGATGGTTATCAGATGCTGAGAAGGATGGGAGTTGGGAATAAAGAGAGGTTAATGGCTACAAAAATACAGTTAGAAAGAATAAGTTCTAGAGTTTGATAGCATAGTAGGGTGATTATAGCTAACAATAATTTATTGTATATATCAAAATAGCTAGAAGAGAAGATTTGGTACACTCCCAACACAAAGATATAATATTAGGTTGGTTCAGAAGTAATTGTAGTTTTGGACAATAAAAGTAATTAGTTTCGAACCAACCTAATAAATGTTTGATGTGATAGATGATTTCATCATTATACATTGTATGCATGTATCAAGATATCACATGTACTCCCATAAGTATGTATAACTATTATGTAGCAATAAAAAACTAGCCTTTTAAACCAGAGAAATTTGACGAAAAAGCATGGAAATGAAGGAAGAAATAAAGAGCAGAGAATGGAATAATTATGTCAGTAAATTTAATTGAATACTGACTCTTTCAAACAATAACCAACAAACTAGTAGCAAAGAAAAGAATAAAAGTGCTTCATTAATCAAAATGCAAAAAAAGATTATGAATTAGGACAAATAGAAAACCAATAGAAAATGGTAGATATAAGACCAGATATATAAGTACTTATATTAAATGTAAAAATAAGTCAATAATCTAATTAAAACAAAGATTTTAAGAACCAAATTAAAACTCCAAAACCGAAGTATATGCTACTTTAGGGAGACATATCTTAAATATAAAGGAAGAAAAAAATTGAAAGTAAAATAG
This sequence comes from Rhinopithecus bieti, assembly GCF_001698545.2. Classification (NCBI taxonomy): domain Eukaryota; kingdom Metazoa; phylum Chordata; class Mammalia; order Primates; family Cercopithecidae; genus Rhinopithecus; species Rhinopithecus bieti. The sequence goes on along the minus strand of NW_016814053.1, from coordinate 5,329,154 downwards.
TGAAAAAATATAGATATAATGATAACATTAATCAGCAGAAAGTGTTGCAGCTATAATATTTTTGAAACAGAGGACTAAGAAGCATGACTAAAGATAAAACAGATAGAGGGATAACTAATATATATATTAAAGTGTCAACTCACAGGGAGGATATTACAGTTCTAAATCTGTATCTGAGAGCATAGCTTCAAAATATGTAAAGAAAAATTTCACAAGATTAAAAGGAAAAATAGATACATCCATAATCATAGTGGGATACCTTAATACAGTGGTCCCCAATCCCAGGGCCATGGACCAGTACTGGTCTGTGGCCTGTTAGAAACCAGGCCGCACAGCAAGAGGTGAGCAGGAGGTGAGCAGCAGGTGAAGGAGCATTACTGCCTGAACTCTGCTTTATGTCAGGTCAGCAGCAGCATTGAATTCTCAAAGGAGCACAAACCATATTGTGAACTGTGCAAGTGAGGGATCTAGGTTGCATGCTCCTGATGATAATCTAACGCCTGATGATTTGAGGTGGAACAGTTTCATCCTGAAATCATCCCTCTGTGCTCCTTGTCCATGGAAAAATTATCTTCCACAAAACTGGTCCCTGGTGCCAAAAAGGTTGGGGACTGCTGTTTTAATATACCTCTCTCAGAAACTGAGAGAACAGAGAGTAAAAATGATGAAGGATGTAGAAGATCTGAACAAATCTATTTTCATCTATAGAATGCCAAATCCAGTAGATGCAGAACATGCATTTTTTTTTCCCCTCAATTTTTTGGTAAATGCTCAACCTACATTGAACATTTACCAAAATTGACCATTCTGGACCATAAAAGAAGTGAATATATTTTGAAAGATTGAAATCAGCAGAATATATTGTCTGACTGAATTGGAATTGAGATAGAAATTAGTAACAATAGGGTAACTAGAAATGCACACATGTTTAGAATATAAGCAGTGCATTTACAAATAATCTATGGGATAAAAGATTTTTTTAGTGGAAAATAGAAAATATTTTGCACTAAATGACAATGAAAATATAGCATACCCAACTTTGTGTATGGTATTCTGACAACTAAATTAAATTTGTGATCCTCTTATCAGATCATCTGTTAGATATTATAAACATTAAAAAGATAATATAATATTATTATAGATAACTATGTGACAACCAATTGGAAAATTCTGAAAACACAAAATTTCTAGAAAAGATTACAAAATAAGCTCAAGAAAATAAACACATCTGAATATATGTATTCAAGACATACAAATGGCAATTTTAAAACTTCAAATACAGAAAACTTCAGGCTCAGATATTATCCTTAGTGAATTCTTCTAAAATTTAGGGAAGATAAAGTATTGGTCTCCAAAGATTAGAAAACTTAACAAAAGATTACAGAAACTGAAAATAAGCAAGACCATCAATGTCTCAGAACTTACAGGTGTGAAGATATAGTTTAACCCACTGAATAAAAAACTGCCTGAAAGCATAGGGAAATGAATAACAGAACAAGGAAGTCATAAACACTAACTACACATTTTTCATCAGCTTCAGATAGGTGAACTGTAACATCTACCTGTATTTTATGTTTTTTCCTGGATACATGATATGTATGTTTCTATCTTTAAAATAATTTTTCTCATATTTTACCCCTCTTAGTTTATATAGAGTATACTGGTAATCATTAACCTAGTAATGATACAGGTTACTGAGTATACAGACCACACCGTGGCAAAACAGAAGGAGGAAAGGACATGATCTAGAAATTTAGACTTGGTGATAAACACAGTGGCCAAGGAACCATGGTGAAGGATAAGTGAGTAGGAAGTAGACACTGACCCAAATACTGGACTTCTTACTGCTGGGCTTAGGTTTTTCTGATTCTGAGAAGTACTCAGAGTGCTTCTCAGTCATCCTCTCCCAAGGGCTCACTGGGGCAGCCGAAGCCCAAAATGGTGATTTGTGCTAACATGGTCATCGTCACTGTAGTCAAGGGTATTATAAAATAAGAGTTGTAGGTGGCATATGTAGTAAGGAGAGAATGAAACAGTGTGAGCTCCCTCAGGTCACTGAGGATTATAGGCAGAGGCAAAATGTCTGAGTAATTCCTTCTGAACAAAGCATAGCTCAGTGCTATTCCTGGATCTGGGCCTACTAAATATGTTGGGTTTTGATAACGATCAGGATTACACATCAACAGATAGTTGAGTGAACAAATGGATTAACACTATGCTATAAGTATAAGCCCAAGAATATGTTTGAAAACAGCTGCTATGAGAAGGACTGGAACAGAACCATGATAACAGACCAACACATTCTGGCCCCCAGGACAGAGTCGGTTGTTTGATGAAGTTAATAAAAGTGTCATGTTTTCTAATACTGCTGCTCCAACAAGCTCAAATCCCCCAAAAGCAGACAGAGACGCTAAAGAATGAGGTTCTGGCTGGGCACGGTGGCTCACGCCTATAATCCCAGCACTTTGGGAGGCCGAGGCAGGTGGATCACAAGGTCAGGAGATCGAGACCGTCTTGACCAACATGGTGAAAACACATCTCTACTAAAAATACAAAAAATAGCTGGATGTGGTGGCACGCACCTGTAGTCCCAGCTACTCAGGAGGCTGAGGCAGGAGAATCACTTGAACTTGGGAGGCAGAGGTTTCAGTGAGCCAAGATCATGCCACTGCACTCTAGTCTGGCTACAAAGTGAGACTCATCTCTAAATAAATAAATAAAGGCCTCACTAAATCAAATGAGAAGTCCAAGCCCAAGAAGGACAGGCCAATTATCAACTCTGAGACATGGGTGGTTCCCCATATGCTGCTTAAAGTTCCATTAGTTTTTTGGCTCTGTTCAAAAGCAGTACTTCTGGTCACCTGTCATGAGCAGGAGATTTTTATCTCAACAAGAGAAGATTTTCATGTACTTGGAAAATTCCCATCTTGTTACAAGTGTTATGAAATAACAATGGATAGCACATTTTCTTTCTCCCTAAGAAGCTAAAGTACTTTGATATATATTTTATCTAATTTCAAAACAGCCCCTTGGGGCTATGGGAGGGAGGGATTAAATATATTTGGCACATGGAATACTCAAGGCTTGAACGAAAAGTAAGTGTCAAAAATAGTCAAGAATATAATGTAGTGTCTTCAGCTCCTAGCCCAGTGGCTTTTCTTAGACTTAGCCTTACTTTGGTGACTTTCTGGACTCAGTTCTAGCCACAGGAAACTGACTTCACAATCTAGACTTCTAGTCAATCAACAAACACTTACTGACATTCATTAAGCACAACTTATTAACTAGGTGTTTCGAGGGTAGGGTGGCCATGGTGGTCCATTAGGCAACATCCAGTGCACACCTCCCTTCTTGGTGTCTTCTTCTGTTTGTGCTGATATAGAAAAAATGCCATAAACTGGTTGGCTTATAAACAAAATAAATTTATATCTTACAGCTCTAGAGGCTGAGAAGTCCAAGATCAAGGTGCCAGCAGATTCAGTGTCTGCTGAGGGTTCTCTTCCCTGCTTTGTAGACAATAGCTTCTTGCTGCATCCCCACTTGGTGGAAGAGGCAAACAAGTTTCCTAAAGACTTCTCTTATAAGGGCACTAATCCCATTCACGAGGGACCTAATCACCTTCCAATGGTCTTATCTTTAAATACCATTGCCTTGAGGATTTGAAAGGGACACAAACATTCAGAACATAAGAGATAGGACCAAGCCGTTTGGAGAACTGGCTGTAGCTCAAAAGGTAGATGTGATGTATCTAAAGAGTTATCCTGTCCCCCATGACAGTGACTGGTTTAGGAATGGGCACGTGACCAAAGAAAGACTTTCTGGAGGCTTCCAGGGAAGTGCTTTCTCACTCCTAAGGGAGCAACAGGAAAACAGATAATGCCCTGCCAATGGCTACTGGCAGCCTTCCCACAGCCTCAGGAGGAACTGCCTTAGGATTAGACTGATGCTGTGGACAGCAACATGGAAGATGAAAAGACACTAAGTCCTTGATGACATTGTTGGACTTCTGGATTACTAAGGCCAAACACTCTTACTTCTTGTTTTCATCTCATATGTAAGCTAAAGAAAAATCTTATTGCACAAGCCAGTTTGAGTTGGCTTTCCTGTTGTTTATAGCTGAGAACATTCTAATGCAAAAGGGACTGAGAAAAAAACTATGCTGACATGCAAAAGGAGCCTACATCTCCAGCTTCAGATCCTCCTTTCTGGCCTTCATTCCATACAACCAGGACCTTGTAACCCCAACAGGTCCTTGTAACCCAACAGCCCAGGGTGCACACATTTCATTTCCAACCAACCCCAAGCTCTCCTCAGCCAAATTCTCCTTATACCATTCAGTAATTGTGGTGCAAGCCACTAGATACCTGGGCTTATGAAAGGATTCATCCTCATTACAAAATTCCCTCTGTGAGTTTGGTCCAGGGTCATGTTGTAGGGCAATGAACTGTTAAGTACTTTTTAAATTTTATTCCTGGCTATACCCCTCTAGCCCCGCTTTGAGCCTTCCTCCAGGTATTTTGTCCTTGGGTGAAAAAGAAAGAAGGCAGCAGGGTCTTCTCCATTGCTACTTTCCAGTCCCACAAAGAGATTTCATTCTCCTTGAGTTTTCCAGTTGCAGTGTACACAGACCTACTCCTGAAGCTTCCCTGTGCTGAGTGTCCCTGACTTGATGGTCTCCCAAGACCAAGTTTAAAGAGGCTGCAGATATCTGGAGCAGATTCCCAAAGAGAGGCTTCTCATCCTAAAACAAAGGCTCCATTGTGACTGAAACTGCCTGCTGGGCAGGGGTGTGGTGTTATCCCAAGCAGCCCCCAAGAAGCTCAGGGTCTAAGAACTGGGAACCATCGTGGAAGGGCAGGGAAGGGCAGATTTTCGGTAATTTCCCAAAGCCCATTCAGGAAATGGGTTGAGGGTGGAAAACAGGGCAGTTTCCCCAAAGAAGTGAAGGAGTATTGACTTTGAAAATAGATGGACTCAATTCAGTTGTCACCTCCCAAACTGACTAGCTTTGTTACCTTGGACAAAGTCCTTAACTTCTCTTTCTTGTAGAATGGGATCAATGATCCCTACCTCTTGGGGTTGTTGGTTTTTAACAATTTTGGTAATTTATATATAACAATTGTATATATTTATGGGGTAAAATGTGATGTTTTAATATACATATACACTGTAGAAACATTAAATCAAGCCAATGAAAATATCCATCACCCCTACGTATCATGTTTCTGTTGTTGTAAGGGCAAAGTCTATTCTTTTAGCAATTTTGAAATACACAGTCCATTATTATTAATTGTGGTCACCATGCTGTTTGAAGATTACAAGGACAAATCACCTAACACAGACCTTTGTTAGTGGCATCTTTTAGTATCCTGTGCCCTCTTTCTTTTTGCGTGAAGTTTAAAACCACTCAGGGGGGTGCCCTGCAGAGGGGAGGGACTGAGAGCTCGGTGACAGGATACTATCTTATTTGAGGGCGTGTGTCCAAAGGGAAAAGCACAGGTAAGGAATTGAACAATTAGATTCAAGACCTAGCTCTGTAAACTGGGTGACTGGGTCCTTCATTCATCCTCTCTGTGTTTAGCTTCCTTCTCTGTAACAACAGAGTGGGACCAACTCATCTGTAAGGTCCCTTTGAGGTTTCAGGACTTCAGGAGAAGGAGATAACCACCCTGGACGTGCCTGGTAAGGATGACAGGCAGATGTGATTTCATCTACACACAGTTCCTTGTCAGACCCCCCTGAGGGCTCCCTGCAGGGTCTTTGTCCTTGGTCACTGGCCTCACAATGACTCACACTCATCCTCACCCTCCTGTTTCACACTCCTTCAAGAAGCAAATGGTAGCACCTTCACCACTCCTTGCGGATGGGCCAAGTATTGTGTCTGATCCTGTACTTCCACAATTCTCTAAAGGCTGAATTCCTACCTAATTATTTCTTCTCTGTCATTCTGTCAGTTCCAAATTAGGGGTTTCGTATTGCTTTAGGACTTTTCACCTTGAAATTCTATGCCAGAATTGAAACAATCCAGGAACAGCCCTTTCAACTCTGTCCCTTTAACATTCTGCCGATGTTTCATCTTCACCATTTTCATGGAAACGCCTCCTCTGTGTTTGTGCCCATCTAGACCTAAAAGTCCTGCTCAGTTTCATCTTAAGCAGTTTAAATGACTTCCTGATAACTGTGTCATGGTCTGTCTTGTTTCGAGAAGGCATCTTTCTCACTGGCTCCCCAGGGTGAGGTCCCATTTTTCTACTTCTTTTCTAATAGACTCCAGAATTGGGCTTTCTTCAGCAGAACTGCATACTTGGAAGTTGAGTAAGAATGGAGAATTCAGGCCATGTGTGCTGAGAAATCCCAGATGAAGTGTGCTAAAAATGCAGATTTCTGACCTCAGGCATGGTGCCAGAAAGAAGTTTTAATGTCCAAGGGTTTTATGCTTAAAAGATAGACCCTTGTGATTGTTGGTTTAAACCTGCATACTACACAGGAAGCAATCTGATATCCCACTGACTGGAACACATAAGGTAAGTCAAAATTGCTTCGATTGAGGCCAAGAACTTTGTTGAAGATTTGATACCCTCTAGAGATTATTGCCCAAAATAGATGAGTAGAGGAACAAGTTGCTCCAACCAATTGTACATTCAGCATATTTCACATATTACAGGCAAATTTAAGAATTTAAGTATTAGAATGACCAAGAATTAAGAATAAGGATTAGTCTTTATAGCACTTCCTGGTATTTGACAGCTTTTTGAAAATTTATAAACTCTCAAATTAAAAAGATGGATAATAATTATCATTTGTTAATTACAAAGCAAATGTATTTCTCCAGTAAAGAAAACCTGTCATGGTTTAAATAATGGTATAGCATTGCATTGATGATCCTCTTTCTAGGAAATACTTCAATCTCACCTTGTAAGAAGGTGACCCAACCAAATTGAGATACTCTTTTAAAATATCATTTAATCCAATAAACTTTTATTGAAAATTTCCATGTGCAAAACACTAAAGAGGATACCAAGATAGGGCATTTTTTTCCTTTGAGACTTACAGATGAAAAGACAAAGATAAGCAAATAGCTACATGTAATAAATAAAATCTAATAAAATATATCCTAAAAAATAGATAACATACAGTGAAAAGTAGTCTAGGAGGAAAGTAATGACCCTTTGAGAATCTGGCAACGTCTTATGGAAGAAGTGGCATTTGAGCTGAGCCTTGACCAATGGGGCACACTCCCACAATTAGAGGTGATGGGAAGATGTTTCATCTGAGGAGGAAGAACAGCTGAGCCAGAGTTAAGAAAGAAGGCTAATGCACACACAGGCAAGAGAAGGCAAAATGTGGTCTGAATAATGCATCTGGGGAACATAGCTTTAGTAGAGACTCAGAGACCAGGGCAGAGGACCGTGAATGGCTATCTGAGAAGTTTTTGTTTTTTTCTGTTCTACCTGGTCTCTCTGGTGTTGCTCAAGGGAATCATTTACCAACATTGTATAACTAACCCCAGCAAACGCTATATGGAGTTGTCCATGAGAACAGCAACTCCAAGAAAAATCAACACCTATTGCCAATCAGCATCTGCAATTCAGAGAACTTGCCCTTAAACATTCAACTGGGGCTCAGATTGGAAACCATTGTTTTCTTTGTCCATGGTTGATGTTGTTAGCTGTGTGTTTTCCAAGCAGGAATCATGCAAGTCCCCCTTACTTCAGTTCCAGCTGGTCTGAAGTTAGTGACCAACACCATTGAGATGCCCTCCTGAGTGCCTTCAGGGGAATTTTGTGTAGTCCACATAACTTCGCATTCTAAATCACACCGTCCTAAATATATCCTCCACATTTGATGAAAACCCTTCTATCCATATTTACGTGATGCAGTAAGACTCAGACAACTGAAACTCAATTTTATTTATCTAGGTAAGTAAAAAGAAAAAGCAAGATTGATGGCATGCTTTAAAAGGCACACTCCAGTGGCAGTGGGTTTATGGATAATAGGATGGGTCTGGGCTGTTAGGAGGATTTTACGATGCTCCAGGCAAGAGGTAACAAGAACCTGAATTAAAGTGGCAAGATTTAAAAGAAGCGCAGATATGGAAGGCAGGTTGAAGATAGGATCAAAAGGATCTGGCAAGTGATTGAAAGTATGGAGAGAAGGAGGCAGAAATGCTAAAGTGACTTTCCAAAGGCACGAGGCTGAGTTCACAGGAGGATGACAATAGCATTACATAGGGAAGGAGAACACAGAAAGAGCAGTGATTCTGGGGCTCAGGGAAAGACGATAACTTATTTAGAAAGTAACAAGAATATGCTTAGCTTCTATTTGCTGAAGTACTTAGAATTAGGGTAACCCTTTAACATTATTCACCAAACTGGGACACTGTCAAGAGAGAAAGTGGATGATTTTATAATTGCACCAGGACAACAGGTCTAAACCAAGATTGCTCCAAGTACATCCAGATGTTTGGTTCCCTTATTTATAACACCTTTTACTATTCACTCAGTCGGGGCTGGCATTAATGAAGTTGGCTCATGGTTTCTGGAATCTTGGGACCTCAGAGTTATAGTGAACCCCCCAAAATCCATATAACAGTGTCTCAGGACTCCCAGAAGTGCCTCTCTACTCCAGTACCTATGTCCAGCCTCTACTGGAACAGTCCCCAGGACTGGGGACTCACTATGACACTCAGAAGCCCATTCTATTTTTGGACAGTGCTAAGTATTCTTTCTCATTATACTTAGCTAAAATTGGCTTCCCTGTGAATTCTGCACATTGGTACTAATAATAGTTCTAATAATAATGATATCACCAATATTAAAATAGCTAACCCTTATGGAGCATGGACAAAGGGCCAGGCCCTCCATGAATTGTTTTTGAAGCTCTCCAACAAATCTATTTACACTGTAGCATCCCCCTTTTACAGATAAGGCAACAGACACTGAGAGGGAATGTTAGTTCCCGGGGACATACCACTAATAAGTAGTAAAACTAGAATTGGAACTAAGTTCTATCTTCCTGATCTTAAAGCCCATATTCTTTCCACAATAACACCTATCTTCAGGTCAAAACAGTTTGCTCTTGGAGGAATGCAGACCAAATTCAATCTCTCTTCCATTTGTCAGCCCTTATGATATTTGAAATAATTATCATCTCTTCTCTTGATGATCTTGATTCTTATTTCATCCTCCCCACATCTGCCCTACCAACAGGCACCAGCTTTTTCTTTTTAGCATTTCTGGATTCCTCACTCTCCACAGGTTTCAATGTAATAATGTATCTTTTAAAATATGATGCTCAGGACCAAAACCCATTTCAGGTGTTTTCCAACCAGCACAATGACCAGCTACCTACTTGCTCTGCTCTGGGCAAGAGGCTTCAGCACAACACAAAGGCTCTGAAGGTAGATTTTCCCCTCATTACCATCTCCTCTTCATTGATCAGTTGTCGGTCACAGGCATGTCAGGTTGTTAGTCATTTACAAGGGTTCAGCATGGAGGGTGTGGCATCTTGATGCAATTCATCACCAACTCTAAATGTAGATTTTGCTGATCGATGTAGAAGACATCTATTGTTTTTTTTTGTTTTTTTGGTTTTTTTTTTTTTTTTTTTTTTGAGACGGAGTCTCGCTCTGTTGCTCAGGCTGGAGTGCAGTGGCGCAATCTCAGCTCACCGCAAGCTCCCCCTGCCAGGTTCACGCCATTCTCCTGCCTCAGCCTCCCGAGTAGAGTATCTGGGACTACAGGCGCACCTACCACCACTGCCCAGCTAATTTTTGTATCTTTAGCAGAGACAGGGCTTCACCCTGTTAGCCAAGATGGTCTCGATCTCCTGACCTTGTGATCCACCCTCCTCAGCCTCCCAAAGTGCTGGAATTACAGTCATGAGCCACCACTCCCAGCCTTGAGCCACCGTGCCCGGGCTTGGAATCTTCTTTAAAATAAAGTGTCCTTATTTCTTTGCCCTTTCAGTCTTTATTCCAGAGGTGAGTCAGAATCCACCACTGGATTCTAGAAGCAGAACTCATGACCTAGACTTATTCAATCACATACCAAGCCCTTGCCTTAGAGATTGGTATAGGAATGGGCAAGAGTGGGCTAGTGGATGTTATCAGTTACTTGTTGCTATCATAATGCCATGTAACAAATTATTACAAAACTCAGTGGCTTGTAATGACAAGTATTTATTTCTTGCTCACATTTCTGCAGGTGGCTGAGGTTTGACTAACAAAGGGTAGGCTTGGATGATGTTGGCTCCAAGCAGATGCCTACATCCAGGGTTGGTTTGTCTTTCATCCTCCTTGCACAAAAAGGCATTCCCTTCCCATGGTGAAAGGCAGGTGTGCAGCAAGAGGGAAAGCCCAACTGTACACTTCAAGATTCTTCTTGAAGAATCTTGTTTGGCTAATGGGACGCTAACATTTGCTAGTGTCCCATTAACCAAACAAGTCACATGGGCAAGTCCATAGCCACTGAGCTTGGACAATGGCACACTGCCTACCATGAGACTGTGGCCCTAAGGGGATGTGTAATGCTGCCACAACAGAGTAAAGAATTGTGACCAAGAAATAACTCAATGTACCACAATGATACTGTCTGGGTGAACAGAATTCAAATCCTAGCCTTCATTTGAGTTCTTTTTGAAACTACTATTTCTATTTGAAACTACTATTTCTATTTGAAACTACTATTTCTATTTGAAGCTCTATTTCCAGTAGGCTGGGTGCTATAATGCAGTAAGCCTAAAGTTTGGGACCACCACCCAGAGACAGAACTGAGCCACCACAGAGAAAGAAGAGCCTATAGGTGGAGCCTAGTGGCAGGAGTTGAGCCCTAAATGAAGCTATACCTGCAGTTAGAGTGCCTGTTGAGTATCATTCAGTGTTGCGAATCAATACATTCTGTTTTGCTTAAACCAATTAAGTTAGGCTTTCTGTCACTTTGCACACAAAGGCATACTAACAGCTGGTGAATGAGTGAAATCATCTTTGCAACTGAGTTATACCACATGATTATTAAGCCTATAAATACTTTGGCCAGAGTTTTTATAATGCAGTCTTCTAGCCCACCCATCACTGTCACAGCCCTGCCTCGGCGGAGTGATAGCATACAATGCCTGGAACTAGGCCATTTCATCTTGTCTCTCAAACACCTTTTGAAACCACTTCTAATCATTAGTAGTCTAGGTTGATATTTAATGATATATGATCCCGTTAAAAAGCCCTTTTCACCTTAAGTGACTTCAGTTTTTTTTTTTCACGGAAGAAATAAAACTGAGCAGAATTATTGTTTTTTTAGGCCAAAAAAGGGAAGAGTTTTATAATTACATTGTGTTCCTGGCCTGTGTGATTGAGTTTTTTGCTTTGACTTTTTAAGAAAAGAAACGACATGGTAAGGTTGAAAGAGCACTTAATTTCAGAAGCCATCACCTTTGTCCAGGCTCATCACATCAGTCTCTCTGAGTCTTAGTTTCCTCATCTAAATAAAGGGAACAGTTTCTGTCCTAGATAACTTACAAGGTTGTTGCAATAATCATAGGAGATAATGAATGAGAATTAGATATTATATTTTCCTTATAATAAAATCATTTTCTGAACACAGTACGTTTAGAGAGAGACCATTTGATTCTAGCTACTCAGATGTATTTTATAATGCTTTTATACCCTGTAACTAGACAGTTCCGAGTATTACAACCACAACATTGGAAGAAAGGGGGGCCATATTTCCTAGTGCTTTTTAGGAGCAAGAAGGCCTTTTCTACAAGTTCCCAATGATACCCCTCTCCTGATTCATTGGTCAGAAGAGGCTAACATGTCCAACCATTAAACCAAACATTGGCATAGGGGAACAGGACAGCTAAAATTGGCTTAGACATATTTCCTTTGCATCCAACACCATGTTCAAGAGAGTGCATACCTGAACAAGACCAAAGTTTATTTCCCAAGAAAGAAATGGTGCTGAGGTTGGAGACCAAAAGTATCTGGTACAGTACTTACCAAACTCTACTAGAAATGGTCTGCCTACATGTCTGGATCCATTACTCTCTAACTTCTGGGGCAAGAGAGGTAACTTGCTCCTTATATCCCAAGCACCCAAGACAATTTCTAAAACCCACTGGGAACTCAGTAAGTACTTAGTGAATTTTATTACCAGATTTTAAATTCATTTTAGCTCTAAGGCATTATAAACATGTTTCAGTGGTAAGCTGACAGTCATTTCTATACTTTTTTGGTGCTGGGTGGAGACTTGGTAGGGAGGAAGAAACACCCCATGGTATGTGTAAAACTCCTGATAGCCTTCTCTGATTCTTTGATTTTTAGGATGATTCCATTTCCCTGCCCCCTTTACGTTATTATCTAAAACCTTTAGAAGTAATTAGAAGTGGGAGGATCAAAGATGATATATTTTAAATTTGCTTCCCGCCTCACCCACTTAAAGTAAAGAATCCTGCATAGCCCATTAAGCTGGAGGTACTTGCTGACAGGAAGGAAACCATCTGGTGAACAACTTCTGTTAATTATGTTGGAACATACTAACGAGAATAAAGAACAGCCCTTAATGACCTTCCCCTTGGTGGCAGAATCCACTGCAGAGTAGACAGTCGTGGCTCAGAGCCAAAAGCTAATGGTTAGTATTGGCACCGAACACTCAGGCTCACTAGGACTTAATCATCTCCCCTCGGTGGAGAAAGTATTTTAGGCATTCACAGCATAAATCCTCCTACCACCTGCATGTAACTGAGCTCCAAAATAGTCATTTAGGGCATTATTTGGAATCCCTTAGTAAATGTGAATCTGGGTGTTACCTTCTCTGTATCTTTGGACACATCGAATGAGGCCAAAGGTTTGCATTTTGTTTCAACCAATAACAATATTTAAATGTTTCCTGGCAAAGAACAGATACAATTATTGCATATCCCAGAGGGACAAAGATACACAAAAATAATTATCCTCATTATGACCTGGATGAGTTAATTATTTATAATAATATTCTAATTCCACTTTACCCTTGGAAATCTAGACAACCCCATGTTGCCCAGCACAAAGACAGTTAAAGCTATGGCATTTATATCATGAATTAGCTATAGGCATCAAAACTTAGGTATTTTTGTTTCATTCATTTCTACTTGGTTTCAGAAATATTTTTAAAGTGACTTATGCAGAATGACAAGATTAGGTAAAATTTAAAAGAAAGTTGTTTAAAAATTAAAAATTGAATATTACACTTTAAAAAAAGTTAAAAAGGAAACAAGGGGTGAGAAAACAAATTATGGAAGCTAGTACAGAAATAAGCATGTCATGAAATACTGTTCCTTAATGGAGGTGGGCTACAAACCTGGCTCTAAGCTTTCTAGTAGTCCACTTAGAAAAGGCAAATACTTTAGTGGACACTTGAGGGGCTTCGGAAAATGTTTTTTAAAAACATCTCAAGCATAAGAGTTTCCCAGTATTAAAACTACTTTAAGCTGACTATATCACCTAGTACATTCAGGATATGTATGCATTTTTAAAAATCCTAGAAACTGCTGCTTCAAATCAGGTGGAAAATGTTATTTCAACAGAAATCTTAAATAAAAGGTCTGTAACTATGAACTGTCAACATTTAGCTTCTAAATTATAACAAATCTGTAAAGAATAGAAATCTGTAACATATTAAAGTTTAATATCCCTAGATATTAGCCAAGAAAGGGCTTTATATATAATTTCTCGATGTATATTTAAGGCTTTCATATGTACATCAAGAATATAATTTTTATGAAGGCAGGTATGTCCCAGAGAGTGCACAGAAGTAACAAAATAAAAGTTGTTTGTGCCTAAATCATCCCATCTGTGTCTCTTGGATAATACTCAATCTTCTTTGCAACCACACGCATCAAGCTATTGGCTAAATATCCCTGTAGACAGGATGTCTCCTACTTGCATTTGAACTACTCTTTTGTCTAAAATATAAATGCAATTAATTTGCATTATTTATTGAATCTGTCTTTGCATACTAATGTCACAAAAACTGAAAATAAATATTAGGTCATGATCAACATGCCTGAAAATATCTTTGTGTTCACTGAATTTAAATAATTTTTGGCAAAGAAATTAACCCCGACTTTCTTTGAAGCTTTTGATGCTTCCCCACCTCCTACGATCTTCTGCGCCGCCTACCCCTATCTTTGAAGTTGGCTCATCTGGTAACAGACTTACTGCAAGCTGTAGTGCACACCTACCATTCGAAGAGTTAGATTGTCCATGTGACAAATTTAATCAGTTGCTTGGTCTCTCAGACATGCAGCTGGTGGTGAATTCTTTTTTGCTAGTGTAATCTTGTAAGTGTCTTAAGTTAAAATTAAAGCTGCCATTAAATTTTCATCTTGTTCTTCAAGAAGACTGTTTTCTGGAAGTAGCATGTGTATATATTTTCATGTGGCAGTGCCAAAGAGATATTTTATACTACATCAAATCTTTCGTGTTCAGATTAATAGAAAAGTCAGTAAAGAATCCAAGTTGTTGGATCTGGGCTAAACCAGGTCACCTAGAATTATTGGTAAAAATAAAAATATGACCCTCTTTGGCAGTTTTATGCTACAGATGCTGCGTTTAAGATGACAGCATCGAAATACAGAAAATCATGTGGGATTTATAGAAATTCTCTCCATGTCCGAATTGCCTGGCCTCTACAAGTCAAAATGTCACTTCTGAAACACATTATTTACCAGTCCTTCCTCAAAACAAACAATCCTGAGGATGTCCCCCATGGAACCAACAAGGTAAAAAGTAATAGAGTTGGAATATTATCACAATGAGGAGAGGATGGAGCTTCAGATATTGCCAACTTTTTATAGAAAAGTCAAAAAACAGGAAAGGGAACTAAAATTAAATACAGGACAAAAAAGGCTTTGAAAGGACAAAATGAACTTTTGACAACCACCAACAAATATGTATCTGCAGGAGATGGTGGATGTAGTTGGGGAGATAGAAGATACCAACTATCAGTAGAATATTTACCCTATTCTGCAAAGAAAAATAAGAACCCCAGCAATCAGAAAAACATTCTAAAGATTAATGGTTTAATGTAGTCAATTCTAACCCTCCAATAAATTCTCTATCTGAGTCTATAAGCAAGAGTCACTTTACAAATTTTCACTGCCATTGTAATTGGGTAGAAAAGTATGTTCATGTTTTAACCTCTTTTAATGGAAGCTAAAGCACAATAAAAGACTTAGGAGGGGACTTCAAAAAGTTTCTGGAAAGTGGAATTAAAAGTTAAAATTAAAAATATAAACTTTATTTTATTTTATTTAAGTTCCAGGGCACATATACAGGCTTTGCAGGTTTGTTACATAAGAAAATGTGTGCCATGGTGGTTTGCTGCACCTATCAACCCATTACTTAGGTATTAAGCCCCACATGCATTAGATATTTTTTTGATGCTCTCCCTCCCTCCCTGACTCCCCACAGCCCCCAGTGTGTGTTGTTATGCTCCTTTCTTTCTCAAAATAAGCTCCACCAAGTTTAAGGACTCTTATAAGTACCCAGTCATTTAATCCATCCTTAAACAACTGAAAGTCCTGAGAATTTAATCATGTCAATGCAGTCTTTTTCATTATTAACTGAAGAAAAATGGGTGCCCTTTATAGACTTTTTTAAGATTAGAAAACAAAAAACAAACTCAGAAGGCAATCAGGACTGTAAGGTGCATGCCTAATTATCTTCCATTGAAACTCTTGAGAAATTGACTTTGTTGAGAAGAATAAGAAGGAGCATTGTCAAGGTGGAGAAGGACTCTAGTGAAGACTTCCTGGGCATTTTCTGCTAAAGTTTTGGCTAACCTTCTCATAATAAGCACATGTTATCATTCTTTGGCCTTCCAGAAAGTCAACAGGCAAAATGCCATGAGCTCCCCCAAAAAATCTGTTGCCCTGACCTTTGCTCTTGACCAGTCCTCTTTTGCTGTGACGGGACCCCTTCCCCCTCTTGGTAGCCATTGCTTTGATTGTGCTTTGCCTTCAGGATCATACTGGTGAAGCCATATTTCATCTCCTGTTACAATTCTTCAAAGAAAGTCTTCAAGATCTTGATCCTATTAACTTCAAATCTCCACTGAAAGTGCTGCTCTTGTCTGCAACTGATCTGGGCACAACAGTTTTGGCACACAGCAAGTGGAAAGTTTGCCTAACATTGGTTTTTTAGTCAGAACTCTGTGTACGCTGAACTAATTGAGATGTCTGTGGTGTTGGCTATTGTTTCTGCTGTTAATCATTAGTCCTCTTCAAGAAGGGCACAAACAAGATGAAATTTTTCTCTCACAGATTGATACAGATGGTCTGCCACTGCATGCCTCATCTTCAACATCATCTCATTCTTTTTAAAACAAGTTATCATTTGTAAACTGTTAATTTATTTGGGGTATTGCCACCATACATTTTTCATAAAACATCAATAATTTTGCCATTCTTCCACCCATGCTTTACCATAAATTTGGTATATGTTCTTGCTTCAATTTTAGCAGAATTCGTGTTGTTCGGATACAGGCTGTTTTTAAATTGATGTTTATCCTTCTTAGTGTCTCACACTAGGTCCTGTTTGACATTCTGTAAGTTAATATGAGTTTATTTTGGTTCAAAAAATTTTTGAAATCTATGCTTACTTTTTTCATGATATGCATTTTCCATGACATTTTTGAAGTCCTTTTATGTATTAAACTTTTATTATCCTTTAGGAAAGAATTCTAATGAGCTCGTTTTGTGCTTAAGATTTGATACTCAGAATAGTGAGGTTGTGGGTCAGAAAATCTTGGGACAGATTCCAAGCTCTACAGACTCCTAAGTAGCTCATCTCTACTGAGCAAGTTTGCTAACCTATTTAACCTACAAATTTCTCGTCCATGAAATGGAAATAATATCTTTTGCATAGTAAAAGTAATAAATACAAATTACGTTGAGACTTTAGCACAGTGTGTGTCACATAGTAAGTGATTGATAATGTATAACTGATATTTCTGGTGAAAATACTTGAGAACCTTACAACCTAACAAGTGTTACAAAATTATTCTAATCTAAGGCAGCAGAGTACTGTGTTAGGAGCATCCTATAAAACATAGATCTAAATTGCAGGATAGATTTAGAATACATAGAGTATGCTAGATAATAAGAAAACTCCATGTCTTCCTTCTTTGAAAAGATTATGATACAGTTCCAAATTAGGTAAGTAACAAAACACTATGTCCTGAGGTTCTATTAAATGATGAAGAAACAAATTCATATAGGTAAATATGAGACTCTTTCTTTTGAAAAATACGTATTTTTTGTTTTGGATGATCTCTAGATTCTTGGGTAACTTAGGAGTGAAAAGCCATGATTCAATTTTGTACCATCATTCTAAAAGAATAAGTAAAGGCTTTTATCTTGGTTTAGCAACTATTGTCGTCTCAGAGGGTAGAAAGTTGACTCCTGTATCAACAGACTCACCTTGTTGTAGGCAAATTGCTTAATCTCCTTTTTAGTCATCTTCCTCATCCATAAAACAGCACAATAATATTCACCTATCTCACAGAGTGTTATGTGTCTTTATTAATTAATGTTTGGAAGATTAATATCCTTAGATGAAAGGAAATGTAAAGTGTAATTGTCATTTTATTTTTGCATGATACGTTATGGAATGAGACTTTAAGATGCTGTTCCTGTGACAGAGGCCAATAGAGATATTCAGATCTGTACATCTGATGGCCAACAAACAGCCTATAGAGAAATGATATGAAAGGTTTTATCAGACTCTAATTTCAGAATGTTTCTCTTTTTTTATCTCCAACTGCATGAGTTAGCCAGTGATGAAGGAAAAGAGAATCCTCCATCATCACAGCATTCTACCTTCAGTTTTTACCTCTTAATCAAACAATCCTACCACATTGAGAATTCATTCTTTTCAAGGTCAGGTTAAGGGGAAGGGTCTCTAAGAATAAATCAAAAGTTAATAATAGGAACATAAATAAGGTATTTCTCTGTATTCATCCTACTTTATCTTTGATTTTTTTCCCTTTCATATATCTTTTGGATGAACCATTTGTTGTTTTTGTTGTTTTCTTTTCAATGAAATTGCCACAAACCTCAGCATTGAATGTGAAATTTTAGAACCCAGAGGTACACCAATTAGAATATACCCAATTACACAGTGACTGCTTCCCTCTTACATTTTCAATGGTTAGGACTGTTCTGAAAGACTATTGCAGGGTTTGATGATGCTTGGAAAACACTTTAGACCCCTGAAGGAAGCAGAGAGCATACCAAAGGATTTCTAATCAAGTAACCACCCTACAGATTTACTTGCTGTAATGAAAATACACACTAGTCACATCCCTGGTCTGCTTAAAACCACCTTTTCATGGCTCCCCACAGTCCATAGGTAAAGGTCATGATTTAGGAGCACTTTACAAACCAGCACCAATCTTCATTACAGTCTTGCTGCCTACTGCCCTCGTTACTTCAAACCCTCAGCACAAAATGCTCTTCCCTAACCTCAATCTAATCTTTCAGGACTCAGCTCAAAAGTTGTCTCCCACCATCCAGAAAGTTTTTATAGTTACATCTCTGAGTCTCCATATTATTCATAAACACATTTGCATTAACAATTGTTGCATTTATATATAAAACTTACATATATTTGTTTATTAATAAATTATTTAATGTGTTATTTACATTTAAATTATATTACATTTTATTATGTATTTGTTTTATTTATGCTTTATATATGTATATATGTTTATTTCTCTAATTTATATTTTGTCTATATATAGTGTAAACATTAATTAAATAAATGAAATATTATTTAAATGTATTTATGTTTATATTAATATGCATAGATTCATAGACGTATATGCTTTATCCTCATTACTATTTATTTAGAAAATTTATGCTTATATTATTTGTATTTATAGTATGTTCAATTAAATATTAAAATTAAATAAAATTATTTAATTTCCTTTCTACTTCAACTACTAGGCTGTGAATTCCTCTAGGTCAAGTATTCAAAATGAGATTCAAACTCAACTCAATACAATGATAATACCTACGTTTACTGAGCACTAACTTCATGCCAGACCCTGGGCTAAGTGGTTTCTGTACATTATCTCATTTAATCTGCATAATCATTGAAGGATATTGCTATTGTCATTTTTTTATTATTTATATTATTTTTTCATCCATGTTTAAAGATGAAGAAAAGCAGTAACTCACCCCTAGTATTGTGTGCTTAGTTAGGCTTTGAACCCTGTTTTGGTCTTGACTCCAAAGACCTGGCCTTTGACCACTGGGTGATGGGAAAGCAAGGTGAACGCCATGCATCCTAGTGGGTGAGAGCCAAGCAAGGGTTTGAGAGTCAGATAACCGAGGCACAAGTCCCTATTCCATTATCTCTTAGTGGCGTGGATCTAGAATATTTCCTTCTTTCATGACCATATTGTGTGAGAGAGACCCAGATGCAGAGTGAATGCCAACTGGGAAAATGAAAATGCATCAGTAGTTAGTGACAGGAAATTTAGATTTTGTAAAAAAATGGACATTGTTACTTCCCGATGACAAAACTAAAAAGAACACTGGCTAAAAGTTAAATTCCATTATTTTCTATCCTTTAAATCCTTGCAACTCAAGAAAAGGTAACATTAGCATCACCTGGGAGTTCGTGAGAATTACAGAATCTCAAGCTCCACCCCAGACTACAGAATCAAGTTCTGTGTTTGGAGGAGATCCTCCAGTGGTGCCTACATAGAACATAGCTTGAGAAGTGCTTGTTTGTATCATTCTCTCCCTGACCAATACAATTAAATTGTGATTCCAAATAAGACTTGTTGATTCTCCAACTTTATATCTAAAAGAAATTCAAGGATTACAGGAGAGAAGTAAGGGTGCAAGTAAACCAAGAGTCAGGGTCTAATATCAGGTTGGCTGCAAGCAAGCCATGTGATCTCAGCAAATTATTTTCTCTGTGACTTAAATTCCATCTCTATAACAAGTGTTTTTGAAGGAAGGAGGAAAAGAAGGAGATAGAAAAGAGGGAAATTAGTATAGATTATTATAAAGGAGACTTTCTAAATTTAAATATTCCTTAAGTGTAAGATTAATAAAGTAAAACAGACCTGACTAAAAATTGTAAGGATTATGTGTCTGTCTTAACTACTGCTATATTTTCTAGTACTTAATTGGTGCTGTGTAAATATAAACAAACTAATAATGACGAAGTGATCACTCTCGCACTTAAAAATACTCAGAACTCTTGCTCAAACTAGCAGCACCTTCTTCTGTACTCTTGTCATAATTTTTTGCATCCATTGACACTTAAGACAATGTAACAAATTTATTAAATGACATACAATCATCCATAACCCTATCTACTAGTAACATTTCTGCAGATTTTCTCCCCCCAGCACACATCTTTTACGTAACTAATATCATAAAGTACATAGATTTTCAATCTGCATATTTCTTTACTATATAAGAGCATTGGCATATGGCAGCCATTCAATAGACATTTGTGAATGTGCATAGCTTTCATAATTATTTTAGGACTGCATAATATTTCTTCAAGTTAACATGTCCTCATTTTTAAAACAGGGTCCGTAATGTTGAACATGTTGGGGGTTTTTACCTTTTTTCCCTTTTACAAAAGAATTCTACAGTGAACATCTCTGAGAATATACATTTGTGGGTTTGTCGAGTGACAGTTCTTTGACATTCACAGGAGTGGACTGATTGGAACAAAGAGCACATCATTATGGTTCTTGTTACATACTGCTGAACTTTCTTTCTAGTTCCCAGTCTTTAGGATTGTGAGAGAGTCCTAAATTCTCCAGTGGCTGCAGCAAAAACTAGAAAACAGAAGCCAGCTACTGGTGTCACCACAGTCCTTGAAATGGCAAGACAGACTTTCCCACATTCTTTTCTTTCATAGACAATTTAAACAAAATGGAAACCCTGCACTAGAATTTGGCTTACGGCATCTAATGGATGAAATATCGTGTTACACAAATGACCAGACTTGCTGGATAAACAAGATACATTTAGGGTTGCATTCTTTCCCAGAATCTTTGGAGCATAGATTCTCAATTCTATTTCTAGCCTATTTTTAAAATATCAAAGAGAAGGACCAGATGTCACAATGAATTAATATCCCGGACTTACAAATTTGGAGACAAAGGTTCAAATTCTCCCTAGTTGAAAGTAAATATGAGTTTTCTGGCTTCTTGGAGCTCCCTAGTGAATATTTCATTCACCCCCAAATTTGACAGTTTGACAGGATGATCCCAGCATCTTCTTTTCTATCATGACCTGAGGGCTGAAAGCTCAGATGAAGTGAGGCAGGTGCCATAACTGAGCTGAAGGAAAAGCCAGCCTCATCTCCCACTCCCCTCACCACACAGGACTCTAGGGATTCCTCTCTCCTGTTCAACATTTCCCCATCAAGAGGCACTGAGTTACACAGCTGTTGCTTAAGAGAGACAGGAAATAAATGGGGAGGAGCTCTGGCCCTTTGACTGACTTAGTGACGGAGAGTCAAAGGCCATCAAAGTGCAGCTGCATAGTCCATCGGCATGGCCATGATACTGTTGCAGTCCATCCAAGCAGAACTCATGAAGGCTCTCCCTTGATGCATTTCCCCTCAGCGACTACTCAAGTCAGTTTCTGAGACCCATCACAGAGACTATGGCAATGTTATTAACATATTTATGCTTGATGGCCTTTTCTTCTAGGAGGTCTTCCTGCTAAGTGGGGGTTACATACCCCGTTGTCATGCTCTCCTGGCACCTTTCTTCCCATGACAGCACTGCTTTTACTGCCTGTAATAGCCTGTACCTATCTGCTTCCCTCTGGGGCCCTAGACTCTATGAGAGCAGAGGATGCACCTACCCACTTCACTTCACTATTTAAAAATCTCAGTAAGGTCTTCTAGATCATCCTAGAAATCACTGGAGACACCTCTGGGAAAAGAAGAGTGGCATGGGAGGGGCAAACTTTGTGTAGGAGAGGCCCCCCTGATGGGACCTGGGATGAACAGGGAAATGCCCCAGGCTCACTGCCAGCTGGGCACCTCACTCAAGTGAATTTCCCTAGAAACCCCAGTGGGTCCTCATATGGAAAGTGTGGCTGGTGTGATGATAGAAAATGGCAAATGATCTTTTCCTCAAAAAGGCAAAGGAAAGGGAGGTAGCACATTAAGCATCAATGCCAAGATGCAACCCAGAATAATTAGACTTCAGGAAAACCTGAACTTGGAAAATTTTGATTAAAAAAAACCCTACATTTACAATCTTACTTCACATCTGCTTTTCTTTCAAGTTACGTTGGATTTTCAATTTAAAGTACATTTAAATGGACATTTCAAAAGGCAGAAGGAGCAAATTCACACATCTCCCCCAGCAGCTCGCCCATGGGATTCGCCGTGGGGAGAAAGCCTGGCTGATCCTGGGCTTTCTAAAAAGGTGGGCTGTCCACTTTTCATCCCATATGAAGATGCCCTGCTTTTATGTGAGTTCAGCTCTATCAAACTATTAGCATATGTTTCAAAAACAAACAAACAAAAAAACTATGTCTTTTAAGGCATAGTAAAGACAGTTGAAACATTCTTTCTCTCCCTCCAGAAACCTAGGAATGAATTCTTCACCACTAAGGCAGAGTCCAGGGGAGAAAAGGGCAACCAGCCAGAGAGGAAAAGGGAGGCCAGAGAGAGCCGATCAAGTCAGGCCAAGTTAATAACAGACCTGCAAAGACCAGCCTCCAAGACTAACCTGCAGCCATGGGGAAATCCCAAAGAACCTGTCTCTTTATGTTTAATATTTTTTCCCTGAAAAATATTATCTGGAGCTGTTCCTCTAAATCTCTCGGCACCCTGATATTTGGGATAATTGCACCCACCGCTCTTAAGCTTAGGTGCTAAAATCCCCTCCTGGAGTTGAGTTTTTAAAGGGAGCAGGTTTAAAGCTGTCAGCAATAGAGGAGAGAAGGCCAAATTGCTCTCATGCTTGAGCCTGTGGCCCAATTTGTTTGTAATTGGATTGGTATGCAGGGAAGATAGAGCTGTCTGGGGGAAATGCTACATGATTCCCTTTAGTAGACGATAGTACCGATGCTGCTTGTAGCCCAGCTCCAGTTCCCAACTGGTGGGGGAGGGCAGTGAGACCCTAAACTCAGAGGAGAAGGGCCAATTCCTTGTATTCACCAGATAAAAGGACAGCAGGGGATGCCCTTCACCAAATTCAACCCAGAAATCAGAGCATACATTGTAAGGTTTGTGTGCAAAGTTAGGGAATGTGGGCCAAGGAGGAAGCTTGGATGACAGAAGGAAGGAGAAGATGAAGCTGGACAGGATTCCGAGAGTCTAATAGCAGCCCTTTACCAGGAAAACTTTTTTTTAATAAAACGAAATTGCTGCAACTTCCATTGCCTTCTCAGTTGAGTCTACATAGCCCAATTGTCAGCCAATAATATAAATTCCATCTGCAGGCCATCACCAGCTGCAGAGCCTGAAAAATGTAGGCTTGGAGAGAAGGAGATTTCAGTTCTACTCTAGGTTTTGCTACATACCATTTATGAAACTTTTGGCAAGATACTTAACCAAATTGAAGCTCAGTCTTCTGATCTGTAAAATGAAAATAATAACTCCTATGAGAATGCTGACTTAAAGGGATCTTGAAAGTCTGAAGAGCCATATTGGGTAAAATTCATGGTCAGTCAGCATTATCCCCACCCCTTTATAAAATTCATGGTCAGTCAGCATTATCCCCACCCCTTTATATATGTTCCCCTTTATCTCAGGCACCAGAAACCTGGGAACTACATATCTCAGATTTTCTTTCCACCAAGGTTCTGAATTTGACTTATATTTGACAATGAAATTCATTTGTGAGATATTTGTAAGGGGGAAGAGAGTAAGAGATGCCTCTTCCTCTGTCAATGGTGGTGGTGGTGACTTGAGTATGAGCTTCCACAGGTGTGACCAACATGGTAGCTGGCTGATCACCTCTAGGCACCAGCCTCAAGGCTGTGGGTCAGTTGTTACTTTCTGATCTCAGGTAGCAACCTGTGTGGCATAACCTGAAAGCTAAGAGTAATCCACCTTACTTTCTTGGTTCCAGTCTTTTCCACAACGTAGTACTTTCTTGGTTCTAGTCTTTTCCGCAGTGTAGTAAGCACTTATATTTGCTTTCTATTCCTCTTTGTTTCAGGCAATGGAAGTTGCAGCAATTTCATTTTATTAAAAAACTTTGTATAGCAAATTATCACAAACTTAGCACCTTAAAACAACACTTAGCACACACAGTTCTGTAGAGCAGGTGAGCTCAACTTGGTTCTCTACTCAGGGTCTCACAGGGCTGACATCAAGGGGTCAGCCAGACTGAGCTCTTATCTGGAGGCTCTGGAAAGAATCTACATCCAAGTTCATTCATGTGGTTGGAAGAATTTACTTTCTTCTGGTTTCAGGACTGACATTCCCCTTTCCTTGCTAGCATCAACCAGGGGCCTCTCTCAACTCCTTAAAGCCACCTATGTTCCTTCCCACAAGGCCTCCTGCATCCTCCACATGGAGTCCTTCTCACAACATCACAGCCAGCAGCAGAATCCTTGTGTCAAATCCAACCCCTCACTTTAACTCTGATTTGTTTTTCTGCTCTCACCAGGAGAAAGCTGCCTGCTTTTAAGGGCTCATGTGATTAGATCAGGCCACTTAGATAATCTCCTTTTCTTAAACTGAGTCATATAACGTATCACAGGAGTGTTATATTAGCATACTTACAGCTTGTAGGATTACAGTATAAGATCTTTGGGGAACCATTTGATAAACTCTGCCTACCATAGCACCTAATTCCCTCTACTATATCACATCCTGCATGAAAAACCTAGAGTGGTTTCTGTTTTCCTGTACTGAGCCATAAGTGATCTGAGACCACTGTCCGCAAACAAACTCTAAAGTAGAGAAAATATCCCTTAAGGTTTGACAATGGTCTTACACTTGGAACATGGTGGACCTTTGCCCAACAAACATCAGTTCAACAAACAATTATTTAGCAACTCTTATGTACCAGGTTGTGCTACATTTAAGGCACAAAAGAATCAAAAAAGAATAAGAAACCCTCCTACCCTTATGGTCTAATGGGCAAAATAGCCACATCAATAGAGCATTTCAGTAGAGTATAGCATCAGAGATTACAAGAAAGATTAGGCTCAAAGTGGAACACTATCATTTACTCAAGAAATAGTGTTTAGACAACTACTCTGGGTCAGGCATTGGCTTAGGTGCCAGCGATTGGAAGACTAATAGAGCAGGTTCCTCCATGGAGAATCTCAAGTCTGGTGGAGGAATTGGATATGTAATCACAATAAAATATAATGTTATAATAATGCCTGCCATATTTAGACTTTTTACTAGCTACCCTACACTACGCTAAATACTTTAAGTACATTATCCTTTTTAACTTTTCCTTTAAGCCACGGCTGGGCATGGTGGCTCATGCCTGTAATCCCAGAACTTTGGGAGGCCAAGGCAGGTGGATCACCTGAGGTCAGGAGTTTGAGACCAGCCTGGCCAACATGGTGAAACCCTATCTCTACTGAAAATAAAACTTAGCTGGGCATGGTGGCTTGCACCTGTAATCCCAGCTACTCATGAGGCTGAGGCGGGAGAATAGCTTGAACCAGGGAGGTGGAAGTTGCAGTGAGCCAAAAATCCCACTATTGCACTCCAGCCTGGGTGACAAGAACAAAACTCTGTCAAAAAAAACAAACAAACAAAAAAAAAAAACTTACTTTAAGCCTAAGAAGTATATACAATTATTTTCTAAATTTTACAGAGGAGGAAAATGAGGCTGAAAACAATTAGGTCACTTTTCTAGGAAAAGATAGATCTGAGTTTGCAACCCAGATAGACCCAATTCTATCACTCCCACCCCACCCCCTCAGGGGATCACTCAGGATCATTTCTCACCATTTCTGTACTGCCTACCCCACCCCACCTCCACAACTTACTGCCATTCCCACACACATGGGTTTCACTTCCTACAGCCAACACCTGCACTCTTTCTTGGAGAACTATCTTTTAAGTCTCCTTTGCCCACACAAATGGAGAAACCAAAGTGTCTTAGGAGTGTATGTCCCCTGGGGTGGTTCTTGACCCACACCTGCTGGATATGAGGGTATGAAAACTCTAGTTCCTTTGCCTTAGGTTAGGACAACTCTGAGGCCTGATTTATAATTACTGACTGCCTGCAGATTGGGCAAAAGCTGATCAACTTTGCCTGTGATTGTACACTCCCTTGGCTTCCTCCTTTCCCTCACCTCTGTGCCCCCCTCCCCACTACTATCCCAGTTTCCTTTAGGAATTTCCTCATTGTGATGGTTAATATTATATTGAGTGTCAACTTGATTGGCTTGGAGGATGCAAAGTATTGTTTCTGGGTGTGTCTGTGACGGTGTTGCCAAAGGAGACTAACATTTGAGTCAGTGGACTGGGAAAGGCCAACCCACCCTCAATCTGGGTGGACACAATCTAATCAGCTACCAGGATGGCCAGAATAAAAGCAGGCAGAAGAACATGGAAAGATGAGACTGGCTGAGTCTTCTGGCCTTCATCTTTCTCCTATGCTGGATGCTTCCTGCCCTCGAATACCAGACTCCAAGTTCTTCACCTTTTGGACTCTTGGACTTACACCGGTGGTTTTCCAAGGGCTCTCTGGCCTTTGGCCACAGACTGAAGACTGCACTGTTGGCTTCCCTAATTTTGAGGTTTTGGCACTCAGCCTGGTTTCCTTGCTCCTCAGCTTGCAGATTGTCTATTGTGGGACTTCACCTCGTGATCATGTGAGTTAATTCCCCTAATAAACTCCCCTTCATATATGCATGTATCCTATTAGTTTTGTCCCTGTAGAGAACCCTGACTAGTACACTCATAAACACTTTAGCACAGATCAGAGGGTGTACCCTGAGACACCGCTGCTCTGACATTTACACTATACCACTATGGGAACAAAGAGGAGTGACTATATCCATTTGGGGCAGTTGGCATGGCATTCCCAGAGAAAGTCATATTTCTGGGTTATAAGCAGAGGTCTGCCAAGGTGGACAAGTGGGAAAAAGAGCATTCCAGCTGGAGAGAATGGTACACACAAAACACAGAAAAAGGAAGGATAAGGGCAAGTCGAAGGATGGAGAAACAGGTTGGATAGCTGGAGCCAAGGGTAGAGGAGGCAGGGCCTGCAGCAAGTTGGAACCCTCAGGCCAGAAGAAGCACCTAAGAGTATTAAGGGAAATAGACCATGGTCACCTTTATCTTTTTGATTCAGCAAATGACTTACCGAGAGTTTACAATGAAGGTAGGAAACCAACCTAGTCACATGGGGATATTACAATGACAACCACTAAATACATGTGCATATTTAAATTTAAATTAAAGTTAAATTTTAATTTCTCAGTCACACTAGCCACATTTCAAATGCTCAGTAGCCACGTGTAGCTAGTGGCTGTCATACTGGATAGTGCAGGTATCGAACATTTGCATGATTGCAGAAAGTTCTATTGGATGGTGCCAGTCTAATCACAGGAGGGGATAGCTATTCACCTTCAATCTAATTTTCATTTTATGTCTATTTCCTTTTAGACTTTTAAAAGTTACTTCTTCTGCCTGTCCATTTTAGTCAGAAGAATCTGAGGATTCTTTTGATTGCACAGTGCGGCGGCTGCACAAGCACCTGCATTGGGCAATCAAATCATAGTAGTGGTTGTCAAAAGACTGCAAAAGGGATTGAAGAAATCCCTTTGAAAATGCACGTGGTCTTTTATGTATTAGATGAGGGAGATATGCTCACACCTGCCTAGAGAATCCAAGTAGTGGGGTCTGCCTGCCTCAATCTGTTTACCTTATTCATTCTGAATGCGTGTAGCTCAAAGCATGTCCTCCCAAAGCAAAAGAATATTCACAAAGGAGACACAAACTGAATTCCTCACCTGGCACTCTGTCATTTCCAGTACCACACAAATGAAAGTAAACCAGCCACTAGCAAAAGTCATTTCTGAAATCCAGTGGGGAATTTAAAACTCATGATTTTATGAATTTTACATAATAAATTCATAGGAACTGGAATTTTCTTTGAAGAGTTGTTTCCTTCTGCTTCTTCATCTTCCATCTGATTAAAAGAACCAACCAACCAAGTTTTTACTGATATCTAGAATAAATCTATCATAAACAGAAACACTGACCTGTGTTTAATAAGTGTCACTGCAGAGAACTTTAAACCTAACACAGTACAAATCATAATAATTACGCATTTAAATATTAAATTCACCCTAAAGAGGCAATTTAGTATTTAACTGAGAAAAGAACATGTGTCTCCTTATTCCTGGTATGGTACACCTTTCAGGGTTCAAACAAATATCACCCACTTTATGAAAGCTCTCCTCTTTATTATAGTAACAAGAGGAGTTATAAGAGAGGAAAAATGCTATTTTAAAAATAAATTATCAACTTTCATTGATCGTGATGCCTGTATCAACAACTTAACTCAGTCTGCTTTATATGACTTTTAGTAGTCAAATAAAGCCTAATAATTTTTAAAAGCTTGTAAACACTAGTAGACCAGTTCTTAAAGGCCTGGAACAGCTACTTGAACCAGAAGCTACATAGAAAAGATATTGTATTTTTTCTAAGGCAGATAAGGTGTCATTGCAATCAATAAGATGTCTTTTACAGTTTTTCTTCTTTTGGGGTGTGTGTGTGTGTGTGTGTGTGTGTGTGTGTGTGTGTGTGTGTGTGTTTAGGGCTTGGTTAATTCTATTGCCCTTGCACCTGCAAGCAAAAGGGTACAGAATATTCCCACTCTCCTTTTTCTCTAATTCTGCAAGACTAAGGAAGCAACAGCGACCAAGTTCTTAAAGTTTTCCAGCTGATTATAGAGAGGTGGGTTGTGTTCCACATTTTATTCTTATAGCCCTGACACCAGATGAAAGGAACAGCATAAAAGCATCAGCAAAGCCTGGACTCTGCTTTTCCTGCTCTAACATGCCATCAAATAGAGACAGAGCACTCGACTGATGTAGGCATTCTGTTGTTCGTATTCGCCGAGTTCAGCTAAGAATGTCTGAGATCAACAGGTGGCCTTGCTAATGGAACAGATTCACTCATTGTTTGTGTGTTTAATGAATCATTGAGTTACTGATCAGCAGTGAGCAATGGAAGCTGTTCAAACAGAAAGGAAGCCCAGCAGTGAGGTGGTGCCGCCAACACACTCCTTTGAAGCTCGGCTGGCCCCTGTGGGGAGTGCAGGAGGCTGGGGGTCTACTCCCTACAGTTCCCAGAGAAATGGTAGCAAGAAGACGGTGTTATTTCTAATTGGATGATGAAAGTCAGCCTAGGGGACAGAGACCAAAGGGCCAAACGTAAGAAGAGGAGGAAGTGGAAACATCTGAATCAAAGGTTGAGGTAAAACTGAGAGACAGGTGTTTGCAGTGAACCATGCAGTAACCTTCATCTTGCCCCCTGGTCTTCAGGAAACAAGCAAGTGGGGAAGGACCGAAAGAGGTAAGAAAAAAGCAAAGCTGAAGATGCAGATGCTGATTTTTTAACAAAGAGTTCATGGTACAGTGGAAATTCTCTGTCATTGTGAGAGGTGGGGCTGACCTTCATTGTGGGATTCCTAAGTTACACCAAGCCTTGCCTGTGAGTGGAACTGACTTACGGTGGACTAGAAGTGTAATTAATGAGATGTGCTTTTTAAATTCCCTACAAATAATATGTTTTATTTGTCACCATTAAAAGTTTGAATTTTTAAACAGATTCTTGGACTTTTATCCATCAACTCTTTTAACTTTAGCATCTGTCTCACCCCTAGTAGCTTTTTCTAAAACCATTACCTTCACCATAAGACTCCCTAGGTTTTCCCAGTTCAGAGTTGGGCATCTTCAGCTTCACTTTTCTAATGAACACATTATGGAGAGGATAACTAGATTGGCAACCCTCTTCTATGTCTTTCCAGTGCTTTCTGCTATCAATTCAATGGCCACTTCTTCCAAGACATCCGTCTGTACCTCCTAGGTTGAGATTTCTATCATCTTCTTTCAGGCTTGGCAGGCCTATAGTTTGCTCAGTGTAGGAGGTCATCAGAATCTGATTGTTGCTTCTTCTTCTTCTTCTTTTTTTTTTTTTTTTAAGTAAAACCAACACAGAAGAGATGAAGGAAATAGCCATCAATAACTCTGACATTAACATAAACTTCATACCTGGTCTGACACTTTTTAACCATTGAGCACATTTTTTCATGGGTGAAACCCATGCCATGGAAGTTGGTCAGGCAATCTTTGCCCCAAATATCCTCAGTAATGAACCTGAATTTTCTAAATTCAACCTCATTGTTCTGTAGATCAACAAGGCTCACTTCAAAAACATGACCCTTAAGGCCATAGTATGTAATTTGGGTTTTTGGTGTTTTTCTATACTATATTGAACATAGCTGGTGTTTTCACATCACACCAATCTTAGAAAAGGGCTCAACCACTTTCTCCTTGGATCCCTTTTCAGCACCTTTTGTGGGCTGTGTTTTTAAAAGGGAGGGGACATATGAGAGATATGACCAAGTGTAGTCTGGTGGGGAGAGCACCGTGCTACGGGTTAAGCAGTGTGTGTCTTAGTTCCTATTTGGCATCTATCTTTGGAGCAGCATTGGTCCCATACTGTCTGTGGCAGAGACTAGCTAAGCTATTCATCAAACCCGTGTCCTTTTTTCCCAACACAGCTAAAACCTGTTTCTTAGCCTTTCTGAGAGTCAGATGTGCCCACGTGGCAGGTACTGACCACCGGACTGTGGACCAAAGTGAGGCACTTTACAATCAGGTCTGAATCATAAAACCTCCTAGATGGTCCTCCATGCTTGCTTTTCCTTACCTTGAGCTGGATAGTGATACCTAGGGCTGGCCGTGAAGATCACAGAGCTGTCAATCTTGGGTCCTCTTAACCCTCAGGGTGGCCAAGCAGGGTCTGGGGCAGCTGGAGTACCTGGGCTGGGCACCTCAGTTGTAAGAAATCTCCATTTACCCTAGTGTGCTAACTCCTTCTACACAAGCCATGAAAGCTGAAAAGTAAGGCAATTTCCTAATGGACCCTGGGATTGTTTCCAGTCCTACCCTCCTCAGTTGGAAGTCATCATTGTGCCATTTATACTCTCATCCACCCTCAACAAAGATAGAAGGATGCTCTTCCTGTGCATTCAAGATCTCCTGGGGGAAGGAATGGGACTTTGCTTCCTTGTATTCTCCCTCAGAGATAGAGATGAAGGGGAAAATACAGAAAAGAAAGAAAACAGAATGTCTGTCATAGTTCACTAGCCAGTTAATGAGAGGGAATCATGAAGGGGCCTCACAATAAGAAGGCCTACAAGGAAATAGCATGACATCTGGGAGAGCCACAGGCCAGAGAACGAGGGTGCCATTTGCCACCACATCTGACTGGTGGCAGATCCTTGGGCTGTAAATCCTAAACAAGGGCCAGACCAGTGACAACAAGCTCCTGTTCCTCCAGCACATCTCTTGCTATGGGTTTGTGCTTAATCAAACCAGCCTCAAATCCTTTTAGAACTAAAAATCTCAGCTATTCCAAAATTAATCTCCTTCCATATGCCCTCTTCAATAAAGCCTTCTTTTCAACACAAAGAAGGATGTGAAAGCTATTGCTCCCTTAGGCAATGTCATTGCTGTTTGAAAAACCAAGCTGTATATACACATATGTCCTGTGTATACATTACTTACAGTATAATTGTCTGATTCTGGATGTTTGTATGTATAGTGGAATGTTAGCTCCTTCTAGACATAGAAGCTGCACCATATGTCCCTGTGGTAGGAATGTGACCTACTCCTGGAATGAAGAGATTGCATTTGATCTGTGACATTAAATAGCCAAACTAAGCACTCTACATTGAGACGATACAAAACTGGTCCATCAGGATATCAACAAGACCCCCACATTTTTACAAGGAGAGCAAAAGATAATTCTACGTTTTTTACAAGCCTTTTTAAAAAAATCTTTGAAACATTTCTATAGTGTTTATTATGAACAAACATAGTTCTAAATGCTTTTGCAGCTTTATCTAATTCTCCATGAGAAGGATATTATTATCATCCCGTTTTACAGGTAGAAAAGCTGAGGAACACATGAAGTAATTTGCCCAAATTCACACAGCGAGTTAGCAGCAGAACTGGGGTTCCAACTCATGTAGTCTAGTGTCACAGGCTGTGTGCTCAGTAATGACACCATGCTGCCTGGTGGCTTTATTTATTTATTTATTTATTGAGACGGAGTCTCATTCTGTCACCCAGGCTGAAGTGCAGTGGCACGATTTCGACTCACTGCAACCTTCACCTCCCGGGTTCAAGCAATTCCCTTACCCCAGCTTCCCAAGTAGCTGGGATTACAGGTGCCTGCCACCAGGCCCGGCTAATTTTTGTGTTTTTAGTAGAGACGGGGTTTCACCATGTTGGCCAGGCCAGTCTTGCACTCCTGACCTCAAGTGATCTGCCCACCTAGGCCTCCCAAAGTGCTGGGATTATAGGCGTGAGCCACCACTCCCAGCCCCAGTAGCTTTAATAATGACCAAACCTCATCTGTGTTTTCCTCATACCCACCCACACTCTCTGGTCCTCCCCACATTGGAAAAGTGCATAATAAGTCTCACCCAGTCATTTCTCCAGAGTCTCCTGACCTTATGGATCAAAATCAGCCCATCTGAAGTATGGCCCTAGCTAGGAAAAGCCTTCATGGCAAGTATATAACCTGAACATGGGTTCTTGGTGAAAAAGTTTTAGACCTTAGAAAATTTAATCCTTAATGGAAAGCCAATGTTCAAACTATCATTCTCTATGGAAAATAGGAATCTATTCTACAAGACTGACTTTTGCCTCCATGATTTTTTAGTTGTGTGAGTCAAAAAGACACTACGATTGTGACGTATTTTAAAGAGTAGGTGCTTCAATATTTAATGATGTTCAATAGTCCCTGTTTTCCAGCATTCGGGAAGAGTTGAGCAGAAATTGGCAGAAACCGTGTCAGAAGTTCTCCTGTTCAGTCCCCACATTACCATGCCTGGCTGGTGGAGATGGAGAGACAGAATTTATCCTTCTAGGCTCTTTCTCTGTTTTTGAAGTGAGAAGGATAAACTCTATGACTTCTGGAGTCTAATCCTATCCTTGCAGCATTTTGAATTCACTATCCCCATGGCTGCAAGACCACTAGTGATCTGCCTCCTGACAAGCTTTCCAACCTCATCTCGGATCCCCGAGCTCCTGACTCATGACACTCTGGGCACATGGGCTTCCCTTCTTCCTGAGAACGCTAAGCCCTTTCCTGGCATAGGGCCTTTCCACCAGCAATTCCCTCTGCTGGAATGCCGGATCATCACCTGTCTCTTTTGTCATTCAAGTTGCTGGTTAACTTCTTTAATCAACTCTTCTGTGAGCCTGTCCCCAATATCTCAAGCTAAACTAATCTCCCCATCCCAGCACTAGCTCTCCATCAATCACCTTGATTTATTATCACCTATCACCATCTGATATTCTCTTGCTTATTTCTTTTGTTTGTAGTCTGTCTCCCCCCATTAGGTATAAACTCCATGTCTGTCTTATTCATCATTTTATCTCCAGTACCTATGTAAGCACATAGTAGCCACTCTTTGAATATTTGCTGAGTGAATAAATTCAAGAAATGCAGGACTCCTAATGCAGCTAAAATCAGAGCCTAAGAGCGAGAGGCAGTAGGATTCCTTTCTACGAGTCACATATTGGTGATACACTTCCCTTTTATTTAATTTAGTGATTTCAGAATGAAGGTCAGAGTAACTATACGCAGATGTACATTGTAAGAGTTAGGCTTGTGTGCCCTTTCTCTTCTGTGGATGGATCTCCTACCTCTTGTGAGTAGTTGTAAGTCTTCAGTGACATTTTGTCTGGTTATACTACCTGCATCACAAACAGAAAATTGCATGTTCCCTCTAGGGAGACTAGCACCTCACTGTGAGGACAGCTGTGTTGCTCTGGTTCTGCAGATTCTGGATTCCAGATCTGAGTAGAGGTAGGTTCAAGTCAAGCAGCCAGCTGGGCAGAGAAAGGCTGGATGCTGAACTCTAAGGGGTGCTTTTATATTGGCTTCAATGTCCCCTGAAGCTGATTTGACGTTGGCTACTGCCCTGGTGCAAAGGTGTTCTTTCTCTCTTAACAGAAGGACTGAGTACCACACCAGATGATAGTGGATATTCTGTCTTGTATCTCTGACCAGAGAAAAGCCTTAGAGGCTTGACAAAGCTGTGTGGAGTTTCTGGGCGGGACACCTACAGAAGCTGCTCCTCCCAGCTCAAAAGGGAGCAGCCGCCTCCTCAGGGCCAAAGGCAGAGTCCCCACCCAGGTGACTCACCAGGGACTAAAGTAGAACGAGGAGGAACAACCCTGGTGAAGTCACGGGACAATGTCAAAGCATCACCACCTGGATTTCAGAAGGGAAGGCTTGGCCCTGGTGTGTGAGGAACCATCTGAACACACCCATGACCCAGGGGTAGAGAGCTGGCTTCATAGTTTTTAATGGTTAATTGACTTTGACTTTTCCTTCTCCCCTCCAACCAGCTTCAGAACCTCCAGGTCTGTGAAGAGACAGATCTCAAATTCCTCCATTCACTCTCCCCAGCCTCCTATATCAAATATGTTATAAAGTAACAACTCAGAACTAGTGATTTTCTATTCCACTGTAAACAGATTTCAGAGTCGGAGACTTAAGCACTTATTTGCCCCAATATTTGGTTGAGAAGTACTTCCTTAAGTATTATCAACATATCTCTTGCAGCAACATCAGCCCATTTCTTCCTATTCAATCTAGTGTAAAGAAGCAAAATAGTGAATATCTATAGTCTTCATGATCCTTGAAAACAATTAAATCAACCCTTAGCTTTCTGTCTTTATTCATCAAATTTCATGAGAGAACATCCTCCCACCATTATAATCTTTCTGGTCATCCTTTTACAGACTTTACTTCTTTGCATCATTTTTCTAACTATGAAGTCAGAATTGTACATCAAGCCCTCATAAGGTCCTTGGCAAGTCTTGGAGCAACAAAAAGTTTCTTTCCAATTTTGATGTCACATTCCTGTCCTTTTTGATCTGGAAATGCATGGCTGACTTACATTCAACTTGAATTTAAACCTCAGGTCTTTTCTTGTCATATAGCCTCACCTAATTCTGCCCTAGACAGCATTAACTACATTAGTTTTTTGTCTCTGGATATACTGACCTTGTCCCAGTGTTACCTCTTTTCAGATGGTTGGCATCCTACATTTCCCAAGGTTATTTACATTTATTTTTCAATCATTGAAAATTTCAGAAAACTCAGACAGCTAAGAAGAAATACCTGCACATCATCTGACAAGAACATGGAACCATCTTGGCACCAGGAAGATACAGATGTGGCCGACCCAGACTTGCTCCCTAAAGTTCACCCTGAGCTTGTGATACACATAAGTTGTTTCAGAGTTCCCATAGTGATGTTCTCACCTGTTATTAGATCCATTCAGGCCTCACCTAGAGAATAGTTGTTGGAAATCTATTCTCAGCTTCATTTGTTCTCTTGACTTATTCTCACTTCCATATTGCTCTGCCTGTCTAGATACTTTTTTTAACCTTATATAATGACAACTCAGGATGAATGATTTTCTATGCTATTATAAGTAGATTACCGGATCAGAGACTTAAGCACTTTGTTGCCCCACTATTTCGTATGTCATACTACTTGCCCAATTCTTTTCTAAACATTATTAGCTGTATTAGGTTTCTATCCCTAGGTAGACTGTCCTTTTCCCAATTTTATTCTGTTTCAGATCATTGTCTTACCAAATATATTAAGTTTACTTACACTTTTTTTTTCCTTGGAGGTTTTCCAGACTCAGAAACCTAAAACTGCCTGGGGTAGTCCCAGCTTACATTTGTACTCTCAGCATAATTATTACAGAGTTTCCTTTCACTCTCAGAAGAATCTTACTTTGGATGGTAAATTATATGGTAACCCTGCTGGGCTTTCAGACTGACTCGGAACCACCCCACACACCTGACTGAGGGCACCTCAACTTCTTCCAGAACTTCAATTAGAGACTACATGTGGTCTTTCCTCCAGGACTAGCTTTTGGTGGTCTGGAAATGAGTATCTGACTCCTGGCAGGGGTGCTGTGGCACTGGCTAGGACATTAAGCTGAGCTTCTCTCTAAGCTAATGGAGTCCAGGAGGGTTAGATGATGATTACTCTGATTCTGTGTGTACATCATAAAGATGCAATGGAGTGGAGCAATTAAAACCTGGAACTTTGGAGCAGGACTGCTTAAGTTCAAATCCTGACTCTGTCACTTTCATTTTATATCATTTAATTGGGGCCTATAAACCCATGTACATGTTCTTTATTAAGAGATCTTTGAAACAGAGTATTTATACATGCACAGACCCACACTCATTCAGTTGTATTTGTGCTCTAACATTTGCAGATTTCCCATGTCACAAGATCTAATAACATGGATGTGGCATGGGTGACTCAGCTCCAAGCCAGTTTGTCATATCATGGTAATTCATGGGACAGTAAGCTTGGCAAAATTTCTCAGCACTATGACTGCCTCTCCGCAAGACAGACACAACAACTATTCCCCCTCTGGATGTTCAGAAAAAGCTGAATTACGTCATTCATTTATTCTCTCACAAAGCATGTGTTCTTTATGGAGCTCTCAGCCATACAGCATCAAGGGCAGGAAAGAATCTGAAGAAAATAATGTCCATGCTTAACCTCAAGTAGTTTGTCACTGAGCTGGAAACAATAGAAGTATGAACAAAAAAATTGAATGACCATGCGAGACAATGAAGCCAAAAATGCAAAACAATGAAAGCAAAAAGAAATATAATAAGTAAATGTCAGATGACCTCACATAAGACCTGTAGAAGCTCAGAAAAGAGAACCTAGGAATGAAGACACCAAGAGAGTCAAGACCTAGAAGAAGATGGAAGCTATGAATCTGGGAAGAAAAACATAAATTTTAGACATGCATTAAACATCAGATTCAGACTAAATCTAGTATCTGGCATCAGCTTCAACCTTGGCTTCTAGAAAGCCAAATAGCTACTTCAGTATCCTTTTTTAGTATCCTAGAACTTGTAAATGGTCAGTAATCCTGTGATTGTGCAGCTTAAAATCTTATCTGATGAGCTCAACAATGCTGGGAAGATGACAAAGCCATGTCATTTGGAATAATTTTTAAAATAGATGTGCCAGCTATTTATTCTGAGAAGTAAATATGTTAGAAAAAACAACCCTTATTATCATTTCATAAAAGGACATTTTACACCAAAACATAGATATGACATGATCAGATTTAATTTTAATATCTCAATATTCACTTTCAAGTATGGGTAAGTATTCTCAATATCATTGGAGTTTTTAAAATACATTGTTTTGTTTTATGCTATAACACATAATATAAATGCTATAAGATTAATTAGTAAAGCAACTAACTGTACTGAACAACTTAATATCAGTCCATTGAAATATAAAACTATATTAATAATTGTAAAAGTAAAATGCTTTACTAATTCATTATAATCATAATAGTAATTTCTGTAAAACAGTAATTATCACTTTCTACTATATAACTACAAAAGAATAGAGTTTGGCAGCATAAATGTTAAGAGAAAGTACATTTCCTCAGTAAATTAGGAAGAATACTGTATCTTTTTCAAACGCATCCTTATAAAAATTTAAATAGTCATATAAGACAGAATAAAGGAGATTGGGTTTGTTATAATTCTAATCTTCAAATAATTACTGCATTAGTGAAAAAACTTTTCCTAGTTACATTCTCTTCACAAAAGTGATATTGTTAAATGTAATTCTTCTGTGTCCCATGTAGCAGACATTTAGACAAGCAGAAACAACCAAGAGTCTTATTTTTAAGTTTGGCAGCATTTAGGATTAATTACGAATTCAAGTAGGTTTCTGCTTTACCTGGTTCCTGAGGGATTTCTGGTTCCCAAACAGTGATTACTGCAGTAAATCTTTTCAAAGACACATTTACAGAATGAAAAAATTAAGAAAAAAATGGTGTTACATAATTGTCATTGTTAATGAAACAAACATGAAGATGCCATGAATGATTTAGAAATCACAGCACGTCCTGTTTGCACAGTTCATGTGTGTGCTCAGAAAGAAATTATGGGACAGGATAATGTAGTAGAAAAACTGGTAATCAGCAGGAAAGTGGTGAGCTATGGTGATCAGTTTTCTTTAGCCAAAGACAGCCTCCTTGATGCATGAGATTTTAGAAGTGCTATCTACTTATACAAGGTATGCAAACAAGATGGAAAGATGGGATAATGGCTAATACATGCCCCTGCCTCCCCCAAAAAAGAGTTGCTTGACAAAAGAATGTCTAACCCTCTGTTTTACAGAGAGCAGTGCCAACATCACAGGACTTCCTGCCACCAAAGACATACTCCCTGTCTGTAGGAAGGGCAGTTTGTGTGCTGAAACCTTCTAAAGAAGTAGCAGATACAGAGGTGCCTTGAGAGGGCAGCAGCTGCTGCAGGGTACCTTCTCCAGAGATCCCCAACTATTCCACTCCAGGATGTGCCTAAAACGAGAGCAAAAACACAGATGGAAATTCTGAAATGCTTTTATTATCTGGAAATTCAAGTATCTTGTCCCACTGATGCATTTTTATATTCAAATGTTAAGAAAAAATTTTTGTCTCAAGTGACAAAATTGAGACACTTGTTATAATTCTAATCTTCAAATAATTACTGCACTAGTACACAAAATACTGGAAATAATTTAAATGGCACAAAAATCTTAAATTAGCTTTCAAAGAGAGTCAGAAAGTAACTTCTGCAAATGATTTTTTCTTTCAGTAATCACTTATTGGGTACCTATGTAGCATGGAACCTGGAACCATACTGCCTGGGTTCAAATCATAGCTGGGTCACTTGCTGGCTGTATAACCTTGGGTTAGTTATTTGTCTCTCAGTTTCCTCATCTGTAAAATGGGATTAACCGTAATATCTACCTTATATGGATGTCTTGAGGATACAGTGAGTTAATATGTGTAAAGCACTTAAAATAGTGCCTGGCACATAACACATGTTATATACTGTCTGTTAAATTAAAATAAGATGTACCATGCACTGTTCTAGACGTTTGGGTTAGAACAGTGCACAAAACACTTTTTGTGAGATTATTTCAAAGAAATTAATCATCACTATCAATCAAATCTTCAAGTCCAGGAGCTGAAGGGAACATAATTCATTATTTCAGCTGATTAGTTTTAGAGAGAAAAAGCTTAATAATTTGGTGACAATGTGGCTATCAGCTATACATCATACTGGCAGATTAGCCAAAAGATATCTTGATTTTTATCAATTTCAGTTGAAATGAGTGAATGCTGAATAAATGTTGATTAAATTAGATTGAAGACAAGCTGCTAAGAAGATAGAACCATGCAGTGCCATGGAAGAGAAAGTAAGAAAAAAGGGACACATGACAAGGACTTAAACATCAGGAAAACTAAGAATGCAAGATAAGAAAAGGACAATGGTTTGATGGCTTAGGGGACTCTGGTGGCCTTCAAAAAACCAATTTCAGTAGAAGTACTGGGGAATGAGATTACTGGAGGTTAAGGAGGTTGCTTTCTAGGGAATTTGGGAGACAAAGAAGCAGATGATACCTGAAGATAGCAGGTTTAAAAAAAAATCCTCACTATATGGATTGAAAAACACAACTGATTAGAAAGGAGGCATTGGAGAAGGATAAATTTTTTTTAAAAATGTATAGAAAGTAAGGAATATAACTGCTGAAGATTCCAGAGGAGTTTAAAGGGGCATGAGATTAAAAACACTGGCAGAGTAATCATGGGAAACGGTGAATGGGAAAGAGCCAGATCAGATGTTTTTTATTTTCTCGGTAAAGAAGTCTATAGGAGTAAGGAGATAGAAGTCTCTTTGGGCATTTAAGGAACATGGGAAAATTTATTACTACAGTTATGGGGGATATGATACAGCATTAATTCTCCATGAAGAAAAGGTTGTCCCATTAACCCTGAATGCCCAAATGAGGTCAGAAAGCAGGGATCTGTGCTGGATCCAAGCACAACTTCTTTTAAGGATTCACTTCCTGAAATGGTTAACAATAGTATGTATAGGGATCATAGGCTTGGAAGAGTCAAGTCTGGAGCAGGGGACTTTTCACACCAAAAGATTTTCCAGCTGACTCAGGCTAAGAAAGAACAAAGTGAAGACAGAGGTGTTGACAGATTTGGGAAACAGGTACGGATTAGGAATTGGAAGACATACAGTGGCTTGGTAGGCATGAGGTAGGATGACAGGGCATTATTTTCTGAAGGACAGTCAAGGAGTATAAGATCCTGGAGATGCCAGAGAAAAGAGAACCATGAATCAAGTCTTGAAAAATGTGCAGAAGGTAAGGCAGAAGGGAGTCTACTAAAGATGCTACAGTGAGAGAACTGTCAGAGAGATAGAAAGGCAAAACACAGCTATGCCATGGAGGTCAAGGAGAAAGAAGACTTTACACAGTATACTTACAAACAATAATCCTAACAAACGTGTGATGTTATATAATAAATGACTACTGAACGCTAGTGGCGAAGTTAGCACAGTACACTTTTATAGGCCCCGCCGTAGTAAGTTTTCTCAGCAACCCTGTAAAGCAAGTACTATCACTGATATTTTACAACGGAAGAAAGCATAGCTGTGGGAAACATCTTATCCAAGGTCATACCACATGAGCTCCTAACCTTGACCATGAACAGCTTTCTATTTTAATAACCAAACATTATGTCTGAAGCAGTTGCTGTATTACTGCAATTGTTTTTGCAAAAGCTGACTGTATCATGTGTATGTATTACCATTATTATATTTCAGAGCAGATAACATAGAATTCAAGGAGGACTGAGACCAAAGATTATCACTGGATTTGTCCATTAGGAGATGGTTAGAAACCGGCAGAGCAGAGTATGGGGATAGAGCACATTATTGAAAGACAAGACTGGGGAAGGACAAAGAAGCCACAGGGGGTGGGGTCAGGAACATGGGGATTGAAGTTTGGCATACGTGTATTCAAATCCAGGCTGAGTCACTTAGTTGTGTGATCTTGGGCAAGTTACTCCTTGTTAATTAAGCTTCATTTTCCTTGAGTGTAAAATGATAATGATAATAATATCTACTTCAATGAGATTGTTCTGAGAATTAAACAACGCAATTTCTATAAATATTTTTATTCAGTGCTTGGCTCGCAGTATGTACCCAATAATGTTTTTACTATATGAACTGCATATATAATTATACGTTTAACTGTATGTACTATATAACCTATACTATTATCTGTGAACTTTAAAAAATTCCCTTTTTTCTAGGCGTTCATGATATAGCCGTGTTTTGTTTATCCTCCTACTGCCTCTCTGATCTCTGGTTTCTTGAATTAATGTAGTTAATGTTATGTTTCAGAGCACTTTCGTATAAATTAGTTTTTTTCTCAGACAAAACTTTGTGAGGCAGTTAGAGCAAATTTAGATACCTTTTCTAGGTAAAGAATTATCTGTTCTGATTAAATAAATATTCTGCTTTATAGAGAGCTATCATATGTACCATGCACCAACAATTATTTTTCAAATAAATATTGAATAGAACACATTTACTAAAACTGTGCTGCTCATATAAGCACTTGTAGGTGATTTGAAAGGTCAGTTTAGGAGTTTTATTATCTTCACTATGTATGCATCATCATTATGGGCAATAATTTTCATCTTCCCATAGATGTTCACAATACCAGTTATACTTCTGGTAACAGAGTGTCTAACACCTGTGAATATAAATATGTATAATATGCACTTACATATGCAATGACTTCAAAAAGATCAAGTTCTTAGAACACTAAACATATTGTAGGGAGATCAACTGTACTCATACTCAAGGCTAGCATTTGGGATTAAGGAAATACCTGGAGTCACAAATAACTTTCGGAGATCAACACCAACCTTCTAGGTTGTTCCTCCAGATCAGGGAAGTATGAGTTCAGCTAGGTATGGGAAAAACAAAGGATGACCTAGAAATTAAGCACATCTGTTATATTATTGAGACATCAGTATTTAACTTTTGGAACAAGAGGCTACGTTTCAGATAAACTTCATTTTTCAAAAATCCTTATTAAGGACCTCTAAACACAGGACCAAATTCTGTCCTTGAATTTTTAAACAAAACTGGGTCTGAAATCAATATAGGCACTGTTAGAAAGGATTTGAGGATTGAATTAGGGAATAGGATTTGGCTCCTAGGACACAAACCACGCTACTAATCCCAGAGAAAGGATTTGCCTGTTTAAAGGATTATAAATTTTTGAAACGCATATTCTGTTGATAATACTTTTCATTTCCTGCAAATCAAATTACTGAGGGATATTTTCATTGTGAATGAAATTGGACAATGTTTTTATTGTTGTTTTAATTTTCTTTGTTTCAAAGGGTACTAAATTTCTAAATGATCAGACGTGAAGTTTCATGGCCCAAAATGGCTACACATTTGTAGACTCAAGCAAATAAATTAGAAATAAAGTCTAACAGCAAACCAAAAGAATTACATCTAAAAGCAAGTCTCCTTGATTTCTGATACTTATGAGAATGAGAAAATGACGATAGCACAGAGAGATCATGGGCATGGAGGACAGGTCCTGTAGGCTCACTTCATGGGCTTTTTCACACCCTGACTACTTTCCACGCTAGACTCATTTTACTTTAGTGAAACAACTGGCTGTAGATAATGTTAAAAGATAGGACTTTGGTAACAGGAGAATTCATGGATTCTTGAAATTCCTGAATGGAACTGGCTCTCCAGAAGCTACTTGCAGCTCAAAAGAGAAAGAGAGAGAGAAAGCAAGCCAGAGAAACATTTGAGGTCATATAACACTTTGTCTCCAATGTTCTCAAGGCCTCCCTCTGTGCACAGACCTCACTTTGAAATTACCACCTGTCACAGGCCTAGCAAATCCACTCGCCAGAAACCATGTCTAATTCTTTGTTTTAAAGGGCACCCGATGGTTTTCTCCAGAGAAAACCATCATAGGCGGCAGCAGCATCCTATTTTATTTACACCAGCTTAGCATAGGACCATCCCCACAATATAACAAGAAAGATTTGACCCTGTGGGCTTTTTCCTGTTCTAAATTTTCTTCTGTTGCTTGGACAAAATGTCCATCATTTCTGAGAAGAAAAAAG
This sequence comes from Rhinopithecus bieti, assembly GCF_001698545.2. NCBI lineage: Eukaryota > Metazoa > Chordata > Mammalia > Primates > Cercopithecidae > Rhinopithecus > Rhinopithecus bieti. Next base: position 5,285,862 of record NW_016814053.1, on the reverse strand, counting down.
GGAGGATGGGGCTGGGTAAGGAGACTGCCAGAGTAACAGCGTAATGCTATTAGTCTGAATTCTCCCATGACGGAGCCCTCGCTGGGAAAGACAATTACAGGCAAAAGGGTGATAACCTCAAGAGGCAATAACCTCCTGAGAGATCCTGTGCCACATGTACAGGTTATTAATCTCAGGGAAGGAGCCAAACTTCAGGGGCCCTCTCAGAACCAACTCTTTCAAGGTTTGACCATCTCTAATGAGCTGGGTCTTTTTTGCCATCGTCTAACCACATGATTTCCTTAATTCTTAGCTGATTGCCTAATGGCAAAGATAAATGTAGCTTTTTCCAGCTGCTTCTAAAATAGGTTCAAGGTTGAATTAATATGAATGGAAATACTTTCTGTTCACGTAAAGGGTTGGAAGAAACCACATGAGTGGGATTTGCTGACACCTGCTAAAATGTACACCGTGTGTCCTACATGGAGGACACAAGAGTGGCAGAGGTGGAATAATGACTTACTGGAGCCCCGGATTCCTAAGATGGTGAAATTCCATCAAATTCATTCCATTTCAGCAGGAGCTGGAATATTCCAAAATTCATAAAATTGGACTTTGTTATGAAGGAATCTTTTCAGAAGTCTTGACTCTCATCACATACTCAATGTTAATTACCACCTGTGTGTAGAACGATGTGAATTAAAACTAAAGAAACAAACAAAAAACTTGCCTTGCTGTTCTGCCAAAGGACCCCATAATCTAACGGGGGAGAAGTGGCAGCCACAGACCAAAGAACTCATGAGATTTCGAAGATGGTTATTCCAAGTGAAAACACACAACTGAAAAACAAAGTCCATGAGGGCTGAGTGGAAATTGACAAGAGCAACGGGAGTCCGTCAGGAACAACTTTTCCAGGGAAACTTGAGGTTCAGATTTGAGAGGATAATATGTCTGGATGAATAGGAGAAAATAAGTTTTCCAGAGGAAATGAAGGAAGTTAAGACATGGAATCACAATCAATTTCACCTTTTTGTTCTTTTCTTTTAACCTTAACTGCAACCTTCGCCATAGTAAGCAGAAGAGTAGATATTGTTTCTGTGGTTAAGTTACAGAACGTGTGTTGCTTGCTAGGTACTGCAAGGCACTTTTCTGTTAGTGACAAGCAAATCATCAGACTGTTCAAACTCAATTTTAACTCTTAAAAGAGGATAGACATGGGTTTTTAGGAAAAGATTATCATTTGCCTTGTTATCAGCTCATCTTTGAGTCCCAACATGTGCTTTTACTACTTATCCCAGTGATTCTTTCAAAAAATTATTTAATAAATCAAAATATCCCATGAGTCAGAATATCTTCAGGTTGCTGATTTACCTTTGACTTTCATCTTAACCAATTGTTTTAAATTCCCCCATTCTCCTCTCATCTATTGTGTATAAATTCAGATTAAAATTTAGTTAAATTCATAAAATGCTCATTTGATGTTCCTGTTATTCGTGTGTCTGAGACTGATACTAATAATGACAACAATGTATTTGACACTTTCCAAACCACAGGCCCTAGGCTCAGTCCTTTGTTTTGTTAGTTTATTTAACCCTTATAGCAAGGCTAACCAGTGCTTCCAAAATCCCAATGGATATGAATCTTTGGGAATTGAAAACAAAAAGTTAGAATTCCCAGAAAATCTTAGAAATTTCTGAAATCATAAGTTATTCTGTATTTTAGTAGTATTTACCAAGGGAGAAGTAATATTTAATATTTTAGTAGTTGCCTAGCTTTTTTTGGTTTAGTGGGGTTTTGTGTGGGTTGGTGGGATTGTTTTGTTTTGTTGGCTTGTTTTTATTTTTTTAGTATTTTATAGTATTTACGAAGAACTGTGGTTTATAGTTAATATTCAAAAATTAGAAAATGCCTGCAAAATTATTAGATAGTGCTAACAAACCTAACGTTTGGATCCCCTAGCAAGATTAACAACTCACACAAACTGATGTGTCAAAATTGCTAATTTAAGGACTTATTTTGTTTCCAAATGTGTTGTTTCTTGAAACACCATTCATAGGATTTGTATAAAGTGTATGATGCATATGAACTTACAGACATTTATTTTATTTATAAGAATGACTCACCCTTAGTCACAAAGAAGATCACAAACAAGCTCTTATAACATGGTTAGTTGGTTTTCTATTACTGCAAAACAAATTACCACAAATTTAGCAGCTTTGAACAACATAAACATATTATCTCATGTTTCTGTAGGTCAAGGTCCACAGATCCAAAATCTAAGTGTCAGCTGAGACTGCAGTTCTCACTGGGAGCTTGAGGTCCTCTCCAAGTTCACTGGATGCTGGAAGAATTCGTTTCCTTGGGGTTGCAGAACTTAGGTCCACATTTTCCTGCTAGCTGTTGGCTGGGAACCTCTCTCAGCAATTAAAGGCTGTCTACAGTTTCTTGTCGTGTGGTCCCATCAGGCAGTTCACACCCGATATTTTTCTTCCAGACCAGCTGGAGCACAACTCTCCGCCTTCCTTTCCAGCACCGGTCAGGGAAAACTCAGGTTTTAAAGGGTTCAGGTAATTAGGTCAGGCCCACCTACCTAATCTCCCCATCTTTAGGTAAACTGATTTGATTCTTTAATCGTATCTCCAAAATCCCTTTAGAGTGGTACTTTTACTGAATAAGGAAAAGAAGGTGTGTATTGGTGCCATGGCTCACATCTATAATCCGAGCATTTTGGGAGGCCCAGGCAGGTGGACCACTTTGAGCTCAGGAGTTCAAGACCAGCCTGAGCAACATTGTGAAACCCTGGCTCTACTAAAACGACAAAAATTAGCAGGGCATGGTAGGGCACCTGTAATCCCAGCTACTCAGCAGGCTGAGGCTGGAGAATGGCATGATCCCAGGAGGCGGAGGTTGCAGTGAGCTGAGATCGTGCCACTGCACTGTAGCCTGGGTGACAGAGAGAGAATCTGTCTCAAACAAACAGATCAACAAACAAACAGAAGGTGTGTGCACACCAGAAGCATGGAAATTTGAGGCTGTCATAAAATTTTGCCTGCCACACGTAACAACAGCCACCAGCCACAAATGCTGGCCACCTCTATAATTTTAAATTCTTTAGGAGTAACATTAAAAGGAGGGAAAAGGCAAAATAATATGTCTTTTAGCCTAATATATCCAAAATATTATCATTTTGATATGTAATAATATAATAATTATTAATGAGATATTTTACCTTATTTTTTCCATACTAAGACTTTAAAATCTAATTCATATTTTATGCTTATAGCACATTTCTTTCAGGCTAACCACATTTCAAGTGCTCAATAGCCATACATTGCTGATCAGGATTGGATGGTGGCTGCTCTTCTCCTACATGTGACTGTCTCATTTCCAGAAATGCCTACCTTAATTTTCAACTCTGAGGGTCAGCAGTTCTTGTTCTTGCTTTCAGTGTGACATTGGTGGCTGTCTTAAAGCTCATAACACATCTATGTTGATTATTAAGCTTTAATTCTCACAGAAGAACTGTGACAGTTTTTCCTGTTTTAATGATTTCTCAACTGATTTTTATGGAATGCAAGATTAATGAAAACACACATTTTCTGAGAAATTCTGAGAAGGAATTTCTACATGGAAATACTATGAGATACACACTGCAAAAAGTAACTAAGGCTCAAAGAGGCTAGATTATTGCCCCAGATTTTTACACAACTAGTATGACTATCTGATCATCCTCTTGGCTACTGTATTGTATTGTTAATTCTTGTGTAACTAGAAGGACAAGCCATGTTTCCTCTTCACTCCTCATTCCCAGTGTATTAGAGGGTAATTCTTGTCTAAGACTTTAATCAGAGGCATACTTGTGAACAGTATTTTCTATGCTTCAGCTAAATCCTTAGATGTGCAAAGGAATATCCTGAGATAAATTTTGAAGTGAGGGCTGGAGATTGTGGAATTGTTTGCTTAAGAACATAGAGGTAAAACTATACATTTAGTGGTTAGTCAATTTTCAACAAGAGTGCCAAGACAATTCAATAAGGAAAGAAAAGTTTTGCAGCAAATAGTGCTGGGACACTAGATATCCACATGCAAAAGAGTAAATTAGACCCCCTACCTCACACTACCTACAAAAATTTACTTAAATGAAGCAATGACCTAATTATAGGAGCTAAAACTATAAACTTAGAAGAAAACGTAGGCATAAATTTGGCAATTTCTCAAGAAGTTGAACAGCGACTTACCATATGAACCAGCAATTCTACTCGTAGGTATATACCCAAGAGAACTGAAAATATATATTCATACAAACACTTGTACACAAATGTTCACAGCAACATTATTCCAATAGCCAAATGCTGGAAACAAACCAAGTGTCCATCAACTCGAGAACCAGGCCCACGTCAGTGTATTTAGCAATGGTTTTAGACTTACAGTATGCTAATTTGCAAAATGAAGAAGGATAACTTGTTGCATAAGAGGTTTTCTTTTCTGCTTTGTCAACTTTAGTAAATTAGTAAATAAAAAAATTAGTAAATAAATGAGGTATGTCCATACAATGGAATATTATTCAGTCATAAAAAGGAAATAAGTACTGATACACACTACAATGTGGATGAACCGTGAAAACATTACGCTAAGTGAAAGAAGCCAGAACCAAAAGACCAATATTGAATGATTCCATTTATATGAAATGTTTAGAACAGGCAAATCCAAAGATAGAAAGTAGATTAGTGGTTGCAAGAGCTGGGAGCTAGGGGACTGAGGACTACTAAAGAGTATTAGATTCCCTTTTGGAGTTATGCAAATATTCTAGAATTACATAGTAGCAACTGTTGCACAGCTTTGTGAATATATTAAAAACCATTAAATTGTATACTTTAAAATGGTGAATTGTATGGTATATGAATTATGTATCAATTAATAAAAAGGGAACATAGAAGAACTTGTCTTTCGTTCCTGAGAGAGACTTTTAGAAAAGGAAACAGGAGCAGGAAGAGAAAGAAAGAGCATCCAGGACAATGTGGCTGGGGACTCAGCCTTACTTGCAACAAGGAGCAAGGGGCATTTTGAGATGAAGACTGTCCAATATTCAGTGTTAAGATGTTGCAATAATAAATCATCTCAATCTTACCTAAACCCCAGTGAAGTCTGATAAATCCATAAAGACCTTTTATAAATGAGTCTTTTAATATTTTATTTGTTGCTTGCTTTGGTCTTTTTCTGTGTGAATGTGGTGGGGGTAGAATTATGTCAAAACTCTGAGTTCCAAGTGTAGGCCAATGTACCATGGAGCAGTAACATAATGTGAGGGATGATATGACTATCCTCAAATGTAACTAAGGTGAGCAGCTGGAACCTGGAGTCAGTGGTGGACATAAGAATGTGAGCCCTGGAAATGTGCAGACATCCTGGGAAAGGAGCTTGACTTCCCACAGTGATGGAATGGAGTTTCTAGGTAATATTTTCTAAATCATAATGATGAGAGTGACTCCAACAAACAAGTAAGTAATCAATAAAACTTAGTCTAAGAATGGTTAATACTGATTCTTTCCTATGAGATTTAGACCATACCTGCCCTGACGAGAGCTGTGTGTATTTCAAATATCTAGACCTCAGTTTTTCTGTTTCTATGAATTAAGAAAGTTGGTCTAGATCCTTTTTCATCCCCCAAATTCTTGTACACTGGGCAAATAAAAATTTGCAGCTCAAGTTTTACAAACCCAAGCTTTCTGGATTAAAAAATATATATATGCTACCAACAAATTACCCTCAGATCCATAAAATTCAAATCAGTTAGTTGGGAAAGTCACAAGGATGCCAGCAAGTACTTGCTAATAGAGAAAAAAAGCAAAGTTCTTTTTCAACTGGACACCCAAGGTAGGGGAGAACATCCTCCTTACCTACAAAGGAATTCTTAACAACTTGAGGTCCAGGCCCATGTCAGTGTATTTAGCAATGGTTTTAGACTTACAGTATGCTAATTTGCAAAATGGAGAAGGATAACTTGTTGCATAAGAGGTTTTCTTTTCTGCTTTGTCAACTTTTCTCTATCTGAAGAATGATATCTTACAGACAGCCTTGTTCCTATAACCAAACACTCTCATATGATCTAATTCTAGAGAAATTCATAGTGTTGATTTCTGTCCCTCTCTACTTATAAACCACAAAAAATGTGTACAGTGGTCAAAAACATGGCTCTCGGGTCAGAAAGGTCTTCTTCCATCTAGAATGCCAACTCTGTGAGTTGACAAGAGTTCTGTCATTCATCATGACATCCCCAGTATCTACCATAATGCCTGACATAAATTGTTTAATAAATGTTTGTCAAATTAATGAATGGTTCAAATATCAATTTTACCATGATGACTTCATTGGCTGAGCCTCCATTTCCTCATCTGCAGAATGGAGGTAATAGCATCTCCCTCATAGAACTTTCTGTGGTATACGCTATGCAAGGAGCTTAGCACAGGGCTGGCACACAGCACTCATTCATGGTGCATATTGTTGCTATTTTTAGAGCAACCTGTCTTTGAAACATTTTTGGGGACTCATTATGAAAGAGTCTTTTAAAAAGTGGACAGCTTGTCACATGACTCCAACTACTAGAGGATTATAAGGGTAAAGTAATGTATGTTCAAATCAAAGCCCAACCTAAATAATTCAGAAGGAATTATTTAGGCTGGGAATTTGTTAATGAGGAAGCCACTGTTTGCACACAATGAGAGACCTAAGACTGAAGGAGCATAAAAATACACTTTAAATTCTGTTCTCACATAGACCCTCAGAAAGTACTCTGGGAAGAAAAAAACACCATTCTCTTTATTCACCTCCTAATATTACCATGGACCCTACAACATCCTCCAGACTTAATTCCCATTTTATGACTTCAGAAACTTCAGTAGAAATCAGGGGTTTTGATGGGATATCTATGAATGGAAGAATCTCACTGCTTTAATTCATACCACAGAACGTCTGATTGTTCAGTTTTGCAAATTAGCAAGTGAACAAATCAATTTAAAGAAATAAAGACAATACCACATAAAACACAGTCCTCTTATTTATCTTGACGAGGCATGGTTCCATTTTAATGATTTATGTTAAAGTTTTATTGTACAGTGGTTATGCCCCCAAGTGCATTTTATAAGACTAATGAAGTCTTAGTAATCCCAGGCGTCTTCTCCAATATGTTCTTATTATGTCTTTGCTGAGAACACTTGCGGGGAGACCACCACCACTGTGTGAGTAAGGAAGTTTGTGAATTAGTGAAATGAGAATCAGTCAAGTTCTACAGTAGTGAAGGATCCACAGGCAGTTCCAGTGGGATTCTGCATTTTCACACAAAAATGGTCTATTGGTCTTCATTACAATGAGAGATGAGCAACTCTGCTGTGTTTAGGGTTCATCAAACATCAAACCCTTTTTTTTTTTTCAAATGTTTTGGGTTTGCCAAAATCCAAAACACGTTTTGCCCTCAGCATTTTTCCCTTCATTTTCAAACCCCTGTGTATTTTAAGGGAAATTTAATCCTTATGTTTCTGACTCATTTACACTTAACACGTGAACATGTTGTTTCATAAGACTTATTTGAAGTCTATGAAGCCTTGTAAGTCTTCTAATGCCCTTTTTCCATAGTGGCAGGAAGCTGTGTTTTGCAAAGTTATGTGAACTTGAATCCTCAATGAGTGGAATTGGTTTGAAACATAAGATTTTTTAAGGCACAGTGTTAAATTGAGTTAAACTTGGTAAAACCCATCCTCTCTCCCATAATTGCTATCCTATATTTTGGTGCATAGCTTTTAACAATAAAATAACTGAGGCTACACAGCAGTTACTCGGCAAGCTGGATTTCTATAGAGGAAGAAGGAGCTGAGGTCATTTGTTGCTGTGGCCAGTGAAATGCAGTTTAAGTTCTAGACTTTCTAATTTCTAGTCACACCCTCCCTGGAAGCCACTGTCTCCTGGGTGTTCAGCTAAAAGACTCCCCAGCAAACTTCCCCCAGCCTTACAAAGGTCTGTAGAAGCCCCTGCACACTGGCATCTACAAGACCTGGGTTCAAATCCTAGCAGCATTACTTCTTGGGAGTCATGCAAAGTAGGGAAGGATTCCTGCCTAGAACATTTCCCACCCTAGAGAGTCAGAAAAATAAACCAAAACAGTGATCTATGCGTAGAGTTTTAATCCAGATACTGTGGCAATAGGCAGAGGTGGGGAAAAGTGGAGGCTTCAGTCTCTTCCATGTTCTTACGTTCAGCCCTTTCATTCATCCTTTCTCCTATGCAGCTTTTTCCACTGCAACAGAGCTCCAGATGGGTCTGCAAAGTTGATATGGATGGGGCATCCGGAGCCATTTCCAGACTCTTCTGGGAACAGACAGAAACCTTGGGCCTCCTGAGGTTTCTCTAGGTTAGAAATGATTTAGAGTCATTGTGTAAGGAATAAGAATTTTAGAGTTAATCAAATCTAGTCCTGTATCTTGCCTCTTCCACTTCTTAAGTTGCTTCATGCTTGGGGAGTTAACTATATCTGCTGTGATAAGTTCTCTGAGCTCTATTTTCCAAGCACAAATGAAGATTTAAAAAAATACTTACAAGGTGATTGTACCAATTAAATGAGATCAAACATAGTAAGTGATTAGTGAGCATTTATTAAAGGCACAATGAATAGTCATTGCATTTGTTGCTATCATTGCATTTGTTGCTATCATTGTTGACATCGTTCATTTTGGCAAATGACCAGCTCCTACAAGATTTATAGTATCTTAAATCCTCCTCCACTGCTTATAATCCCTTTCCCCATCCCAGTTATTTGGACAAGACTAAATATCCAAGTGTACTATTTTGCACTATTTATTTTTGTCACTATTGAATCTCTTTGGGCATCAAATTAGCGGTGCCTTCCTTCTGCCTCTGCCTCCATGGTCAATCATGAACAATCCTACTCCTAATTAGATCAGGATAATCTTTAATCTAACCTTTAACCAGTAGTCTTCAGCACCATCTATTTTCAGGCACACCAGGTTGAATTCAAATATATTTGCCTTTCCTTTGAGACTGTCTTCTACATTCCTCCTTTTCAATAGAGTCCTTCTCTCTAGTCGCTCCTCTGCAAGCAGATACCTTTACTGATGGCTTTCTTTCTGCCTTCATGTCTTTCCACGTAATGTCCTTGTATCTTTCATGGAGTGCTTTCTCATTTCTTACTCCTCCAAGAAGTATCCTTGGTTTAACTCATGATCTTTATCTCAAAACTCATTCCTCCTCCCTCTGTAGATTAATAAACGGCTCTGCTACTTTCCCAGACACTCAAGCCAAGACTCTCGGGTCATTTTGGTTTCTCCCTTTCCACCATCCCCCACATCTGATCACTCTGTGGATTCCACATCAGCAACAAATATATGTCTCCATCCTCTTCTCCATGTTCACTGCTAACACTCCAGGCTAACCCACTGTTACGTGATGCCTATACAACTGCACCACTTTTCCAGTTGCTGATCCTCACCACTTTTGTTTCCCCCCTTTTTCCCCCTACAACCTGTTCTCCAATGTTTGTAGGATCCTACAAGGTTCACCTAAGCCAGCATATCTTGCTTCACTCTCCCTCCAGCTTGCCATGCACCAGACACACTAACCTTGCAGTCCTTCAAAGGTTTCCATCTGCCTTCCACAAGCAGGTATTTTCTCTGCCAAGAGCAAGGTTCCCTCCTCCCATAATCCAGTCAATTTCTATTCTTTCTTCTTGCCAAAGCTGAAACCTCACTTTCTCTGAGAAGCCTTTCTTAACCTTCCTCATACACCTTCACAGCACCCAAACTTCTCCATTGTGACACTTATTACAAACATCACTAAATAATTTGGGTGGTGACTATTTGTTTCATAGCTCCTAATTGTGCCGTAAGCTTAAACTCCAGGAGGGACTGTGTCTGTCTAGTATACTGCTGTATCCCCCTGCTAGAAAGAATGCCTCAGCCTGGTTTGTTCTTCATAAAAATGCTTTGAATGAATTAACCCCTTCCAACTCTGTGCACTCTTGTCCTACATCCCTTCCTGTGTAAGGTTTCAGTTTGCACAGCTGAAATTTGTACTAGTCTTAAAGTCCTTTGGTGGTTGTAGTCAAGGTACTAGATCTGGTTCAGGATGAGATTGTGAGCTCTAGGTGGAAAAATGCCACATTTTCCATTTCGTTTGTTTTCACCACAGTCTCTTCACTCCTGATATTATGAAATCATATTTATTGGTGTTTACAGGGTGACTGATAACTCACACTCTTCCTGAACAACTGTTAGATTACCTTTGAGATTCTTCTTTTCTATAAATCAAGTTCTTGACTTGACTATGGTTTATATTCTTCTATCAACCGAGTGGCAATATGAAATCAATGTTGTTAAAGCTCGGGAACTGTTTTACATGTTTAATAGATTATTAGTTGAAAAAAATAGATTATTAGTTGAATGTGAAGTAAATGTATGCCTTTGATAAGTTGCATTGATTTTGAGTTCTGACCCAATGACATGAAAAAAAAACCCTAGAAAACAAAAGCATTTAAAACATTCTTTTAATTTGTTAACAGGTATGTCAGTAATTACATTTTAAGGATAACAATTTTTTTAACTTTTATTTTAACATGATTTTAAACTTACAGAGAAGTTACAAGAATTGTATAGAGAAATCAAGTATACTTTTCACCCAGATTCCCCAGTTACAACATTTTACATTCTCTTTCTCATTTATTGTTCTCTGTCTCCCTGTATATACATTTCTGAATCGTTTGAGAGTAAGTTGTAGATAGGATACTCCTTAATATTTCAGTGAATGTTTTTTAAAAACTAAGACATTTTCATATGTATCTATAGCAAAACAATCAGAATCAGGAAATTAACATCAATACAATAATAATATCTAATCCATGGATCCTAAACAACTTGTGCCAATTGTCCCTTTAATATCCTTTACAAGTCCAGGATCAAATCCATGATCAGCCCTGCATTTCATAGCCAAGAGTGCTTGCTTGTTTTGTCTATTTTGACCTTAAGATTTTTGAAAGTACACAACAGTTGCTTTGTAGAATGGCCCTCAGTCTGGGTTTACCTGCTGTTTCTTCATGATTAAATTCATATTAATGATTTTTAGCAAGAGCACTACAAAAATGATTCTGTAGTCTTCTTAGTGCATAACAGAAGACACATTATATCAACTTTCCAATTTAAAGATTGTGTTGACTTTTTTCCTCAAGATGGTATTGACCAGATTTTCCACTTTAAAATTAATTAATATATCTTTTTTACTTATTTAAAAGCTCATTAATAAGTATCTTCTGTGGCTATATTTTGAGACTATGTAAATATCCCATTCCTCATCAAATGTTATCCACCAGTTTAACAACCATTGATAAGTCTTGCTTTAATCAATTATTATTATTATGGTTTTTAAATATTTTTTTTTTCTAAATTTCATTATTCCTTTTACATTCATTATCTGGCATTCTACTGAAAGGTAGAATTTTTTATATTTATCCATTCATACATTTCTATCATTACTGTTTTTTGATGCCCAGATCATTCTACATGTGGCCAGTGAGAGTTTCTTCAAAATAACTCTCATATCCTTTTGACATGTCCCCAACATTCTTTGTAGGCTTTCTTAATTTTTAGCACACAACATTTTCCAGTCATCTTGTACTTTTCCTGCTCCAGTCCCAGAATCACTTATTTCTCCAAGGAGCCCTGTTTCCTTTTAGTGGAGAATGATATTTAGTAATCAACATATGGGTATGAGGTGTACTCATTGCTACTGGGTGTCATTGCTTCTACTCCCTCTAATACCCACATATCTATACATAAATCTATATTTGTTTCAATATCTATATCTATCTCTCTATAAATTCCAAAACCCATGACTCATGTATGGGTTTTCTTTAGGCTTCCTTCTTTTTATTGGTAAATCCTTTCTCTAAACGAGAGAAATCTGTCACCCAGGCTGGAGTGCAGTGGTGTGATCTCGGCTCACTGCAAGCCCCGCCTCCCAGGTTCACGCCATTGTTCTCCTGCCTCAGCCTCCTGAGGAGCTGGGACTACAGGTGCCCACCACCATGCCTGGCTAATTATTATTTTTTTTTTATTTTTTTATTTTTTTTAGTAGAGACAGGTTTTCACCATGTTAACCAGGATGGTCTCAATCTCCTGACCTCATGATCCGCCCGCCTTGGCCTCCCAAAGTGCTGGGATTACAGGTGTGAGCCATCGCACCTTGCCTCTTCATTCACTTTCTTATTAATCACATTACTTTTTTATTCATCACGTTATTGTAATTAATCACATATTAACACCAGAAATTTCCCCTACTCTCTAGCTCTATGACCACAGTGGCTGTATTTCACTTGTTTTCTACCATAGCCTTAAGTCCCAGCACTCTGCCTGACCTAGAGTAGGCACTTGATAAACATTTATTGAATTGAATTGATTATGTCCTCTCTCCTTGGTATTATGGTCTTTAAGTAATTATTTTCCAAAATTGCATCCATGCTACACTGAAGCCCAAGTATAAATGATGACAATCCTCTCCCCATCTGTTTTTTACTGAGCAAGGCTACCATGACTAAAACTTTTCTCAAGTTTAGAGTCTAGCAAAAATTCATATTGAGTCAAACAACCAAAATTCTGGATCTGTTGTTCATTCTTTTAACACACAATGGTGGTTTCAGCAGCTATAACCCAGCCTGTCATTGTCTAGCCACACTACCCTCAGAGAGAAAACCCTCCCCTCTTAATGATCAGCACAATTAGGTGATTGTGGCTACAATTATTTGTCAATTCTGCTTTGAATCTCCAGATGAACTCTAGTATCAAATGAAATAGATGAAAAAACAAAAATAAAGGAAATTCTGATGCAATGCTGAGACAGAACGTAACCTGGGGTTTCTCCCTCCTAAAAAAGTTGCAATAATGAGTGTTCCATGTTTAAACTCTAAACATCATAAAGTTTCTTTGCAGTCATACTATATTTAAACCATAGCTGCGGTTCCATTTTTATAAAAGATAAAATCCTAGCAATACCCTAATGTACATTCATTTTTACAAAGAAAGCTATGACAGCAGTCACCAGTAAAATGCTGCTCTAACACTTAAAATGTCACACCTACAGAAGTAGCTGTTTATTATTTCCCTCCCTTTCAGCATTATAGCATAGAGGGAATGAAGTCAGCCTAGGATTCAAGAACCTGCGTTTGATTTCTAACTCCATCTCCTGCTAGCCATGTAACTTTAGCTATGGAGTCATTGATTCATAAAATGAAGATGGTAATGTCTTTGCTAAGTATTATAAAGAGTGGATAAACCAAATGAGATATCATCTGTAAGCACACTTTATGAAGTGCTGTACACACTAAGCCACTATCAATGCCACGTTAGACACGTAAATTTCTTTTTAAAATAAAAGATTCCTAGAAATGAAAGAATTTTCCATTAAGATATAATTTATACATTATACTTTTAAACATTTCCTTCAGTTTTTATACTTCCGTTTTAAACGCAACTTCTTTGAACCCCATAGGACACCTGGCATGTGATAGATAAAGGACAAATAACTTGTTGGATGAGCAAATAATTGCTTCATCTTTTTGGGTGGGTAGTTACTTTGGTGAAGCAACACCTTCAGTTAATTCCATAGCCCCTGCACATACAGGCAACAGCAATTTTCAGGAAGAGCTTTAAACTTTGGGAACTCAATGAATTGTCTTCAAGTTAAAGATGCTTCAATAGGAAGTACCAGTCAACATGGCAAAGAAGAGGCAATGCTGACACCATGTTCAAACGTCCTAGTGAGGTTTCCATCTTTAAAAAGGGTCCCTTGATGGTTTGTTTCCACCAGGGCATCAGAGATAGCAGCCTGCTCTCACCATCTGGGTATAATAAATGAAGAATTTGAGTCATAAAAATTTCTACCCAATTTAAGATGCACAATATTGCTTTTCTCAAACTAACTGCCCCTGGCAGTTCTAGTTAATACTTCCGTTCAAAATAAAAAACCTTAAAAGCCTTTTAAACTGACATTTATAATAATTTGGGAAACAATGCTAAGGCTTAATCTCTTTTACATCAAACCTCCTGTGAGATATGATTGTAAAATTCTCCCATCCCCCAGTTTATCCTCATTTAAGGCAGACCTGCCGAGAAGCAATGCAGAGGGTAGAATCAGTCTCCTTAAGAAAACAAATGATGAGATGATGTGCATTTTACATTTCTGCACTGAGGAGGTTTTAACCAACATCAACAACAGCAAACTCAACGAAGTGGATTCTGCCAAATCATGAGCACACTGAGTCAATAGCAAACCAATTTTTTAAAACTGCTATGTGCCAAAGTTTTAATCTTTGTCAAGCAATGCATTTTTAGGAAGGTAAAGAACAGATACTTTATAGCCCTCAGTGGAAAACAATTTCCACTTAATGTGACTACTGCACTTATTGCAGACTCTACAAGAAATGGGTGTGAAACAAGAGTAGAAATTTTGGAATTGAGAAAAATGTGTTTTCCCAAAATTAACCATAAATGACTTTAATTATCATAGATTTGTTTGAAGAAGGAAATGAAAGAGCAGGAGAAAAGAAGCGTGATGATAAAAACAAAATCCCCCCTACCTCTTCATGGTAAATATTTAGCTTTTCATACAAATTTTTTAAAGAAAAACAAACAGAAATTCACGCTTTCTAAACTTAAAAGCTGTGGAAGAAATCACAAGTGGAAATAACTTTAAAAATTGACTACATAAGAATATAAAACTTACGTGCATCAAGGACAGATAGAAATAATTTGGCACAAATTTGACAAAAAGTTAATGCCACTACTGTGCGAAAAGCTCAAGCAAGTTGATGCAAACAACAACCAAAATCCCCTCCCCTCAAAAACTGGACAAAGGGTACATTTGGATGATCAGTGATGGAGAAATCAAAGTGAAGAAACATTTTTTAAAAGTTCATAATGTACAGTCTAGTGATTATAGTTAACAATACTGTATTGTATATTTGAAATTTGGTAAGAAAGTAGATTTTAAATGTTCTCACCAAAAAAAAAAAAAAATTGATAACATGAGGTGATTAATATGTTAATTAGTTTGTGGTCATTATTTCACAATGTACCAATCTATCAAAACATCATGTTATATACTTAAAATATATAAGATGTTTGTCAATATTACCTCAATAAAGCTGGAGAAAAGTTCAACTTCACTAGCCAACGAATATTGCAAATTAAAGTAAAATGCTATGTTTCACCTATTAAATTGACAAAGATTAAAAAATGATAGTACTAATGTTAATGAATATACAGTGAAATATACTCTTAAACATTGCCAGCAAGAGTATAAATTAGTTTAGACCAGGTGCAGTGGCTCACGCCTATAATCCCAGCACTTTGGGAGGCTGAGGTGGGCAGATCACTTGAGGTGTTTGCGACCAGTATGGCCAACATGGTGAAACCCCATCTCTATCAAAAAATACAAAAATTAGCGGCCCTGGTGGTGGGCACCTGTAACCCCAGCTACCCTGGAGGCTGAGGCAGGAGAATCACTTGAACCAGCGAGGTGGAGGTTCAAGGGAGCCAAGAACACACCAATGCACTCCAGCCGAGGTGACAGAGCAAGACTCTGT
>NW_016814053.1:5265999-5270202 GCF_001698545.2 Rhinopithecus bieti | reverse complement strand
AAAAAAAAAAAAAAAAAAGGGGGGTATAAATTAGTTTAACCTTTCTGAAATCATTTCAACTACAAGCAAGAAGAAATTTTAAAACATCTGTAATCTTTAACCCAGTACATTTATTTCAGCGTGCTTTCTCAAGGAAACAATCAAATAACCTCACAAAGATTCGGGTAGAAAAATATTTATTATATTTTTTATATAATAGTGAAAAGCTGTAACATCTAAATTATAACAGTAAATAAACAATGATGAATCATATGATGGAAGAGGATCCAAAATTGTTACCAGAAAAAATACAGGGTTTGTTCACAGGGCAAGTAACAAACAACTCTCCACAAGAATGCAGGTTTTGATCTATAGGAGTTTTATTACTTGTCACAGGTAAGGAGAGCACTGAAAGGATTCTCCAAAGCAGCATCTCGCTGAGGGAAAGGGAGGGGAGGGTTTTATGGAGCAATGGAGAGGGTAGAAGGTACATCATTACACATAGAGGAGGGGTCCCAGGGGTGCGGATGCAGTGAGTCATCCTGCCAGCACATAGGGCACGTGTTATGATAATAAAGCTGCATCTCCTCCTGGGGTGGAGACTTTGGCATTGTAATGAGGAAAGTTCATTCTGGTTCACCTATAAGTTGCCTGAGTCTGTCAGGACCTAGCTCCAGCCCACTAGGTTACCGCATTCCACACAGGGTTAGGGAAAAAACAGGCTGCAAGGCAGGAGGCTGTAAAACAGGCTGATTGCTCGAGTTGATTAAATTCCTACAGTCCCTGGAGACCCTCCCTGTCTGCTTACGTAATCATTAAAAACAGTGTTTTTCAGGAATAATTGATGACAATGGAAAATGCCGTCCTAGTAGGATACAAAACTGCATGTGTAATATGACTACATTTTGGTTAAAATACGTGCATAGAAGGAAAAAAAAGACAGGAAGGAAATGCAACAAAATATCAACAAGGGATAAAGTAGAATTATAGTTTCATTTTTGTACTTGCATATTTTCTAAATGTTTTATAATAAACATTTTATAATTTAAAGATTTCTGATTATGGAAAGACAGACCATTATGGATGCATTCTTGTCAGAGAGGTCAGTGGATATAAACTTGGCTTCAGAAAGGAGTCAGTAACTGCAAATATATATATATATTTCTACTACTTTTGAAATTCACAGTTCAAGTTCTACCTGATCCATTAAGTGGTCCATGAAAATTCCCCTAAGTATTCATACTCAAATAAACCTCTCCCTTCAAAAATTTACACTTTATTTACATACATCTTCTTAAGAAATCATAAACATGGAGCTCCTGTCCTAAGACCCTTAGATATGTTAATTAACTTTTTATTCTCATTTTACAGATGGGAAAAATGAGACACAGGGTGACTGAGCAGTTTGCCCAGAATCACACAACTAATATGTGGTAGAGTGAGGACTCCAATATGGTTAGTACTGTTTCTATGCCATCCCTCTTTACTGAGTTTTAGTGTGTTCTACCTGTTAGATCACCATTTTATGTGTGTTTTTCTCCCAAACAAGAGTGCAGTTGCTTTAGGGGCAAAGCATAAGAACTTGAACTTCTTCAAACTGTCCTTAACAAAACTGAGGAAGTGAGCCATATAAATATGGACTTCATTGTATTAAAAACAAAACAAACAAGTCAAATGTCTTTACAGAGTCACTGAAAATCTCAGGAGTACTTCAGTGATTAATATTATTGATTTTTAAGACTTGTTTCCTAAACAGATATCTATAAAAAGCAAACCATAGTGGGTCTACATAGCCATATGCTCTGGTCTTAATTTCCCTGATACAGTGACATAGAGACTAATAAAAAAAATGTTAATGAAAAAAAATCAAGATGTGTTATGAACTGCCTTTTATGCAAATCAATGTATTACCTGTGGAATTTGTTTGGACAAATGCAATTCAAAGGTAGGAAATGAGGAAGGATGGAATGAAAGACTCTCCTTTTGTAGCACTTCCAATGGGACAATATTTGAAAGTTTATATCTATTGGATCCCATCTGTTCCTCTAAATCCCAAGTGTGTAAATAGCACAGTGCCCAGCACTTGGTAGGCACACCATAGATGTTAAACTCTTGGTTCCTTTTATTGTCCCTTAGGCTTGGCCTAATGTAAGAATCTCCTCTCCCAAAAACTCTTTAAGCCCATTCCCCATTTGATTCAGTCCTTTCTATCCTGACTTGTGAGCATCTTCTACATAAGCACATTCCCCTATTGAAAAATATTTTGTCAGGGCGTCTTCAGCCCTGGTTGTTTACTATAGCAGTCAAACTGTACCTTCTGTACTGGAGCTTCTACTAGCAGGGGGAATCTTCAGGTTGCTCAGCAGCTTGTCCCCTTCTACTAAACCATGTCTGCCTCCTCTCAGCCAGGCCTCTCAAACTCCCTTGTGAGTGGTTCCCTTCTATTTCTCAGATTGCTTATGTACCCAAGTGTTTATATCTGCAGGAGACGGAGAACTATTTCCTTATCTGCCAAAGTGCATATTTTTTCATTTTCTTCAAGGAGTTTTGAGACATGAACCCTAGACTAGGATTTAGAAAACCTGGTTTCTAGTATCGACTGAAGGAAATCACTTAACCTCTGTTTCATTTCCAAAGAGGGAATAAAGATCCCCATTCCAGCTATCTCATAGTAGCAAGGGTCAGAGTCTTCGAAAGTGCATACACACATATGGAATTATGTGAATGAAAAGATTAATGCATATGTGCAAATTCAAACAATTTCAAAAACATTAGTTGAATCGTAGTATGAGTCAATCTTATGGCCAATCCAAATTTACCTGCAAATGGCCAAATCCATTATATTCAAATTTTAAAAACCTTTTAGTGCTACTCAAAACATTTAAGAGTATTGCCCTAAAACAAAAGGCTGTAATAGGTCTTTGAAGTAAGAACTGGTTCTGCTGCCTTTCTCCCCCATTCCACCCCCTTCAAAGTCATCAAAGCAATGTTCTTAAAGTGTGAATGTCTTACAAGAAGCCTCTAATGGATTCACCCTTCACTCTGTTTCTCACTAATCAGAGGTAACTTGACTTTTACATTCCTAATTGTGCCTCTTTCAAAGAGCATTAAGGTTAATATTGGTTTTAAATGGCCCTAAATGCATCTCTGCTTTTGACCTGGGCTGCTCTGACCAACACACATCCTGATGTTAGAGCAGTCTCAAGGACAGTATGTCCCAAGGGCATCTAGCCAATAGGGCTGTTTTCAGGGTCACTTCCCTTTCTTTATCCCTAACCACCTGTAAGCTGTTCCCTAAATGGTTGATTCCCTTAGTCCCCTCCCAGAAGAATCCAAAGTTTTTCAAAGACTCAACACTGTCTACAAGAGCGATTTTCAAATCAAATGCAATTTTTAAAAATTATTGGAGAATATTGTAAAAAATGAAGATCCCTGGGCACCACAACCCAGATATTTTAATCTCATTGGTTGAGGTGAAGCTGGGAGTGTATGTTTTCAATGAGCAGCCTCCAGTTCAGCCATAGGTGATCTGCACTTGGAAAAACTGTTCTACAGAATAATATACATTTCAGGCCCAGCAAACTTCCTGGGCTTATGTCCCATATTAACTCCCATCCTCAATGTTCACTCACACACGAGTTAGGCCAAGATCTAGCCTCTCTGCTCTTCCTTCCCCATCCCCCTGCCACACGAAATCTGTATGTTTTCAAGGTTGTGCACAGACACTGGCTCTGATGTCTATCCTAAGATCCCATTTGGAGCTCTCTCCCTGAAGTTTTAACAGAACCCCCCTCCCCCTTTTTTTTTTTTGAGATTGGGTCTGGTTCTGTTGCCCAGGCTGGAGTGCAGTGGCGTGATCTCGGCTCACTGCAAGTTCCGCCTCCCGGGTTCACGCCATTCTCCTGCCTCAGCCTCCCGAGTAGCTGGGACTACAGGCGCCAGCCACCACGCCCGGCTAGTTTTTTTTTTTTTTTTTTTTTTTTTGTATTTTTTTAAGTAGAGACGGGGTTTCACTGAGTCAGCCAGGATGGTCTGGATTTCCTGACCTCGTGATCCACCCACCTTGGCCTCCCAAAGTGCTGGGATTACAGGCGTGAGCCACCGTGCCCTACCAGCAGAACCCATTTTTTATGTCATTTGTCCCTCATCAAAACATTTCCTGTATTGCATTTATTTTTTAGCCAATCAGTGTTTGCTATTAAACTGTTTTTTTTTTTTTTTTTT
>NW_016814053.1:5225576-5262617 GCF_001698545.2 Rhinopithecus bieti | reverse complement strand
TTTTTTTTTTTTTTTTTTTTTTTAGCCTATCAGTGTTCACTTTTATACTTAAAGGTAAGTATTATATTTGATTTATCTTTCAATCTTAGAGAGGGGCTGTGAACATAGTAGCTGTTGAATACATGTGTATAAAATTAAACCTACTTAAATTATGTCTATCAGATGCATTTAAGGTTAGTTAAGCACCTCTCCTGTCTTCCCTCAGATAGCTGAAGTAGAAAGCATCTCTGACCTGGATGTAATACACAGCCCAACCAGCCAGAAATAAACGTTGTTATAACTGACCTGGCTGCTTACCATATTTATCAACTTTGAGCTCCAGAATCTTGCCCATAATAGATAAGCTATAATTACAAGTATCTAAATATAAAAATATTCAGAATTGTTCTTTCATGAGAAACCTTATAAAGGTATAAAAATATTAACTCAGAAATTAAATAATCCAATAATCAGAACACTCTTTATGCTTATCAAATTAGCAAAAAAAAAGTTAAAAGGATTGATAACACTGTATATTACTAAGCAAATGGGGAACTGCACACTCACATATGTGGTAAGAGTACTGTAAACCAGAAGAACAGTTTTGGAGTACAATCTGATAGTTTCTATTCACATGTAAAGTGACCCAGAAATTCTACTGTTTTTGTGGTCTTTCCTAGAGAAACTCACACAAATACGCAGAAAAATGCATAAAAATATTCATTGCAGCATTGAATGTAATAGCAAAAGTTCCACCAATAAGGGAATGGATAAATTAATGTCAGTGTGATCACACTATAGGATATTATACAGTAGTTAATAAGAAACATCTACATATACATTATGAAAAGATCTTTAATGTAACATTGAGTTTAAAATAAAAGTTGCAGTATCTATATTGTAGAATACTATACGCATACTTTTAAAAATGTGGCCCTAAAAGTTGATAAAATAATATCTACACTTAACTGCAATTGAAAAAGTAAACATATGTATTAAAAGGTGTGGAAGGCTGGGCACAGTGGCTCCCTCCTATAATTTCAACACCTTGGGAGGTTGAGGTGGGAGGATTGCTTGAGCCAGGAGTTCGAGACCAGCCTGAGCAACACAGGGAGACTGTCATCTCCACAAAAACATTTTTAAAAATTAGCCAGATATGGTGGCACACACCTGTAGTCCCAGCTACTTTGGAGGCTGAGGTGGGAAGATCACTTGCACCCAGGTCAGGGCTGCAGTGAGCTGTGATTGCACCATGGCACTCTAGCCTGGGTGACAGAGTGAGATTAATTCTCAAGAAAAAAAGAAAAGAATAAGGTGAGGAAGAATATGACACAAATTGAGGACATGAATTACCCCTCCTAAGTAGGTGACTGTTATTGATATGGTAGATGTGGAAGAGTCTGAGTGTATTTTAAATAAATTTGTATCATATGTTACTTATGTTAAGGAAATGTCTTATATGAATGATTTGTGCCATGAAATGACAAATACATTCTACTTCATATTTAGTATAGTAGAATACTATATTATATGGTTAGCTTACTATACAGACATGATGTAGTTAGCATAAAGCTGCAGTTTTCGAAGTATGTGCAGTTTCTGATACTATGTCCCAATTCTTTTCACGAAAGACTGACACAGACACTTAACTAGCCTGTTGAAAACAGAAATCTGTATTTGGTGTGGTTATACTCATTTTCTTCCTGTTCCTATGGGTTCTCTTCTTAATGTTCTCATGCCTGCATGTTGCACTTGTCCTGTATTATTATCCTCCTATCCCAGGATTAATGACAAATTACAAAAGTCCTTATTCTCTGCATCTACATACCCATTGCTTTGCTAATTAACCAGGAACACAGTATTGCAGCTCTCTGCCTCTCACTAACATGAGCTGCAGGTAATGCTTCTGAGTGCAGTGTTCTCTGCACATGGTGAGGAACAGAAGAGTTATTTTAAACTCTCTGTGCCTGGAAATGACACCAGGATTGGGACTCAAAGCTTTCCTTTTGCTCCTACCTCTCAACAGAAACATAGATGCCAAGATATCCCCTGTTTTTGTAAGGCCTGAGGCAGATGCAATTTTGGAAAGCCCTATTTAGGAAAAAAATTAGAAAGTTACAGGTAAAAAAATGCCAGTGTCCCTCCCAGGTCCCTGGAAGGAACATGCAAGTACAGGGACCTGAACTTTAAGTTTCATTAGCTTCTTGCTAAGTCTCTTCTGCTCAATGTGCAATATCAGTAAATCTGCACCTAGGCCAAGAGTGCAGGGGTGCTTTCATCATTTCATTTCCACTCTTAGGTGAGTTGCACAAGGGTATATATGCTAAACATACTCAGGATATGTTTAGGTATTAAGTCCCAATGATGATGGTGAAAAGAATGGTGCCAAATTGAGTTACATGAACATACATTCTGCCCTACATTATTTTAAGATTAAAATGTACATCTTGTAGGTCATTGATAATATAAACCAAATCCCATTATGGCACTCAAAGTGTAATGGACTGAATGTTTGTGTCCCCCACAAAATTTATATATTGAAATCCTAACTCCCAAGATGATGGTATTAGAAAGTGGGGCCTTTGGGAAGTAATCAGGTCATGAGGGCTCCACCCGCATGAGTAGGACTAGTGCCCTTGTAAAATAGGGCTCAGGGAGCTCATTTACTCTTTCTGCCACAGGAGGTTAGAGTGGTAAGACGATTGTCTTTGAGGGAGCAAGGCCTCATCTGTCACCAAATTTGTCCATGCCTTGATCTTGGACTTCTCAGCTGCCAGAACCATGAACAATAAATTTCTGTTGTTTGTGAGCCAACCAGTTTATGGTACTTTTTTTTACAACAGCCTAAATGGACCAGGACGAAAAGAAAAAGGAAGTAAAAAAACCATTTCTTTCAAGGACCCACAAACTTCATGTGTATAGGTAGTTTCCATTTTATGACAAAACTTCAGACAAAACTATTTCAAACAAGATAGGAGTCATATTATTTGTAGGACTTTATCAATACAAATTTTACAAATGTTTTAGTTGACAAAATTTTAAATTTTAGATTGTTTATAGAAAGTAGAAAATTCTCCCTTTCCATTATAAGTGTGATTAATGAAGTTAGTGGCATTCACAGTACCCCATGCTTCAGGGTCCTCTGAAGTCCTCTGAAAATCATAGGCAGTGGAAATAGTACTTTTGATTTGGTTTAAAGAAAGCTGCTTATGTCCGAGAGCACTGTTTCATAACACTGTGTTCACACAACAATGAGCCTTCACATTATTATAAAGTAACAGAGATGAGGGAAAAGGGGGCTCAAAATTCACTAAAACCCATAAAAAAAAAGCTGTGAGAGTTCAAGGAAAACCTAAAATTTAATAGCACACATCCTTTTTAATATTAAGTGGGGAAATTTAGGCAAATTGTAAAGCTCTTCTTCTCATTGTATTTGCAAAATCATTTCCTGACCCAGTCTTTAACAATCATAATCACCATCATCATCATCATGATAGCTACAATTTATAGGAACTCCCACTCTGGTCAGTCATGCTACTGAATACCACATGCATCAGTGCAATCCTTGTATGAGATAGATGAGATCTCACAAAGATACATATTCCTAAAGGACAGTCTTGAGAACTATGCCCTAACTGAACAGTTGCCACCTTTCTGCTTTCCTGCTGTATTCGTTAGGATCTTTCAGTTACAAGTGCCAGGAAACCTTAACATGAGATTTTTTAAAAATTCCGTTTGACTAAAAGTTCAGGAGGATTGCCTTCAACAGAAGCTTGATGAAGCAGCTCATTCCACGTAACAGGAAATTTTTTTTGCTGTTTTTCCATGCCATTTCCTCAATGTCAGTTTTACTAGGTGCTCCAGTTTCTTCCCCTTAAAATAAATAAAAAAAAAAAGAATAACTGGTAGGTTCTCAAATATAGCACATTGAAAGACAGCATCCCTGTAAGCCCTTGAACTCAATCTCATTGGCCTACATTACTCATCATATGCCCATGATATACCACCACTGTCACCAAGGAGCAAGTATAATACCAAAGATTGACTTAAGCTCACTCTTTGGGTTCATATGATATGATATTCATCTTATGGATGACAATAGCATAGGAGTAACTTCCCCAAAAGGAAAATCTTGGTGCTATTGGCAGAAAAGGGGGAGAATAGAGGCTGGGGGAGAGGAGTATCAGCCCAAAAAATAAGTACACTATACATACTACTACACTTGTCCACTGCTAAGTGTTATTCCCACATAAGTAAAAGAATCTAAAACTTTGATGTAGCATCTGTTTACAGGTATTCAAGTAAAAATAATAAACAAAACTAATGGTTTCCCATTCTCTCTCTACTCCTTGAACAAGAGGGAGCAGTTTGATCATTATCTGCAATTTAGAAAATCCTACTAAAACATATTTAATTAACGCATATATGGATTTCCTTTCCCATGGGAAAACTATAGTGACCTAATGACCATAGGATGCAAAATCCCCCCTAAAGCAAAGACCAAATCTATGTGAGAGAGAAATGGGAACCAAAATAATGACCCAAACAATAGAGCTTTAGTGTTCTTCGCTCTTCTTATTCTGTATTTTTTTATTTTTTGATATGAAGTCTCGCTCTTGTCTCCCAGGCTGGAATGCGATGGCGTGATCTTGGCTCACTGCAACCTCTGCCTCCTGGGTTCAAGCAATTCTCCTGCCTTGGCCCCCCGAGTAGCTGAGATTACAGGAGCCTGCCACCACATCTGGCTAATTTTTGTATTTTTAGTAGAGATGGGGTTTCACCATGTTGGCCAGTCTGGTCTAGAACTCCTGACCTCAGGTGATCCACCCGCCTTGGCCTCCCAAAGTGCTGGGATTACAGGCATGAGCCACCGTGCCTGGCCAGTGTTCTCATTCTATAGAGATCTCCAAGTCAATCAAACTGCTTATACCCATGCATGACTTCATTATCTATATATTTAAATGTTCTTACACAAATATTTTTATCCCTTCATCAAGATTTTATTGGATTGCCAAAAACATAACTATATTTGGAATTATTCAAATGTTGTGAAAAAGTTAAAATGTGTTAAATCTTAATACATCTGAGTTCAAGATTGTTATATTTATTGCTAATAACATAGCAATATTTCATAATAGTTATGAGACGAAGATAGAATACTGTGTCATGTGTATTGCTGAACCAGGTATGGGTCTGAATTTTCACCACACTTCACAATAAAAAATGTTAGACTTGAGGAAATAACAAAAAAGTAAAAGTTTTCTTTTCTCTATGTTAACAGAAGTCTTATTTGGAATATTCTTTGTAGTAGTAGTCAGCTTACCACAAAAAGTGCTGTTTGACTTGCATTGAAGAGGAATGGTGGAAAATGGACTGGGAAGAAAGAAATTTGAGTTCCAGTTTAAGCTCTGTGGCTAACCAGCTGTGAGACCTTGGGCAAGTCACTATACATCTCTGTTTCACATTCCTCATTTGCACAATGAATAGGTTGGTAGAGATTGTCTTTACAAGTTCCCAGCCCTGAACTTCTTAGAGTTTGGTGAAACAAGTATACCAGACAGGGAGTTCAGTTTACCTACACATCCAAAATGGAACATTACTGTCCAACTCTTCTCTTGGGATGTTAATATCGAGTGATAGAGACAGAAAGTTTGGAGGACAATTCTGGGTTTTACAAACAAATTTCCAAGTACTTCTTTAATTTGCGATTACCTTAAGTAAGCAATTCTCTTTACACTTTTATTCAAAAATAACAAGCTGTGTTTGAAATGCCGGTATACACCATTTATTATGCTCTCCAACCCAAACACAAAAACATTTTTACTTATGTTATGACTTCACCTGGTGGCTTTCATTTTCCCCAACATAAAGACAGGGTGAAGCAAAGTAATAGAAAAATAGAAAACATCTTTGTCGGAAAATGAGATTGCAGCTGTGTAACTGGAGCACACAACCATAAATCAGAATGTCAAATCCAAAACACATGACTTTTTGCAAGTTCCCCATGTGCGCTCTAATGTGATTACAGCCTGGTTGCTATTATGATTTAAAACAAAGTCTTTCATGCTAGAAACAAAATGCGGAATGTGAGCCGCCTGGGGGAGAGAGCTGCGAGCTAGCTAGTGACATACCCCTTGCTGTCATTGAGGTGGGCTACAGTATTTCACGTACTGGTTTGTCAGGTGTGAGAGAGCAAGAGGATACAAGAGGAACCTTGGCAGAGGTCTTAACATGAGGGACAAATTAGCCAGCAGTGTTCAGCTCAGCTTGACAATCTGAAATTAGCTTCTTTCTTCCCCCTCCCCATCTTTTTTTCCCCTAAGCAGAATCCTGCAGCCAAATAGAAAGATTACAGAAGTCATTCTTTCCTGCCTATCACATAAACAAATGGCCCAGCTGTTATTGCTAAGATTCCAGTTTTAAACTTGGACTTTCTTGTATAAACTTCAATGTAATGGTATTTAAAGTGTCATAGGCAATAAGCATCTAATCCTACTCAATAAATTGTAGGCTCATTGCATGAACTCCTAGAGCTGTTAAAGACAGCTGTGCTTTTTTTGTAATTTAAGTCATTTTCAAATTGGGCAGTTCTCCAGGTGTATTTTCAGACAAACAATGTGTGCTAGAAAAAGTAATGTTCTGACTCTTTCAGCAATGGAATAAACACAAAGAAGTAAAAGCTGAGGTATAACACAATGAAAATAGCATTCCGGATCACCCCAGGAGGGCAGGCATCAAGGTAGGGGTGCTAGGAAACCACCCTTGTTTCCTTGAACTATTAAAATATGAGCCAAGACATTTTTCCTCAAGGACGTTTTGCCAGCCCCATCACTTTTGTAACTGGGCTTTGGGCAAATGCCACAGATGAGTACCAGGATAGAGGATAACAAGTTAGTATGTGTCAAAGTAGAACCATCAACTTGAAGAACAAAAATACAAGCCTCAAACGGAAAAACTCCTCCCGTAGCTGATATTTAAAGGGTCCGGACAAAACAGTTTGCACTTCCGTAATGTCATTGAAAAAAGTCATCATAGGCCCATAGGATAAGAAGGAATTGACAAGAGGTTATTTCATCCAGCTAACTGTCTCTAAAAAGCCCCACGATGGAAGAATTTCAAGCCTATTAGTTGGTAATTATTTTATATCCAAATTATCTTTAAGCATTCAATGAATCCTCTTCCAGTACATAAAACCTCTGAGTAGACAGGGTACTTTCTATATCCACCCCAAGTTGAGTATTCGACAGTCAGCTGATGGACGTGAGTAGGAAGCAGCCCAAGTTCTTTCTGACCACGGTTTGATGATGGTGAGTCATTTTCACGGAGGCCATTGCAAAGTTTGCCTCCTGTAGCTGATTCCAGAGCACAGGAATGCTGCTGTTGTTGTTGTTTCATTTTGACGTCTTATCATCAACAGTTGGTTTGTACCTACAATCTTACCCAGTTTTGTTCTACACTATTATGAGATACTGTGCATTATCTTTTGGGCTAAACACATGTGATATCCATCTCATCATTGACAATGCAGAGTAAACAGAGAAAAGCACAGAGAAAGCAAATCCCAGACCTAGAGCCCACAGTGTAGTTCCCCTGAGTCCTCTGTGGTGGGTTGAACTTCATCACAGAAAGAGTAGGCCTGAAATGAATCAACACCTCTTTCAGTTGCTGGAACATAACAGAAGCACACAGGTGGAGGGAGTTTCAGGCAGTGACTCAGGATTACTTTTGGCCTAGGTGGACAACTGGACAGCTAGATACAGTCCCAAAACTCTGAGAAATCGCTTTCTGGATTCTTGCCTCCCCACAACCCCAAAAATGACAGCGCCACTTGAATTTCCACTGAAACTTTGAAGTTAAGACTCGATAATTAGAACTCCCCTGGGATTGAGATAGTATTCCTACTGTTCCCCTTTGAGAAATGACAGCTTAGACCTGTCACCTTAGGGGAACACTTTACCTCAGGCAAAAGCAATGGTCCACTTGTTTCTAGTCCCAGAGAGCAAAACCCTTCAGGCTTTGTTCATGTTTGAGGTGAAACTCTACAGCTCTGTGTACATTAAAGACTTAACCAAAAAATGTCTAGAAACAACTGATCTCTCAGTGTCACTTCAAACAAGTATAGTATACCAGGCACATGGTATTTATCAAGCAACATAGACCCTCAGCTAGCCAGCGCATTGAGTCCCATTTCTCTCATTTAAGAAATCTCTAAAAGCCTACAAAAATATTGTCAAAGTTATATATATAGTATTCAGAATTTTGTTCTGAGGGCAATTTACCCAGTACTACAGGTAGCATTTTCAATGTGTTTAACCCCATAAAACTGTTTGGTTTTCATGGAAGTGTCTTGAAAGGAAGGACATGCCCCATAGAATGGAATGGTGGGTTTTTGTTTTTTTTGTTTTTTTTTTTAAGCTAAAAGCTGGAGAATGAAATTATTGAAACCATCTTCTGTTCTACTTTAATTTTCACCAGCTTTTTGCTAGTTTACTTTAACAAGTAATGTTTGATTGAATTCAGGCCTGCTTTTGTTTACAAAATGAACAAGAGCCAGCAAGTCGTGGCCTGGCTAATTTGCACATCCACTGCCTTGGTCTCCTCCCCTTTAAACAAAAATCTGGAGTTTGTGATTTATTGTTGATTTGGTTAGCTCAAATGATTTTGATGGCTAAAATCTACCTTCCACCCCATCCTTGAAATTTTCTCCAAAAGCACCCACTCTATTTTTACCATACAAGGCAGAATTGACACTCCTACTCCCCCAACAAAAAAAAGAAAAGAAAAGAAAAGAAAAACACATCTTAACTCCCAAGATTTCAGATGCCAACAAATGAAGCTGAGAATAAAAATCTACAGATGGGAGAAGAGGAAAGCAAGATCCTGTACATCTATAGCTTTAGAAATGAAACTGGCCAATTCAGAAGAATAATATCATGACAGCAAAGCAAAATGGTAATTGTTGATAACACATCTGTTTGAGGCTTTATGAGACATCCTTGTTTGACAATCAGGTAGACCAGATGTTTTCAGATTCAGCAGCCCCTCACAATCTTCTTGGAAGCCCTGTTCCTAAGTATCCTTCTTTAAAAAGTCTGATTTTAAAAGTCTAGGGTAGAATCTGTATGTACACAAAGTACCCTCAAATGGTTCTGGAGGTCCACCAAGCTTTGAAACTTAAATATAGTCTTTATTCATGTTTAATGTTACCCTGTCCAGCTGATTTAATCTCTTACTCTGCTTGAATTCTCCAATCACTATCTGGAGGTCACATAGGATAAGTATGCTGTGAAATTGGTGTGCGGTTCCCTGTATAATCAGGAGAGGGGAGGTGAGGGGGCAATGCTCCCTGTCACTCAGGCACAAAATCCACACACATGCTTCTGTGGGGGCTACTTCAGCAAGATCACTACCTAATGCTAAAAATCCTTTGACTCTCACATGCCTACCATCTATTCATAACGTTCCACCTCCATTGAGCCATCCATTTTCCTAAGAGCAAGGCAAAACTCATTCCCAGCCCCCTTTATCTCCATGAAATCTGCTGCTTTTTGGTGATTCGCCCTCTTCCCTCAGGCTGTTCATTTAAACATAATCTCATTTAACATAAAAATTAAATTTATCCAATGATACAGGTATTGAGGCAATGTCTAGTCACTCTGATGGAAGAAACCATACCCATCTTGCTTATCCCTGCAATCTAACTGAATAATAGGAAATTCAGTTCCAACACCTACCTACCCAGAGTTAGGTCAATTCCAACACCTGCCTACCCAGAGTTAGGTCAAATTTCACAGGTTAAAAGCAGACTCCTCCACAAGATTCTTCTTACCTCAGACACCAGCCTCAAGCTCTGGGGTTCCTGGGCTACCTGCATTTCTAACTGGCTACAAATTCTGGGGTTCTCACTACTCCCTCCGTTCTGTGATTCATTTTAACAACTCATAAAACTCAGTATAGCACCATATTTATAACTACAGTTTTATCTAAAAGATACAAATTGGGACCAACAATGAAAAGACACATGGGGTGAGGTGTGGGAGGGTCCCAGATACAGAGCTTCCATGTCTTCAGGACCCATCACCCTCCCAGCACATCAATGTGTATCACTAACCAGGAAGCTCAGTTGAGCTCCGGGTATCCATAGTTTTTATTGGGGTTTCATTATATAGGAATGATTGACATTAGCACATGATTGAACTCCATCTCTAAGGCTCCTCCCCTTCACACAGGTCAGACTGTCATCACATGGATCAAATGCCAATGCTCTAATCACATGGTTGGTCCTTCCAGAGTAGCCAGTCCCCATCCTAAGTAATCTCATTAGCATAAACTCAGTCATGGTGAAGGAGAGGATACCCATAAATAACAAAGACACTCCCCTCACTCAGAAAATTCTTTAGACTGAGAGGTTACCTTCCAGGGACCAAAGTTTAGCCAAATTCCTTACTATACAACAGGTCTGTACTTGAATATAACTGCTCTTATTGTCCTCAGACCATAAACAGTACCAGGTCAGCTCCTCTTGCTAAATAGGCCTTAGCTCTCTGCTTCTGCCTTTTGATACACTCATCATACTCATAATCACTTGCTCTTCATCTCCCCTCATTAGGCTTAAGGTCAAGAACCATGTCTGTCATATTCATTACACTTCACCGGTTCCTCACACTGGTTAAGGAACATAGCCAACGTAATTAAATATTTGTTGTTAGATAAGTTCTATCTCCATGCCTTTATTCACAGGTGTGAAAAGGACATTTACAAACATAAAGCTAGCACCAGGGACACAGTAGCTACAGTAGAAACAGGTATACATATACATAAGATAACCAGGGAACACCCCAATCATTGAAAAAACCTTCAGAATAGATTTGAAATGTCCTTCACCTCAAATCCTGTTGTGTCCACCAGAGTCCTGGGAAAATGTGAATCAAGAGGCACAAAATAACAGGACTTCTATATTTTTCACCCTGAAGGTGCTGATAATGGTGGTGGGGGAAGGGAGACATTGATTGATTTTCTTCTTTATTCAACTTCTAGTTGAGTTTCATTAACCTTTTAACAAACAATCATGTTCTAAATAAGCAAAGTGTTTCTTTGAAGTTTGTTCCCCCCTAATATATGGTAATAGTATTTGAAAGTGGAATTCTATTTCAGTTGCCACATAAGCATCCTTTCCTCTAGCCTCTCACCAAAAAAAGAAGAGATTATACATAATATGATCTTTTTTAACAAATGGAATTCAAAATTTAAATTTGCAATGAAAAACACAATCATGTTAGTTCAGTCAATAAAAAGAAGATAGAAAGTGAGCCTGAGTATTTTGATCCACCCACTTACTGCAAAGTCCCACATAACTTTGACTTTCAGATGAAAATATTTTCAATAAACATTGGTAGAATCAAATTGAAATCTGATTCCTCATTTGTCTAAGTCTTGTTCTCCAGCAATCGTGGGTTGTAAACTCAATGGTAGGAAGTAGAGTTTATGGAATGTCATAGCTGGAAGCAATATGCATAATCAGAAAACAGAGATCCATAGAGGACAAATAACTTGCTCAACTTTCCACACCAAGTTAATGGCAGAGATGGGACCAGAATCCCATCTCCTGACTCTCTACTTCCTAACATTTTTTTCTATATCATGTTACATTAATATTTCTTTTCTATGCCCCAGAGTTTACAATAATGTTCAGCACATAATACATGCTCAGTGAATCATGCTGATTTTGATTTCTTAAAGTGTTGTGTCTAACACACTGTGAAGCATGATTCCATACTTTCCTTTCATATATTTAGTTATACTTTTGCACCTACACAGATGACATATGGCTTGGTCACACATAACACTGCTCTGCTGAGAACTCAATGTGTCTGCATTTTTTCTGTCATCCTTCTTCCATCTCTCCCCAGTCTGTGCACTTAAAAATACACATACAACATACTCCTTCATGGATTGTCACTATCTATCTGATGGTAGACTTGCTCTTTTAGTTCCAGTCTTAAAAGCAAACAAGAGTATTTGTTGTAAATGATTTTAAAACTTGACTTGTGGGTGGGAAGAAAATTTCATCCCTCCCAAGGTATTCAAAACTTTGTTTTTGGTTTCACTGTACTTCAAAAAAGACTACAGCTAGCATTTATTACATTCATTTGCCTTTTAAACCAAAGTGGTTGACACATGTTAGTCCCTCAAATGTGTGTTGAATGAAATGTGTGTGAAGACATATGATGTGAATTAATCACCTTAAACTGCAATGGAATGTGTTCTTTTGCCTTCTACATTTGGGTATCTTGGAATAGAGTGTTTCTTTTCAGGTAACTAATTAATGAATATTGGAATTTACACAGCAGCCAGCATCATCATTCGAAAAGACAAATCATATCAGTTCTTTCCTGCTTGAATTCTTTCAATGGCTTTCACTTAGAATAAAATCAAACCCGTAACATTAGCCTACATGTCCCACATAATCTTGCTCTAGGTTCTTCCCTAGCCTCATCTCTGTTGTAACTTCTTTTCATTCATCATCAGCCACCGTGCTTTCTTTTCATTTCCTCTTATTTCAGCTCTTTGGGAGTCTTTGCACATGCTGTTCCCGCTATTTAGAATATTAATTGATATGGTTTGGCTGTGTCCCCACCCAAATCTTATGCCAAATTGTAATCGCCACGTGTTGAAGGAGGGGCCTGGTGGGAGGTGATTGATTCACGGTGGGGCAGACCTCCCCCTTGCTGTTCTCATAATAGAGTTCCCAGGAGATCTGGTGGTTTGAAAGTGCATAGTGCTTCCCCCTTCACTCTCTCTCCCACTCTGCCATGTGAAGAAGACACTTGCTTCTCCTTTGCCCTTTCACCATGAAGGCCCTCTCAGCCATGTTTCCTGCACAGCCTGCAGAACTGTGAGTCAATTAAACTTTCTTTCTTCATAAATTACCCAGTCTCAGGTAGTTCATTATAACAGTGTGAGTATTGACATTGTGCTCCCTATGCTCCTCCTACCACCTCCCCCTGCCAATGAATCTTGTCTCTTTGTGTCCATGCTCCTGTGTGATGACATTTTGCTGCACCTCCCAGCAAATGGTAGAAGCTATTTCTCTTCTCCTTCATCTGGACAAGACTAATATAATGCAATGGAAGTAACATTCTAGAATTTCTAAAACCAGGTCTTTAAGTGGCCTTATAGCTTCCACTTTTGCTCTCAGAACCCAACTGCTATGTAAGAAGTTTAAGCAGTCTTGCTGAAGAGAGAGGGCATATGCAGAGAGAAATCCTAGAGGATAGTAAACCAAGTAGAAAGAGATGCCACATGCAGAACCAAGGTCCTTTGGCTAACAGCTAGCATCAAGACCTGGACACATTAGTGAGGCCATCTTGGATTCTTCAGTCCCAGCTGAATTGACACCAGCTGAACCTGGCTGAACCTTGCCAAATTCCTGACTCAAAAAATTGTAAGCAATAAAATGGTCATTGCCATTTTAAATTTACATTTTTGTTACACAGAGTAACATTTTGTCTTGTTTACAGTTATATGGGTTTCAGCACACACATAGATATTTGTAATCACCACCACAAGTGGATTTAGCTTAACTTCAACATCCCAAAGCATGTTCTTGTACTGACCATCAAACGTCAGAACTCTATACCCAGCAACCCTAGCAACCACTGATCTATTCTCTAAACCTACAGTTTTGCTTTTGTCAGAGTATCATATAAACAGAATCATACAGTATTCGACATTTTGAGACTGGTTTCTTTCAATTACCATCATATATTTGAGATTCATTCATGTTGTATGTATTGCTAGTTTGTAACTTACTATGACTGAGCAGTATTCTATTGCATGGATTACTCATCCATTGACATATTTTGGGGTTGGTTCCAGTTTTCGGTGATTTTGAAAGAAGGCTATTTTAAGTGTATATGTAGAGGTTTCTTTTCAAAAATAGGTTTTCATTTCTTTGGGCTAAATAGTTAGAAATGGGATTGCTGGATCATATGCAAGGTCTATGTTTAACTTTTAACTCAGAAACTGCCAGAAGGGCTGTACCATTTTGCATTCCCACCATCAATACATGAGAACCCTAGCTGTTCCACACCCTTGTCAGCAGTTACTATTTTCAGTGCTTTTTAATCATTCTAATAGGCATGCAGTGGCAACTTATTGTGCTTTTCATTTGCATTTCCCTAGTGGCTAATGTTATTGAGCATCTTTTCATGTATTTATTTTCCACCTGCATATCTTTTTGATGAAATATTGTCTCATCATTTGCCTAAGCTTTTATTCGGTTGTTTTCTTATTGTTGAATTTTGAAAGCTTTTTCTATATTTTGGATACAAGTCCTTTGTCAAATATGTGATTTGCAAATATTCTCACCAAATTTGTGGCTTATGTTTTCATCTTCTTAGCAATGTCCTTTGAAGACCAAAATTTTTAATTTTGAGAAGTCCAATTTTTCTTTCTTTTTTTCTTGGATTGTGCTTTTGGTGTAGGATTTAAGAACTCTTTGCCTAGCCCAAGATCGTGAAGGTTTTCTCCTATATTTTCTTCTAACAGTTTTATAGTTCTATATTGTATATTTAGATCTGTATCGAGTGAATTTTTGCATAAGGTATGAGGTATGGCTTGAGATCTTGCATATATTTTATTAGATTTGTACCTAAAATTTTACTTTTTTGAAGCTACTGTAAACGTTACTTTAAAAAATTTTTAGTTTCTACATGTTCTTTCCTAGAGTATAGAAAACTAACTGATTTTTAGATGTTGACTTTGTAGTTTGTGACCTTGCTAAACTCACTTAATAGTTTGAGGAGCTTTTTTGTAGATTGCTTAGGATTTTATACATCTTGAAGTATAGTTTTATGCTTTCATTTACTTATTTTTCTTGCCTTATTGCACTTCCTAGGACTTCTAATACAATATTAAGTAAGAATGCTGACAATAGACATCTTCACTAGTAATAAACTTAAAATCATTTGATCTTTTCCCATTAGATATACCATATTAGCTGAAGGACTTTTTAAATGTATTTATTTATTTTTTGATGCCCTTCTATTTACGGCTTGCTGAGAGTTTTTAATCATTCTTTTTTCAAATTTTGCCAAATGCTGCTTCTTCATCTATTGATAGGATCACATGGATTTTCTTATGTATCCGTTAATCTGGTGAATTATATTAATTAATTTTTGAATGTTGAACCAGCCTTGCATTTCTAGGATACATGCCCCTTGGCAATGGTATAGAATTCTTCACATATGTTGCTCAATTTAATTTGCTTATGATTTATTGTTTTGCTGAGAACTTTTGTATCTATGTTCATAAGCGATATTAATCTATAGTTTTTTTCTTTCTTTCTTTCTTCTTTTTCTTTCTTTCTCTCTTCCTTTCTTTCTTCTTCTTTTTTTGCAGAGACAGGTCTCACTTTGCCACTCGGAGTGCAATGCAGTCCAGTGGTGTGATTTTAGTTCCCTGCAGCCTTAAACTCCTGAAACTTTACACCCACTGAACAACCCCCCATTTCTCCTACTCACCCAGCCCCTGGCAACCACTATCGCATTCTCTGCTTTTATGAGTTTGACTATCATAGATACCTCATCTATGTGAAATCCTACAACTTCATGGCAAAAATACCCCAAATAGCTGGATTTTAAAATGTGCAAAAAACCTGAATAGACATTTCTCCAAAGAAGACATACAAGTGGCCAACAGGCACATGAAAAGATGCTTACTACAGATTCTGTATTCCCTTTGCCTTCAGCAAGCACCTCAGCAGGTTGTGTTTTTTTTCCTGGTGGAGTGATCCAAACCTTCTTTCCTGAAGGGTCTGGGTCATTTGTAGTCCTGCCCGAATTGGGCTGTTGTAGTTTCCCAATGACCTTAATAACAGGGCATGGTAATATTAAGGGACACCCTAATGGATCTTTTGTATTCCATGCATACTCCTCCTTACCTCCATTGTGGAGTAGTAGACTGATTTCATCTTGATAGTCCGGATCAATCACCCCAGTCAACACTGTAACTCCCTTCTTATCCTGTTGACTTAAAGGTAGGAGAAGCCCTAGGTGTCCAGGTGGCAATCTTGACTTCCAGTTTAATTGAATCATTGTGTCTCCTGGTGGCAGTGTTCTTCTCTCTGAAACTAAGACCTCTAGGCCAGTAGGACATAATGTTGTGGGAATAGGAAGCAAAAATATTGTTAGTGGATCACTAGGGGTGATGGTGAGTGGTGCCACTTCCACTTCCACCTCTTGATTCCTAGACCCATGAATCCTGGCTATGGGATAAACAGTACCATATACTGGACACTGATTCAGAGCATACATGGCCTTCTGGAGAACTTTGCTGCAGCTCTGAAAATTATTATCATCTAGTTGGCATTGGCATTGTGACTTCAAAAAACCATTCCACTGTTCTATCAATCCAGCTGCTTCAGGATGATGTAGAACATGGTAAGACTTGTGAATTCCATGAGCATGAGCCCACTGCTGCACTTCTTTAGCTATAAAGTTGGTTAGAGGCAATGCTGTGTGGAATACCATGATGGTGGATAAGACATTCCATAAGTCCACAGATGGTAGTACTGGCAGCACTGCTTGCAGGATAGGCAAACCCATATCCGGATTATCTATTCCGGTGAGGACAAACCTCTGCCCTTTCTATGATGGAAGAGGTCCAATATAATCGACCTGCCACCAGGCAGCTGGCTGATCACCCAGAGGAATGGTGCCATATCAAGGACTCAGTATTGGTCTCTGCTGCTGGCAAATTGGGCACTCAACAATGGCCACAGCCTGGTCAGCCTTGGTGAGTGGAAATCCACATTGCTGAGCCCAGGTGTAACCTCTATCCCTGCCACCATGGCCACTTTGTTCATGGGCCCATTGGGTGATGACAGGGGTGGCTGGGGAAAGAGGATGAGTGGTGTCCACAGAACGGGTCATCCTATCCACTTGATTATTAAACTCCTACTCCACTGAAGTCACCCATTGGTGAGCACTCACATGGGATATAAATGTCTTCACAGTTTTTGACCACTCAGAGAGGTCCATCCACATACCCCTTCCCCAGATTTCTTTGTCACCAATTTTTCAATCATGCTTCTTCCAAGTCCCTGACCATCCAGCCAAACCATTGGCTACAGCCCATGAAACAGTATATAATCGCATATCTGGCCATTTCGCCTTCTGTGCAAAGTGCACAACCAGGTGCACTGCTCTAAGTTCTTCCCACTGGGAAGATTTCCCTTTGCCACTGTCCTTCAGGGATGTCCTAGAAAGGGGCTGTAGTGCTACAGCTGTCCACTTTCAGATGGTGCCGGCATATCATGAAGAACCACCTGTGAACCAGGCCCCAGTCTTCCCTTCCTCTGTCAACTGATCATAGGGAACTCCCCATGAGGCCATTGGTGCAGGCTGGGGGAAAGAAGGCAGAGTGGCAGGAGTGGAGACCATGGGCATTTGAGCCACTTCCTTTTCTGATCAGGCATATGCCATTTCCATTTGATGATGGAATGCTGCTGTGCATGACACACTTTATGGCTTGATGGGTCAGAAAGCACCCAGTTCATGATAGGCAGTTCAAGTCACATGGTGACTTGATGACCCATAGTCAAACGTTCAGTTTCCCACAAAGCCCAGTAATAGGCCAAGAGCTGTCTCTCAAAAGGAGAGTAGTTATCTGCAAAAGATGGCAGGGCCTTCCTCCAAACTTCTAGAGGCCTCCACTGTGATTCACCCATGGGAGCCTGACAAAGGCTCCAAACAGTATCCCTATCTGCCACTGACACCTCAAACACCATTGGATCTGCTGGGTCATATGGCTCAAGTGGCAGAGCAGCTTGGACAGCAGCCTGGACCTGTTGCAGAGTCTTCTTCTGTTCTGGACCCCACTCAAAACTGGCAGCCTTTCAGGTCACTTGATAAATGGGCCAGAGTAACACACTCAAATGAAGAATGTGTTGCCTCCAAATGGGCCCACAAGGTGTGCCTCTTTCTTGGTTGTAGGAGGGGCCAAAAGCATCTACTTATCCTTTACCTTAACAGGAATGTCTCGACAGGCCCCACAACTGCTGGACCTCTAGAAATTCTACTGAGGTAGAAGGTCTCTGAATTTTAATCAGATTTATTTCTCACCTCTGGCATGCAAATGTCTCACCAATAAGTCCAGTGTGTTTGCTACTTTTTGCTCACTGGATCCAATCAGCATAATGTCATCAGCGTAATGGATCAGTGTGATATCTTGTGGAAGCAAAAAGTGATCAAGGTCTCTCTGAATAAGATTATGACATAAAGCTGGAGAGTTGATATACCCCTGAAGTAGGACAGTAAAGTATATTGCTGGCCTTGCCAGCCAAAGGCAAATTGCTTCTGGTGGGCCTTATGGACAGGAATGGAGAAAAAGGTACTTGCCAAGTCAATGGTTGCATACCAGGTACCAGGAGATGTGCTAATTTGCTCAAGCAATGAAACTCCACATCTGGTACAGCAACTGCAATTGGAGTCACCACTTGGTTAAGTTTATGATAATCCACTGTCATTCTCAAAGATCCATCTGTCTTCTACATAGGCCAAATGGGAATGTTGAACGGGGATGTGGTGGGAATCACCACTCCTGCATCTTTCAAGTCCTTGATGGTGGCACAAGTCTCCACAATCCCTCCAGAGATGCGATATTGTTTTTGATTTACTATTTTTCTAGGTAGAGGCAGCACTAATGGCTTCCGTTTGGCCCTTCTCACCATAGTAGCCCTCACCCTACCAGTCAGGGAGCCAATGTGGGGGTTCTACCAGCTACTAAGTATGTCTATGCCGATTATGCATTCCAGCACTGGGGAAATGACCACAGGATGAGTCTGGGGACCCACTGGACCCACTGTAAGTCAGACCTAAGCTAAAACTCCATGAATTACCTGACTTAACTGGAGGACCACTTTAACTGGAGGACCACAGTGACATTTTGGGTCCCCTGGAATCAACATCAGCTCAGAGCCAGTGTCCAGTAATCCCCAAAATGTCTGATCATTTCCCTTTCCCCAGTGCACAGTTACCCTGGTTAAAGGCCTCATGTCTCCTTGGGGAAGGATAGGAGAAAGATTCACACATAAATTGTTGGTAACGTAGTGGGGTCCCTCCTCAAGGGGACCCCGCCTCCCCTTCATTCAAGGGGTTCTTGGTCTATAAACTGGCTCAAGTCTGGAAATTGATTGAGGGGCCATGATTCTCTGTTTTTATAATTCAAATTAGTCTTTTGCTCATTCAACCTAGAAGTTTTCTGATTGTATAATTTAAGTTGGAATGCAGTACGCTTCTTATCAATTTTACTTCTAGGAACACCATGATTAATTAGCCAATGCCAGAGCTCTACATGAGTCAGACTATTCTGATTGCCACTTTGCCTCTGATGTCCATCATGGTAGCTATGCCCACCTTGACTTTGACAGTTGAGTCCTGCCACTTGGCTCCTGCCAATTATTCCCACTGTATTTAAATGTTGTCGTTGAGTGACTGCAGTTCCCACTGTTAAATCTGACATACAGAGAAGAGCAATTACAAGGTTCTTCAAAGATGCAGGTGCTGCCCTCACAAATCTATTTCTCAAGGCATTCATCAGGGGTATATCTTCTGGACCCTCCCAGCGGGGATGAGTAGGTCTAAAGTGACGAATCCACTCCATCATCCTAGTCTCCCTAAGCCTTTGGATCCCTTCCCTTACATTAAACCAAGGGAGATCAGGCATTTCCAGCTCACTTACAGTAGGCCATCTTTTAAACCATATTTTAGCTAACCAAGCAAGTAAACTGTTAGAACATTTTTAACTCCTCAAGCTGCAACATTAAATGCAGATTTCCTACTTAGTTGTCCCAAATTGATAAATTCAGTCTGATCTAACTCCATGTTCCTTCCATCAATATCCTATACCTTTACTATCCATTTCCATGCCTATACTCCAGATTTCTGTTTATATAAATTAGAGTGCTCAAACACTTATTTTCAAGTGTAGCACACCTCTTCATGGGTCACACTCTCAACCTCCCCTCTAGGGGCCCACTGGGACTTCAGTCTATTTATAGATCTAGAAACAAACAGAGGTGTTGCGGGTGGCTCCTGAGGACAGTCAGCATTATCTTGCCTGGCAACTGCCTCAGGGGAGGTCATTACTGTTGCCTCAGGAGGCACAGGGTTTATCTCCTCAGACAGAGGTGGAAAGGCTGATGGCAGCATGGGTCAGGGACGGGGTGTTGCCCCTACTGGGGATGGGGAAGCTGTTCTTTCTGGCAAAGAAAGGTTCATGAGAGTTTACAAACTCAGTATCCCCAGCTTCACCAGGGTCCTCCCACACTTTCCATGACAAGTTTCAGGGTCCTCTTCTTTTCCAATCAATCCCCTCACTTACATATAGAGTCACTAAACTTCTTGCCTCTCATGAGCAGTGAATCAGGAGTGTCAAATGCATTTATTTTGCGTAACTCTCTGAACAGTTCACTCCACCGACTATCAGTGTTCTCCATACTATTAGAAGTAGAGTCCTTGGCATTTAGGGGTCTAATCATATTAAGTAGCCAACTCCAGAAACCCCAAAACCAATGAAAGAATTCCATCCTTAAGACTCTGTTCCTCTAGAACCACTCCTGGTACTAAAATCTGTATTAGTCAGGGTTCAGGGTTCTCTTAGAGGAACAGAACTAATAGGCCATGTATACACACACACACACACACACACACACACATATATAATATATATTATATATAATATATGATATATACTAGTGTATATACATTACATATACACTATTTTATATATAATATATATTATATATTATATATATATTTTATATATGGGAGTTTATTATTAACTTACATGATCACAAGGTCCCACAATAGGCCATCTGCAGGCTGAGGAGCAAGGAGAGCCAGTCCAAGTCCCAAAACTGATGAACTTGGAGTCCAATGTTGAAGGACAGATAGCATCCAGTATGAGAGAAAGATGTAGGCTGGGAGGCTAGGCCTGCCTCTCTTTTTCACATTTTTCTGCCTGCTTTATGTTTGCTGGAAGCTCATTAGATTGTGCCCACCAGATTAAGGGTTGATCTGCCTTCCCCAGCCCACTGACTCAAATGTTAATCTCTTTTGGCAACACCCACACAGACACACCCAGGGTTAATACTTTGTATCCCTCAATCCAATCAAGTTGACACTCAGTATTAACCACCACACACAAATATATTCATCCCATTTCTTGCCTTCCAAGTATTTCTCCACATTCTCTATAAATTCTGGATTTTTTCATTTGTATTCATGAGACTAATTTCCATTTCTTTGCTTAGAGAGAGAATTGAGCTCCCATTATGTTCTCCTTGACCTTTTGCTTGAAGCTAGTTATTCTAGAAAAGCCTTGATCTTCGACATCCCGTTGCTTCTGGGAATCTTTCTGGTCCCTTCTCTCAGACCCCATTACTCTATCTTGCCTGCAGCTTTCTAGTGTGATCTATTGCTTTAAATCTTATTTTTGTTTTTTTCATCCATTACCCTTGGACTAGATGCTTTGGAACGTCCCTTACTTCCTGGGCCCACCCCGGCCCTCATCCCAGATTTTGATTTTAATTTCCCTTTAATTAGAGCCCTCCAAGTGCAGAAAAACCACACCTATTCTAATACCAGTCCTTGCTAGTAGAATTTCAACCTTGGCCCAGTCCCTGCTTTCCTGAAAAGGAAGGTCTGCCACCTAGGTTGCTATGAACATAATAAGAAATCTGACAGCATGGAAATACCATGGGGTAATTCATGTAGTCTTGCTAGTTTTATTGATTACATTACAATTTTATCCATTGAGTAAAAGATCTTTGATTTAAAGTACAATCGAATCTAGATTTTTTTTTCTGCCTTCCTAAAAAAATTACATAAAAGTCATTTCACTGTTTTATTGGTATTATTTTAACATTAATTATCTACTGGGATATTACAGAGTGAGAACCCCAGATCTTAGTCAAGTGAGGACTGTTTCTGTTTTAGAGAGGCCAAGATTGCTGTAGGTTTATTGTGTTTCATTGTTCTTGGAGGTGTATTTATTTTTGTTCCTTTTCTACTTCTTGTATTTTTGATGTTTTCTCCTTTTCTGTGAAGCTATTAACTTCCTCTTGAAAAGGCTTTCTTTTAAATTGATTCTAATTTACTACAAATATTTTTTAAAACAAAAACAAGTTATTTGCTTAACTTACCACTCCCTTTTTTTCTTTTGACTTTTCATGCTTACCTATGATTTGAATTTTACAATAATTATATATTACTTTTACATTTTAAAATT
Organism: Rhinopithecus bieti; assembly: GCF_001698545.2. Lineage (NCBI taxonomy): Eukaryota > Metazoa > Chordata > Mammalia > Primates > Cercopithecidae > Rhinopithecus > Rhinopithecus bieti. The sequence continues at coordinate 5,240,345 of NW_016814053.1, read as the reverse complement.
CAATTTTAAATACATTTTAAAATAAATTAAAATAGTACTTACCTCATGAGAAAGTTGTACATTTTTAATACGTTAAAACACATAGGAAAGTACCTCATACTTCGTAAGTGTTCAGTAAACATTAGCTATTATGGGTTTCACATTTATGCCTGGTCGTAGATATAGTCCAGCTCTGCATCTCCAGCTCCTATGAGACGTCTCCTCTTGGAGGTTCTATGTGCACCTCAAATTGCAAATTGGAATTCACCATCTTCCTCCACACCCACCCAAACCTGTTCCTACTCCTGTGTTTCTTAATTCTGCCAGTAGCATAATGACTTCACTTTCATAGACTTGAATTTTTAAAGATGTATTTGAGGCTGAGGCGAGTGGATCACTTGAGATCAGGAGTTCCAGACCAGACTGGCCAACATGGTGAAACCCCATCTCTACTAAAAATACAAAAATCAGCCTGGCGTAGTGGCACATGCTGTAATCCCAGCTACTCGGGAGGCTGAGGCAGGAGAATTGCTTCAACCTAGGAGGTGGAGGTTGCCATGACCCGAGGTTGCACCATTCCACTACAGCCTGGGCAACAAGAGCAAAACTCTGTGTCTAAATAAATAAATAAATAAATAAAAATTAATTAATTAAAAAAAGATGTATTTGATTTTTCTCTTATCTCCCAACTGAAACAATTCCCAAGTGCTTTTTGTTTTACTTCTACCATATCTCTTAGGTCTCTTAAGACTTTATTGTCCTCTCCATACCCTCATTCAGAACTTTGTTATGATTTATCTGGACTAACCCCATAGTATCTGTACTAATACAGTAGTCTTATAACTGTCTTGGGTTTCCAGCTTCTGCAACATATTCTATGCACTTCAGGTTAATTTTCCTAAAGAACATGTCTAAACATGTATCTTTCCAACTAGGTAATTTTCTTTGACTCCCTACTCTATACTGAATTAAGGTCTTGCACTTTCGAGTCCCAATCAACCATTGCAATTTGCCTCAGAAACCCCTTAATGCTTTGCACCCTTCAGACAAGTTATTTACCTTGTAGTAAAATAAAAACAGTAATAGTCTCACTGAAGGTCTATGTGGTTTATTTTTTCTATATTTAAATGCATTGAATGTAATGAGTAGACTTAGAAGCCCACCTCTGAGCTTCTAAGAAGTCTTTTCTTTTGACTTATAATAGGTTCTTGGCTTTATTATGGATAGATAAGATTGCCAAATAGAGTAGTTTCTTATAAATAAAATTTCCTGTCATTAAAAGATATATATATGTTATGGATACACACACAATCACACATACAGGTGTGGGCACACACACACCACAAACACAGACATACATACATCTAAGGAACACTTTGGAATTTCAACAATATTAATTCTTTACCTCAAATGCAGTAGATACCAGAGGAATACTTTTCCATTTTCCTTTACATTGGACATATTTGCAATTTGAGAACAAGAACCAGTGTTGGTTTTCAGACAGAATCCATTTAATTAATCATACTATTTGAACAGCTGGGGAGGCCATATATTTACGTAAGAGTTTAACATTCTTTCGAAAAATTGTCAAGTATGAATTAAAATAATATTATTTCACTTTTTAATGATATGCTATTTATCTTTAGATTTTATTCACACCTAACTTTATAAATCAATAGTTCCACTCTTTGAGACACATTATTACCTATGCTTAAATGCTTTTAAAAGCACTATCATATGCAGTGTGGTAAGAAAGGACTAAGGTTCTATTTACCTTAGAACTAAATGAGACTAAGGGACTCATTTGCAAAGTATGAGCTATTCCTATTTTTGTTTCTGAATTTGGCAAGCAATGGATAGAAAAGAGAAGAAATTGCTTGATAAAATCATATGTTTTCCACTTACTCGTCACCAGCAGGAAGATGAACTTTTCTTACTAAAAAATATTAAGTTTGTCTCATTCAATACAGCAGTAAAAGCTCTACACAGACAAATGTGGGTAGAAGATAAAGTGGAATTATTGTATTAAATTGCCCAAGAACACAGTTTTAAAGAAAAATATTCATGAAAACACAACAGATGATAGTGAAAATAAGTGAGAAAATTTTATAAAACTTGTTTTAATACTGTATTCTAGCTTCTGTCTCTAGAGTAAAGGCCAACTTGAAAGAGAAACTTTGGATTCAGCCAGAGCTAATCCAACAGGAAACTCCAGGGATATGGGCAATTATTTAAATGGGAGTCACTTACGGGCACCATCAACAGCTGTCCTTTGGGCCAGCGAGTGTGGTCAGGGCCTCAGAACTGTGGAGTAACTCTAAACATTTACAATGGTGAAGAGGCACCATATGAATAAGTTTGGAGAGATAAAGGGAAGGATGGGTAACTGGAACACGGCATGGTAACGTTTACTTTTCTGATTTATATTCTTGAGGAACACACTGCCTATGCTCAGCAATTTACATAGCTAATGCCATACGAGTTTGACAGTTATGATTCCAATGGAGGCAAGATACATGCTCTCCCTTACAGTGATAAGGCATGAAGCTTGCCACTGCAGACTGGTGCTCAGAGAAACCCAAAGACCTTTTATGCATCAGCTCAGCCTTGAAATTCAGATGAGCCATCAACCAAGGTCTGCACACCACACACCTTTCCTACATACCTCCCCCACCATCTTTGCTTTAGGGGGCCATCTCTGCTTCTTCTCCAGTTCTTTAATTTAAATAAATTCCAGCTGTACAGGAAGAAGATGGAAATGTGTTATTATGTTCTCTGTTCTGTTTTGCAACCCCATAGATGTGGCCCTGTCTCTGATCTCTGTCTGAAACTGTGCTGAGGACTAGATAGGACAAACATGGAAAGCTAGTCTTTATCCTCTAGAAATTCAACAATCCAAGAGAAGAGATGCAGATGTACTCTGAAAGTATGGACTTAAGAATAAAAACATCAACCTGTCAAATGAACCTTATGTTATACATTCATTCATTCATTCATGCATGTATTCATTCATTCTACAGATATTTACTGGACACTTAATACCAGGCAAGTTCTTCAGTACTGCAGATATATAAATGATCAAAACCCAACCCTGTCTCTGCCCTCATGGAACTCTCTAAGTAGTGGAGTAGAAAGCCAATCAAATAAAAGATAAATAAATTTAAAATTGTGACAGTGGTGTGAAGAACATGGTACTACGACAGCTGATCATAACTGAAGTGACACCATCAGGAAAAACACTTGTTTTCCTGAGAAGGCAGGAATGGAGCAGGAGTAGTCCATGCGGCCATCAGGGAACAGTTTTCCATCAAGGAGGAGGAAGCATGGTGAGTCAGAGGCACTGGAAAAAGGCCAGTGTGCCAGGAAAAGAAAGCTTGGGGGATCTGATGGGAAATGAGGTTAGACAGGGAGAGGGGCTCAGACCCTGCACAATTTGCAGGCCTCCCTAATGAGTTTCATTTTGAGCAGAAAGCAGGAGTAGCACATATTTTGAGGTAATTACACAAAAGGGTCATGTCCAGTTTGGAGAGAGGAGAGATAGACCTACAGTCTAGAATCCAGTATGGTTGAATATAATAAGGGCACACCCACCCTCTCAGTGTACGTTAATTGCTGGGGACAGCAATATTAAGAGATGGCTTCTTGAATAGGAGCCAAACCACCACTTGGTTAAAACAGGAAAGTTTTGACTAGCTCTACTAATAAATAATGAACCCAATATCCTTTGCCTGGCCTCCACTCTTCCACATAAATTCAATATGTTAATGCATCTGTAACAAATTAAGTGTCTCTTAAAAGTCCCTTAAAAGTCTCCAAATCTTTGAAAATTTAGAGTGCCTATGGAAAACAAATAAGCAAAATCCTTGACCTTTTCTCTATTCGTAAGTAAGATCAATGGAATATGCCAAGAACCCAGAAACCTCTCTATTCCCAGAATTTTTTAAAAGAATTTGCTTGTGTGAATCCAAAGCAAAATTGGAAGTCTCTTTCAAACTAGCTTGTTTGGTTAGTTTTTGATAATGAAGTCAAGAGAATACTAATACATACCAGTCGTAATGTAGAATAACCCAATCTCCAAACTCACACTGATATTTGACATATGTAGCCTAGACAACCCTTGGAATCTAAGAGTAGCAATTTAAGTTGTTTATTCTTACATAATGGGAACAGAAGGAGGAAAAGAATTTCTATTTCCCATTAGTTGGCGTCACATGTCCCTTCTGTTTTGCAGTGAGCATTTTCTGTAATAACCCACTAAGCTGATCTGTAACAATCAATAAAATACCTGAGATCATGCATGAAATCCAAATGGAATCTGAGAATAGAGAGATAACAAGGAGATAGTCTTTTGACTGGACACGCTAAGTAACAGATTTTATTTTATTTTGAAAAAGAAAGAAGGAAAGAATTGTGAGGGAAATGCTATTAAAAAACTACCCCAAGGAGTCAGCAATTTCTGAGTTTTTCAATTAAGTTGCCAATTTTAAGGCTATTACACTGCTCCCTGAATCAAAAGGATTAACAATTTTCCTCTTAGCAATTAGGAAGGTAGAATTTTACCATGGAAGCACATGGGGAAAGACTGTACAAGAAGTTAGAATTAACTAAATCTCCACTGAGGACCACCCAAGAGGAGCTAAATGAAGGGTTACTTTCAAGTGGGGTTGGGATCAAAGATTGAGGGAGATTAGAACCAATGGGAGGTTAAAGGAAAACATCTGGTCTTTTGCAGTAATCGCCAATAGAAAGGTGGATCTTCCTTGGGGAAAGAGCAGCCCATCTGACCACGGACCCTCCAACTTGCCATAGAGTGCTGACTCCATAGAGAAGACACCTCTGACATTCAGCAGAAAATGCAAAACATTCTGAAAATTAATAAGGAAGTTACTTCATCAGGCAGAATGCAGATGTACAATTCAGCACTGAGATTCAAAGACATTTTTTTTCCTGTTTGGGCAATATGGTCATGCTACCCATTGAGTGTAACCCCTTGATAGTCTTGACTCGATGAAATCCATTGCTGTGGATGGTGGAGGAGGAGCACACTGTCCTCTTTAGACAGAAGCTTACAGCTGAAGCTATCAGAAAAGGAGGCAATGCGTGTTAATATCATTTTCACTTAGCCTTAAAGCTTTGGCTTACATCATAAATTCCTATGTCTGCTTAGGCAAAAGATGTTAAAGTCCTGGGAAGAAGGCAGAAATATTCAGGAGAAATAAGAGACAGGGGGAAGTTCCAATATTTTCCTAATAAAATATTCTTTGTTTTAGAATGTTCTTGCTTTTTGTAGTTTGAATCTTTTAAGAGGAGTGTTCAATGATTTCCATACAAAGTCTGATTCTATCTTATTTCCTATTCTTCAGGTTATCCTGGACGATTAATCACCTGGAGGAATGACAAAACAGCCCCAGTATGGCATCTTCACACGTGCCAGTTTTATCTGTTATCTCGTCACATCACATTTCCTTAGGAATCCAAGGAGGAATTTTTTAAAGGATTAGAGCAAGTGTGTTTGCTTGACTCCTCTATCTAACAGGAAGGCAACTGGGACGGAGCTCCTATGCACTTTGCCCCGGGTCATAATGGGCAGCTGGCTGTTTCCTCAGTCAAGGCACAAGTGAAAAGAGGTTACTGCTTTCTGAACACCATTTTTCCACACAATGCTTTCTTCGGCAATGAGCTTCTAAGAGGAGAGTCACAGATGAACGGGCCTGGAACGGAGCTTTGATTAGACCATCTCACTTTCGTAATGAGGGCACTGAGGATGGAAAGAGTCACAAATGGCAAAACTAGAGCCACTTCCTCCTGGTTTTCATCTAGAGGCCAGGTTACAGCCCAGGACTTAACTCATTTCACCCATATCTCATCATCACTATTTCAGTGGGCCTCCATTTTTCTTCCCCTCTATCTCAAACAACTGAAAACTAGAGTAACACGAGCCAGGGAACCTCTGTCCCGGAGGATTCAGCATCAGACTAAGAGGTGGGCACGAAGAGGAAAAATAACTTACAGCCTGGGGTCACTGGCTTCTACCTTTTCCCCCAATCATAAGTGAGCTTTCCTACTAACCCAGCTAAACACTTCCCCCTTCTACTTTTCTCATGGTCTTCTTGGACCTCAGGTGCAGAACGCTGAGCATTATATTACTCAGTTTGTGACTCAATATTATCCTCTGGCTCTGCCAAGCCTGGTCTCTTTTTTAAATTTTTATTTGATTATTTTGTCTCTTCACCCTTCATCCTCACTCCCACTACCCTTCCTCCCATGGGCTGCCCCTTTAATTGTTCCTATATGTCCTTGAATATCCATGTGTCCTTGAAGTATTTAGTGTGTTGTTTTGTGCAGTACCTGTTTCTAATTTACATAAGTAATATTGCACTAAGCTCTCCCTCTGTTACTTTTTCCCTCAATACTCTTAGTAAGATCTAGCCATGCTTCTTTATGTGAATCCAGTTTATTACTTTAAGCTGCTGCCTCTGATTATGTAGCAGAATGCATCATAATATTTTTCTTATCTATTACTTCCAATGATGGACATCTAGCCATCACGCAGTGGGACCGTGAATGTTTCCATTCTAGCTCTATCTTCCCAGCTACCAGAAGTCACATTGCACTCAACATTTTCCTATATAAATTCATTAGTCAATGGAAGAATTTCTCTCGGGTCTAATTCTGAAAGTTAGACTACTGGGTCATGGGGAAGACCCAGGAATCCTTATTTTACTACATATTCACATAGTTATTTTTCAGTACATATTCACATTTTGTTCTCTAGAATGTTTGAACTAACCCCTCCTGCTCACCTTGCAGTCCAGGAGAATTCTCACATCCTCATTAGTACTGGGTATCATGTGACTTTTTAACTGTTGCCAAGCAGGATTCCCTCCTCTTTAATTGACTTGGCAATTAAAATTATTATTCTTATGTTCTGTTTTTCTATTTTGTGAAGTTATATGCAATGACCAAATGCAGGAACATCTCGTTTGCAGTGTGAATAGGTACTGAGGAATAATTCAATGTTCTGATTAGTAGAAAGCTATCTGTATGGCCTACCCAGGTTATCATTTTCGAAGAAGCAGAAAACAAACCAGCTTTAATTATAAAAACTCCCATGACCATAGTTTATGAGAATTCAGAAATTACTTCAGTATTAAGTGTGACCTACAAACAAACAAGAAAACTGGTACTCACTGAATTTTCCCTGTGGATATACCAGTTAGGAAATCACTTTGCTTTATCACATGGGACTATTTTTTTGGTAGCTGACATATTTATTATTTCCATGCTCTTTCCTTGAAATTGCTCTCCCCGCAAAGCCCCTGCCAAAGGAGCGGTCCTAGGTTCGTGTTAGGACCACATCATTCTGCCCTCTGGCCACAGCTTGCAGGATGAGGGAAGTTCATTTATCTAACGTTGAACTCATCTATAACCTGAGATAGACCAGTAACAGACTTGATGACTTTGAACTAAGTAAAATGAAGTCACTTGATCATGATAAGTACCTGAGCCGTCAGGTCATGGAAAGCCTGGCCTAGAGGCAGCCCAGGGCAAGACAGAGCTGAAGTCATGAGAAAACAGAAACTAAGAAGCTGCAGAGGATCTTAGTCTGCAGAGAGGAGACAGGAGCAAATGTGCAGAGAGAAGCAGAGATTACAACCACTCCAACAGCTGTGAGTACATCAATCAGTCAAGCAGGAGCCCTACCGGGAAGAATCCTTACCAAAATCCTTCATCTAATTTCACTCCCATTTTACAGGAAATAAACCTGATGAGACATTCTATCCCAAAGACAAGCCTCATCTACCCCAGGCAAGGGAACCAATTTTCAGGCCTGTTTTCTCTAGTTCCCCAGAGCGTTCTTCAACAAAGCACCATCCACCATTGTGAAGGGAAAATAGAACACCTGAGCCTTCACCACTCCATAGTTATTAGAAGTAAACTTTGATAAATTATCCTCAAGGAGATGGGTAAGGAACTGGAGGGAGAAAAGATAGATGTGGCATTTATCAGGGAATCAACTCAAGCATCCAATACACAAATATATCCCCAAACTGTTGGAATGTCAAAGCTAGAAGCTACCTAACTATAATAACTCAGATTATAATTTCACAACATTTTTAAACATTTTAAAAGGAGTGTTCTCCTTTGAGTATGCTGAAGACGCTCTAAAAATTGTTTTTTAATAGAACAAACTGACTTGATAGAAGTCATCATGGGAGAGAGACGTGGGAGGAAACATAAAAGAAGAAGCTATGGTTGTGAGAAATCACTTTCTCAGCAGCCAGGAAGCAACTTCTGGGACAGAGTCTCAGAGAAAACCCACCCTGGCAATGCTCAGACCACAGGTGCACCAGTAACTCTCCATCTGCCATCATGAGTTAGGTGCTACCAGACCACTGGCTCTGTAAATAAATAAGCCAAGTAGAGTGAACATCCATGTTTTTCTTTACCCCCAAACTCCTTTTCAGGTAGAGTGTAGTGGTTAAGGGAATGGGCTGGCAGTGGGACTGTGAATGTTTCCATCCTAGCTCTATCTTCCCAGTTATATGAATTTTAGCAAATTACTTAGCCTCTGTATACTTCGGTGTACTCATGTATAAAATAAAGATAATAATAGTGCCTCCCTTAAAGGGTTTCTGAGAGGATTGCCTTTTGAATAGTGGCTGGGAAATAAGTGTTTAATTGTGAGCTATTATTATAATTATTATTTTGGAAACAGCACTAAGATTCTCTTTTAAAGAATCACCATCTCTCCCATTCTCAGTCCAATTGACTGAGGTCAATCTGACCTCCTGCCTTGGCTCCTCAGACATTACCAAAGTAGATTCTGTGAGAATCAAAGTAGGAGTTTCTATTTGAACTACTGGGAAAGAGGCACTTTTATTTCCTCTGGGGTTTGCTGAGCTAGTGACTGTAAGCCTGGAGACACTTGGCATCATCAAATTGAGAGAACCTGCCTGAGGACACTGTCAACTCAGAAAAAAAAAAAAAATCAGTCCAACAATGGCAAGACACCAAATCATTATGACATTATTCAAGCCCCTGGATCTGGCTGTGCCTGAAGCCAGTACCTTGGAATTTCCAGTTGTGTATGCCAATACATTATCTTCTTTGCTTAACTAATATAAATTGAAGTCATACTACTTATAATTGAAGAAGTCCCAAGGATTACAGTAAACTATGGCCAAGAAATATTTAGGAACTACATAATTTATTTAATTCATCGAAAACTTGCGAGTACCCATTTTGCAAGACACTGTAATGGATACTGTGATACAGCTTTGAACAAAATAGTATCTGCATTCTAGTTGGGGAAGACAGACAATAAATAAATAAAAATTATTAAATGGAATGACATGAAGTTATCATTTTTGGAGGTCAAACACGGTTGAATACTGGTAATTTCACACAATTCAGCCTAAGACCTATAGGCCATTGACACAACAGTTACTCTTTACCATAAGAGTTTAGATGCCCTGAAGGGAAACACCTTTCTGGCTTCTAAGCAAATCACCACAAGGTGTTGCTGATTTAACGTCTTCATCACAGAGGTCATCACCGCTCTTGCCAATCATTTCTTCTGTCATTAATTCATTCATCTGTTGCAAATTCTGTTCCATCATGGCAAAGAGCTACAACCACCACCTTAGAAATCATTTTCTTACTAGGTTCCTCATAAGAAATGTATGCCAATACATTATCATCTTTGCTTAACTAATATAAATTGAAGTCATACTACATATAATTGAAGAAGTCCCAAGGATTACAGTAAACTATGGCCAAGAAATATTTAGGAACTACATAATTTATTTAATTCATTGCTTACCAATATTGTTGCTGTATTTTCTTTCACATGTTTTTAGTAACAATCTGGCTCCCCACCTCCTTTTCCTAACCTTCACTCCTTACTTGCTCCCAAGGGTTCCCCTTTATAAGTGATATCACCTGGTACTTTCTTTGTCTGCTGCTGGTCTGAGTTTCTGATTCCTGCTTCGTTGCTCATTCCATGCCTCCCTAATCTAGGATATCTGGCAGGCCCCCATCTATAGTTCAGGGGAAGGTTACATTTTGGCTGGCTAGAAGGAATTCAGCAGGGCTGAATGTGGTAGAAAGACTATTCATATTGGGAGCAACGGTAACATGGGGCAAAGCAGGGAGCCAAGGTGGTAGCTGAGGGAAGTGGACTCTGAGACACAGAGTAGCATGCAGGAGATTATTAAAGAGTACTATTGAGATTAAACAACTGCAGAAGAGAAGAGGAGGGAAGGAAGCAAGATTGAGTAGAAGGAGAAGTTGAGCTGCTAATGCAGTCCAAATGGAAGCCTTAGAACCCTGCAGGGAGTTCTGAAGATGAGTTAATGCTTAAGATTTGTCCTGAATTGTGGTAAGAGAAATGAGGTCTTTATATTCCAGCATCAGTCATCAGATGGGGGTCATTCTGGGAAGAGATACGACAATAGTTTAAGAGGACTCACAACTGAGGGTGCCTGCTTAAGACACTCTCAGCATCCAGGATGAGAAGTCCTTTACTCCTCAAGGGAGACCTGAGCAGTACAGCACAGCATCCACCACAGTGGGTATACAAGAGAAAGGAGTTCCAACATCCACCAAGGTACAGAGTAAGACCAGAAGCAATTAGCAAAAGCCAGAGCATGGTACAGCATGGGACCTGCTTCACTTCTTTGTTAATATATTAGCAACAATATTCATGTTATCTAGAGTGTGTTTTATCATCTTAATTTTAACTGCAGTCCTTTCCCACTTATTGTCAAGCCCTTTAGCCCCTAAGCGCCATCCTTAAAAGTCAATCGAATGCTTATTAAAAGCATGAGTAAACAAATGAAGAGTCAGTGATTAAAGGGAGTAAAACAACACAATAGTTCATGTTCTCTACACGACCGCTCATGTTTAAGGAATAAATTTGATTTTATTCCCAACATTTACATTAAGAGAAACCTAAAGACTCCACCAAGAAGCTGTTAGAACTGATAATGTTAGTAAAGTTGCAGCATTCAAAACCAATGTACAAAAATCAGTACCATTTCTGTATGCTGAGTGAACAATCTAAAAAGAAACCAATACAATAAAATAATTTCAAATTTTAATCTCTCAAATGCTGGCTGAGAAATCTGTACTCAATTTTGTAGAGATACAAACACAAACGAGAAATGGTTCTTAGTGTCAAGAAACTTGCCTTCTGGATGTAAGTCAGACAAACAAGTAATTCCTATGCAAATCAGATTGTGTCCCTACCATTGGAATCACCCAAAGTGCCCCAGGAGTTGGGAGGCTTGAGTCTTTCTTAGACCTGGGATGGGGAAGAAGGCTTTGGGGAAGTGGTACATTTTATCTGGTCTCCAAAGGATGAGTTGGTTCAGCTGAAGTTAATGAGCCTGTTCAAAGCTGAGGGGATGACGTTGAACAAAGGAAGAGCAAGCTGTGTGAATTGTCTGGATGATGGAGTAAATTTGCAGAATGGCAGGAGGTAACACCAAAATACAGGTTTTGGGTCAGCTTCTGGGAATGTCGTAGCAAGTCTCAGCAGCCCAGACACCTGAGCCCTAACAGAAAAACACTTCAGTATTCTTTACTGCAATTCTTAATTTTATCTTATTCTCTCCAAAAGTGGGCCTCCACTAGGCCAGTAATTCATTTGTGGATCTCAGTGTTTTTTATTTGATTCTGACATTTTCAAAAGATAGGAGATTATTCATGAGCACATGTGAAAATCATCTTAGCAATTGTATTGGTTGATAAGACCAAGGTGATTCTGAAATGTCCTAAACCCACCAAAAGGCTTAAAGATTACCTCAGCACTTGTGAGAGGTCCTTAATTTTGTTTCTTTTTGTGTTGACAGGGGAGAGGTCATGTTCTAAATACCCACCTGAGAAAAGGAAAACATTCAGGAAAGTTTGTTGGACAGCTAATAATTAAACTTCTACTTCTTTTAAAAGTGTCAAACCAATTGACAATAGGAAAAGTGATGAAATAAAGGTAAAAGGGAAACATATTTCACTTCTAAGGTTGATAAGGACTAAATTAACCATGTGTTCCTTCTCTAAGATCGGTCTATTTTGAGATAATTTTAAAAGACAATGGGTCTAATTATAAGCAGTGACGGAAATAGTATGAGAAATAATTTGAGATTTTGGATAAACTTAGGAAAATAATAATAAACAATGTATTTATTTCCATATTTCCATGGCTATCAGTTTTGTCCTTCAGAAGGAAAGCCAACCATGGCCAAACCCTATCTCTGAGGATGAGAAATTGTACTCTTATTTTTGCCACAGCCTTAGTTTTCAGCTAGATGCATGCCTAAGTTATCTGCCAGCATTTTTGTGACGGTATTGAGGCTCACACTGAGCAGGAAGATGGACCTGTTGAATTAGAGCAGGATAGCTCCACGTTTCTTTTGAAGAAATCCGTGATTAATGTGTTCTTGCATCTCCCTCAGCAGGTTACACATTGGAAAGGTCTTTCCAGAAGGCTCTCTTAAAAAAAAAAATTCACAGCATCAGCCAGATTCATGAATGTCTTCTCCCTACAGGAAAACCATCCAGACTGGAGATTTGCCAAAGGGCATACTTTGGCTTCCTGCCAGTATTTTGTAGTGGGGAAACATTATGTTGAGGGACTTCCTTTGCTCTAGTGAAAGCTTACTAAAGGTCAGAAAATTATCCATTTTACCCACACACGGTGTCTGACATTCACAGATTTATTGCGGCTCAGGAATTCATGACATGTCCTTTGAGTTTACCCTGGATGACAAAGAGAGTAGAAATATGATAATGAAATCATTATACATAAACATTAGTCTTTTCCACACATTTTCCTTACACTGCCCCCTCCACCCAAAAGTGTAAGTAATGGCTTGATTTGCTACATTCTATAATGCTTTAAATAACTTTAAAAAATGTTTTTCCAACAGAAACATAATAGCATTTGGTATATAATAACTAAACCTGATGTACTAGAGCGTAAATATAATCCTTCTTTAAATTTTTTAATTAGGTCATTACATTTACAGGTTCATTTTAAACTATACTTTTAAACAAAACATTTGATGTTAAAGGGGAAACATCACAAGGACACATGGGTTGTTTCTATCCCTTTATATTCCACTCTATTTTCTTTTTTATATTAAATACTACAATTAAGGAATATTAGTGTCTTTTTGTTGTTCTTTGTGAAATAAATAGGAAAAAATCATGTTGCGCAACTGCTAAACTTTAACAAAGCAATGCATACAGTTTTATTCTTTTACAAATTAAAATTTATTTCAAGTCTTTTTCATTCAATGCCAGGCCTAAGACCACCAACCTAGAAATAATCTCTAGATTTTAATAGCCCCCATTAATATCTATGAAAGCACAGTAAATGCATAATTTTCACATCAGGATATGGAACCACAAGAAGTGAATTATTTATATGGACTACATAAAAGTAATCTAGCAATACCAACGCTTGCCACACAAAAGTATCCTTTATAATTTTCATTCATTCAACTAAGATTCATTGAACTCCCACCAAATGCTTTGCACCAAGGCAGAAGTTTTCAAGGATTTGAGATGTATAACATGCAACTCCTGTCCCAGAGAAACTAGGCTTTTTGTGTGTTGAGAGTGGAGTTTAGCAGACACAGAAGTGTGTGTGCACACACTTATACCTACACAAGATACCCAGTCATATTATGTGATTACAGATGCAATAACAGTCATAGTAGACCAAGGGCATAGTGGCTCAGAAGGACTCGTGCTCACTATTATTTTTTAACTGTCTAATAAGTTGTCATGGAAATGGTGGGGCATTATTCCAAAGGATAAACCAACGGCCAAGGAGTCCACTACTCACAGATGTATACATCTAATTGAAAGGAATTCTGTTGATGCTGTGTTACCCTGGATAAATATTTTTATACCTTAACATCCCTCTTCCCTCTTTCTCTTCTCCCACTCCACACCCATCAGCTGCTTGTGCTTGTAGTGCCTGTTGCTATGATTCCTACATGTTCTGCCAGAAATCCTAAGCAAAAGTGAACCTTAATCTTTGAGCACCCAGAGAAAACAATGTTACATTAATGACCTATCCTTATACACAAATGAGAATTGGGAAGGGGGCATATATATGAATGCATGGGCTTCCTGAAGAACTTTCACGAAGAATTATAAGCCATCCCTCATATCATCTTCCGTGGAACCAGACCAGCCTCCTCCAGAATTATTAATCTCTGTGAATGGATGACTAAGCTAGATGGCAACTAAGTGTTCATACTTTGTAGTTAAGTTTCCTAAATGTTTTTGAACCTGCAAATTTATCCTCTTTCTTTTTTCTTAACATGATAGTTTTAATCATTAGAATCAGCACTAGAAGAAGTATCATTAAGAAACTTAATGTATGTACACTTAAAGGTAAGGAAATTAAAATCAGATATAAACTGCAGGATGTTCACAACAGAGGAATTGCTTTTGTTTCTAATCCTCCTGGGTCCACCCTCCAGCCGTGAGGTATAATGACATCATCATCTGATGGTGGTCCATGATCTGAGATGGGTGGAACCAAGAAGACATTAAGATGTTACAGTGCAACCTGGCCAACATGGTGAAACCCCGTCTCTACTAAAAATACAAAAATTAGCTAGGCGTGGTGGTGCACGCTTGTAATCCCAGCTACTCAGGAGACTGAGGCAGGAGAATCGCTTGAGCCGGGGAGGCAGAGGCTGAAGTGAACTGAGATCATGCCACTGCACTCCAGCCTGGGTGACAGAGCAAGATTCCATCTCAAAAAAA
>NW_016814053.1:5207771-5225307 GCF_001698545.2 Rhinopithecus bieti | reverse complement strand
AAAAAAAAAAAAAAAAAAAAAAAGTAATAATAAAATAAAATAAATACAAAATAAAAAAAAAGTTACAGTGGCACAAAGTTCTCCAGAAGGTAGAAAACTTTCTGTTTTTCTTTAAAGCCTTTTTCTGCTTTGTTTTCTTCAGAACTTGACTACAATTAAGATATTTCACACACGTTATGCCTTATTTGGAGAAGTCAAGCCATGCATCTCTTTTTTAACAAACTGCCTGCTCTCTGCACCAACAACATGGATGCTGTTTTCACACTTCAAGCCAAAAAAGAAATCAATTTACAGCCTGTTATTCAAATTAGGCCATCTGTGAATTCCTCGCTGTACAGGGAGTTTTTATGGCCAGCTATTCTTAAAAGTTGACAGGTGTTCAAGAAATATGTGTTAATTTTACAAATTGAAATTTTATTTATTAAGAAATTCCATGCACTCACAAAGAGATGTGATTTGAATAGGCTAACTTTGTTGAAAATGAGCAATCCAAATCTTTAGGAGATAAAAGGACCAACTTTCCAGGCCAAGATGCCCCTTTAAGTAATGAAACAGTAGGATTTATTTTACCACTGAGCGGTTAGGGATAGCCAAAATCTTATTCTGGGCTACAAGTCTAAGACCTATCAAAAAGCTGAGAGATTTTATACATTTCTGAGGTTAAACAAAAGGGGCTTATGGTTCAAAAAAACGTATAGCCACGAAGCCCAGAGGCAAGACCTGAGCAGTTAGGAATGGGCTGCAGGAATCCAGCTCTTCCCAACTTTGCTCATCTCTGTTGCTATTTTATTTAGTGAAGTTATCCTTAGTGACTAACTCAGAATCAACAGATCTTATGCAAGTGAATTCCTATCTGGGCTAACAGGAGCCAGGGAGGTAGTACGAAAGACTCTGAAATCCTAGAGAAAAGGTCTATGGAAGCATCAGGGATCTTTAATTCACTTTTCTCTTCCTCTAAGAACCTGCGTTTGTATTTCCCTTTCTCTCCTTTTCTTATTATTCCCCTTCATCAGTCATTCTTTTCTGTAGTCAATTGGGTTACCACCCAAACCCACAGTGACACCTGCTGGCCAATTTGCAATGGCGAGCCTGAGTCCTGCAAGGCCTTGCTTGGCCCACATAAGCAAGAGTCCATTGAGGCAAACATTAAATACCACAAAATTCTGTTAGAAACTTAGACAGAGAGAAAAAATTAAGTGAGCATTGCCAGGGAAGTTCAGGAAGGGAGAATTTTGCAGAGAAACCTGCCTGAACCGTTACAAAAGTAAAAATGAGCCAAAAATATATCCGGTGCTATGAGCCAATTACGAAGACTTAAGAAAATAGTTATGGTAATCACTCTCGGAACATCACTTTTACATTGTTTTTCAGCAACTACACTTATAGTCCAAAAGATTTTATATTAGCATTAACTTAATAAAGTCCCAAAAAGCAACGCAGGAGACTATGTTGCACAAACATTTATTTCCTTTAAAATATTGATTAGACCTCCAACACAAAGGGTTAAAATTTAGGTTTAAGACATTTTTTTTTCCTGTTATTTCCCAAGGACTTCCAATTCTTGGTCAAGTTTCTTTACTGAAGAATATTCATATTTTGTTAATCCTAAGTATTTATACATTGGTTATTTTGGCTGGGTACATTTTTGAGGATGTTTGCTTTGTTTCAAGAAAATCTGTTCCTGACTTGAAAGTACAAATTCTAGCAAAAACAAAGACAACAGGAATATCTTTTAACATTAGTACATTTTCTTAAAATATTTACAGTTTTCATTTGAAGGTTAAATCCTAGGAATAATTCTCCATACACATGTTCATATTTGAAACAGGAGGTTGTCCCCAAGGACTTGTAGCAGCAAATGTGTATTGGACAAAAATGTTGGCCTTCTTCATCCTTACTCTGTGTTCTAAAAGCCAAAACTTCATTTTAGCATGACCTTAGAAGAATAGTGATACTTTTAGAATTTCCTGGTATTTGGTGGAAGGAATGTTTTTATTTGACTGCAGATGTCACTTGGTTTACAGGAAGGATTTGGTAACGCGTTCATGCCAGTACTGCACTTACCCCAGATTTCTTGCTATGTAGGAAGAACACATGTCAAAGCTCACTGTTTGTTAAATGGAAAAGATTCAGTACACCAGAAGCTTCTATTATAAACATTGTGACTTTGTGCAATTTACAAAATGTTCTATCTCCATTAAACAATAAACCCTTGACCCCAGAGCTCAGTTTTGGGATTCTGCGATTTGAGAAGGTAGACATAATGGATGGCAATAATAAATGAAAAGTTCAAGAGGTTAGGAAAAACTGTTTAATTATTTCTGTAGAGCGTGGGCTGCAGAAGCCTTGCATGTCTGCCTTCTTCCTCATAGAAACACTGCATGAAAGGGATCCACCAGGGCAGCCCAGGCAGGGCGTAAAAGCAGATTGCGGTCCCTCAGTTGTGTTTATGAACAAATGATTTCTAGATACCCTTCCATCTCTGAACCTTTGCAGTTCCTGCCAGGGGAGATCCAGTGCCAGTCCCAGCACTCAGCATCTGTTTTCCAAAGAGCTTGGATTTGTTAGCATGAGAAATTCATTGCTCATAGTTGCTCCCCAGCTGTGGCACTAGTGAGTGTAGCCTCTTTGCCTTATTTATTTGCAGAAAACCATGTCCTGTCCTCTGTTGTTGGTTCTCTTATATAACTAGTCCTGGACACAGGCCGCTGTGCTTTTAATCCCAGGCCCACTAAGCTGCCTTGTTAGCTAAAGAGCTCCTCCACATTTGAATTTCACAAGGTTGGGATGTCCACATGAGGGCAGAACTTGGCAATTCCCAAGGCACCAAGCTCTAAACCAGATGTCTAAGAAACAGGGGAAGTCTATCAACTTGGGCCTTGATTGGAGAGATAATTTAGGGACAGGACTCAAAGGAGCTTTGGGGGCCAGGTGAAAAGCCTTCCCAGAAGGGAATGACCGGAGCAGAGCTGCTAGGAGTTCCTCGCAGGGTCCACACTACATTCAGAGCAGAAGCCAGCAAAGAATGCTTTGTAGGTCCAAACCCTGGATCTCAAGGATAGCAGACAAGCATTCTTGTTGTTGCCAGACGAATGTGAATTCTTTAGAGCTTCCTATCTCTCCACCCATCCCAAAAAATTTATAATAAACTGCTATCTATCTTATTCCATCTAGACTTGCAGAAACCAGATAGGGGCAGCTGCTTAGATGAACCTTGGCTTCTGAACTCTAGAAGAGAAGCATTGTGAAAGCGGTGACATGGGAAAGGAAAATAACTTGGCTTTGTTTTAATTTAGACACTGAGGATTTTTTTCATGAAAATCTGGGGGAAAAAACCATAGAAATCAAAACTTCAATGAAAGAATTATAGCATTTATTCAGTGTCTTAATCTGGAAAACACTGTGACCAGCATTCCCCACAAAACAGGGGAAACTGCCTTTTTTCCCAATGTTTGGATTCCATGACAGGAGGTGGGCAGAACAATGAATAAGAACCAGAGCTTTGAGTGAGAAAGTTCTGAATTCCACTATTACCTAGGTGGGTAATGTTGGGGAAGTTATTTAAATTCCCTAAACCCCAGTTTTCTAATCTGTAAAATAGGGATAATAATAGTTCTGACCTCAGATTGTTGTAAGGATTAAATGACGCAGTGCACCTAAGAAGACACTCAACCTAGGATCTGGTACTCCTCAGTCATTGCTGGCAGTGTCTTTTACAATTAAGCCATCAACTGTGACTAGAAAGGCCTCAAATTTAAAGTCAATCTTGACAAGACTCTGTGTGACCTCGAACAAATTTTTTTCCCATTCCTTTGGTCACTGGGATGAATAATAGAGTGGATGAAATGTTCCTTGTTTCCAATCTGTATGAGACTACAGTAATCATTTCGATGGGAAAAGGCTATGCCCTAGAAACAGGTGCCTTTATTCTATTCTTATTCTGCACTATACAGACAACCTGATGATAAAAGAAAAATTGCAAACTCCATGGCCTCAGCACTAACTCAAACATATGGGAGAAGGAGCATGTGAGTAGACACACTGGGTACAGGCCATCTATCAGGTCCCCAAGCAGAGAAAGCCCAGTTGAACCAAACTCAGAAGTAGGCTTGAGCAGAGTTTCTCAACCGCCATGCTCCTCCCATACTGCACACTGGTAAGCCTCAGATGGAGTGAGCCACAGCAGGAAGAAGAGGGAGCTGCCCAGGTGCAAAGCCAATGAGGCCATGGACCTCAGGCACAAAACTTAAGAGGGCACCAACAAACTTAGTTTCAATAGAGTACTTTAAAGGAAATAATATTTCAATAGCGTACTTTAAAGGAAAATTTAATGTATGCAACCCCAGGATGAGCAAAATATAATTTTAAATAAAGACAAGATTGTAGGGTTCAGAAGCACTTCAGAAGACATGGCCTGGGACTAACTTGGGCTGTTGCTGCAACAGAAAAGATCTAAGTCTGACTGAGCTAAATGGGGTGCTGTAAGTCCTCAGTGGAAAAGCCCATAAATGTCCAAGGCCTGTTTCTGAAGGCCTTGCCCCCAGAAAGCCTTGTTCCCATCATTGCTTTATAGTAGACACATGGAAAGCTCCCCACCCCGTCTGGGAGATAATCTGAGAAGTATGCACTGTACTTCTCTGGGTTTATTCAAAGGGAATTTTTACTTCCGGGTACAAAGAAAAAAAATTGCTTATCAAAGAGCTCAAGAGATTTCTTGAGCCCAGATCTAGTATTTACCATGCAGTATTTTGATGAATGGGAGTTAAATGATTCCAAAATACACAGATTAAAATTCCCTAGAATATACTTGGTTTTGGAAAATGGTACTTTGAGCAAAATACATTTTGGGCTCTGCTGAACCCCAAATATTAAAAAAATGAATACAAAGTTTGCCAAACCCCAGGTGCTTCTGGGCTCACATATCCTGACTCTCTCCTTGAGAACACCTTTCTACCATTGTTTTCCCCAGGCAGCTCTACTCACAACAGGAAGTCTGTAATTCAATTTTCCCTTTTGTAAAGAAAGGTATCTTTAAATGGTATAGACCTGACATTCACACCAGAAGGCAAGAAAAAAATGGCAAATACAGTTCTTTGGGGTCTTGTCATCCACACAGGATCATCATACAATTAGGCAGTAGGATGCCAGGTGCTAACCTTGGAGGGACTCTGATTAAACAAACAGTATTGATTTTCATGTAATGTTACACTCCATCACAAGGCCTTGGGAAAAGAGCAATGGTGTCACCAGGATCCTGAGTTCTTCCTGAAATCTAAATATACAGATGAACAGGTGAGTGTTGGTCTATCCAAATTTAAATATAGGCACAAAATGCTCTTTTGCATAAGGGTATCGTCCATCTCTGCAGTTGCAATGCTGTGGCTGGGGGACCAAAGCAAATGAACTGAGTTGTGATGAAAACTGTCAAGTTGTGTTTGGGAAAAATGTCTCGTTACATATATGTGACCACGTTTTCCTGATTCTCCTAGAGCAGGATTTGGAACAGGTATACAACAGATAGAAATTTTGTTTCCGAGTCAGAGAACACAAGGCAGCCAACAAGAGCTGAAGACTCGCAGTTCTCAGGTTTACAAATGGGTTAGCAGGACACAGTTGAGGTGTTTCCGTTTGTGGGTTTGTTTGGTTCACTCATTGGCGTGAGAAGCCAGGCACATTTCTTCAACTCTGGAAGCCACGAAGGAATCCTATTCATTGGGGCTTGTGAATCAACAAAGAGGAATGGCATTTAATATTTATATATGTCTCATGTAGCCATTAAAAATCTTTTATGAGTGTGAAGCCATTATTAAAGCAAGATGGGTTCTGGGTCATGGACCCTTTCATGGCATTCCCATAGTGCTAATGAGACAAATAATATCTCCTCACAGTACAATGGCTGCCTCTAGCACTGAATTCAGAGTGCCTACCATAGGTAAAAATTCTAAAGGAAAAAAAATTTACCATTAGAATTACCCTACCCTAAGAACTTTTTCCTTTTCATTGCCTGAACAAACAATGCAGTTTCTAACTCACTTAATACTAGGTTGATGTGTTTGTGTGTGTGTGTGTATGTGTGTGTTAGAGGGTCTGAGTAGAGACTATAGACTAAAGATGGCCAAATACATGGATATTAATAACATACATGAATGTCTGTTATCCACTGGACCACATATAGTGTATCCCCAGGAGATATTTACCCTCTTATGTTTACAGATGACATTATGTTGCACCCCAATCTAAGTCATCCACTACTTCTAGGACAGCTGAAGAGAAGACAGAAGAAGGAAAGAACAACGATGACAAAAGCATGGAAAGCTAACAAAAGAGGATAAACATACTGCATACTGTGAGTGAACACTGATGCTTTAAATTTTATATAGCAACTTGTTTGGGAAGATCTGCCTTACTTATGAGTGATATCTTACACTTGCCAAAATAAAAGTTGTATTATACCCCCTTGCCAAATCATATTCTACTGAGAGAAGTGACCACACAAATGAAGAGTAAGATATACATGTAAATGCTCTCAAACACACTTCTTCCCCTTTACCACAAAGAAGATAGAATTCTACATTCAGCTGCCATCAGAACATGGCATTCCCTACCAAGAGTAATTTAATGGCAACCAGCACGCTTTGCGAATGAAACACAAATGTCTAGTGGTTTCCAGATCATATATTCAGCACAAAACTTCATTATAGCTTATTTTTATATCACACATAACACCGTTTTAGTTCCATAAAGAATTTGTTAAAATGAATTAATAATAAAGGACTATATAATAAGGAACTCTGAGTTCTGATATTAGTGGTATCTGACTTTTTTATGGACATTGGTAACAAGGAAGAAAACAATTTCCAGTGGTTTTTCAACTACAGACATTCAGTTTTTCAACTACAGACATGTAGTCAAGGCATTCAGAAGACATTTTTATGATTAAGAAATTGTAGTGGGAGGGTAACAATTACATTGGATATTCTCTAGCTAACTTATCTTGGTTTCTGTAATACTATTATCCATAGTGTCACAATATTCAACAAAAGTTCATCAGGCTTCACTGATGTTGTCAAGGCTCATTTGGCCATAAGGGGCAGAGACAGGTCATTCAAGGTGCCCCAAGATAAGAGACATGGGTAAACCAAAATTGGAATTGAAAGCAGTCAGGAACTGAGGTGGCTTTTGTGTGAGTCTGCTTATAAACTTGTATGAGTTGTGTGTGTGTGTGTGTGTGTGTGTGTGTGTCTTTCTCCCTTTCTCTCACAAACTGCATGGAGCACTACTCACACCTTCTCAGTGCATCACTGCTTTGTTCTCCCCATTCTCTTGATCTTCATCCTTGTAATTTCAGCCTGTCCTAGTCCCAAGTCTACTTTGTACCCTTTCAAATCCGTTTCCAAAGCTAACCTGCCCAGTCTCTGAATTTCCCCACTTCTAAATGTCAACAGGAAAGCGAAGAGACAGAGAGAGAGTATGTATGAGTGTCTCATCTTTCCCACCCAGACGCCACTGCTGGTGGCCATCAGCAAACCTAGGTTATCCTCAAATCACATGTGTCCCATCAATCCATCCGGGTCTCACCAGGCCACGGAGTGACTGATTTCATGGGGGATGTGACGGGAGAGAGCCAAGCCAGCTCACAACATGGCATGAAAATGACTAAACATGATACCAGTAAGCCACTCCCATCAGTGAGGACACAGGAGCAGGCACAGGACATGTGACAGCAGCTGTGCTTCCAACAATGGGGGACTCCGTTTTCACTTCAATCTGGAAACAATTCAGAGGTAAAAGTCTTCTCTTCTATATATATATTTTTATTACAAGAAAAAAAATCTCAGACTATGAGAGTTCACAGAAAAAAAAAGAGAGAAGGCACTCCCTGCTAATAAGTAGCTACAGGAAGCATTTTTTCAGACTGAATAGATAAAGCAAGGTATCCTTGGAAATCAAATTGGTTAAAACTAAACAGCAACAACAACAACAAAACCATACCTCAAATAAACTTGGAGCAAATATTCTCAGGGCCCTGATATGTGGAAATGACCATGCCAGAATAGTTCATGAAAAAATAAGTTCTCTCAGAGGAGAAGCAGTAGCCACTAAAGGACCAAAAAGAAGAAATTTAATTTCAAGAAGATGCTGCTGTTAATATCTGTCAGCATTTTCAGTATCAGTTTTAATGTATTTTATTACCTACTCTGGGATTTTCAACAACCCTTAGTGAGAAGGGATTTAGAAAAGAAAGTCCAAACCCAGTTGTGTTCTTGCTGATCATTTGTTACCCATGATTATGCATACATTAACTAGGTGTATAATAAACTGCATACGATTTTCAACCCATAGCAGAACTTACACTCACATCTCTCTTGTTCATTTAATCTGAAAATAGATACTTCTGTGGCTGCTTATCCCAAGAGCTTTGAGCAAATAGGAAAACTGCACAGCAAGTCCATTCATGGCTTTTTCTTTCAAATGTTGTTTTAAGCAATTGCTAGTCCCAATTATCTTCTCACCCATCTCCCCACACATCTCAAAGAAAGAAACTAAAATGACCAGACATCTTCTTGTTCCCAATTCTGCTCCTAAACCACCATAGAACAAGAAGAAAGTGGGTTACCCAATGATTCTAACAGAATATATGTCAATCCACTATCGTTGTTTTTTTTAATGACTTTAAAGATTGTGTTCAGTATAAATTCATTCAAGAACATCTGAACTCTTCCTTGATAGCACTGGAACTACAATGCTAAAGCTCTACAATGGTGGTGAGATAGCATGCCTGGATTATTTCCCCAGGGCCTAGTACAGTGTTTGACACAAGGTTATGACACAATCAATATTTGTTGAATGACTCAATTAATTATTGATAGTAGGCAGGAATGGAGAAAAGGACAAAGGGAGGTAAGGGTCACTAATCACATTTATGCAGGATTTTCTTCCCATCCTGTTAAGTATTTTACTAGCAGGATCCAATCTGGGATGCTTTACTAAACACCGCTGTTATATCAATCTAAATGACAGACAGATAGCTTCTAAGTTGTTTCCATCTAAAAGCAAGACACAAAAGTGGCAGTACTTCCTGTCCTCAATGTAGGCAGTGAGTAGTTCTGAGGCTCTAGAATCATCCTCAAACATGTGAGCCTTTACCAGCTGAAGTTTTGGAAATTACTCAGGTAACACTAAAATGTGACTTGACACAGAATCAGAGATTTTAGAACTGAAAAATGATGGTGTTAATTAGGATTGATGGCACTGGCCATCTGATTACTATTTGTAATTTCATCATTTGAGTTGTAATGCACTGCCTATTAGCTCATATCAATGTCTGGTTATAAAAGTGTTCACAGTGTTTACAATGAGAGGCCTTGGTGATTACAGTCCCGTAAATGTGTGAATAATTGAGAGGTTATGCTGCAGTACATGCCTCATCAAGCTTTCTTTTCAAGTCTCAAGTACATATTTAAAGCTCAACACTAGAACTCAATTATACTTGAATTGCCAGGAAGAAAAAAAAAGAGCTAAATTAACTAAGCTGTCAAAAACACCCTCTGCTTTAAACTTACTTGGACAACTGGACAATAGAAATAGTTCACTCATTTAAGGGTTGATTTCATCTGGTAAAGATTTATTAAGTTTCTTTCTTGGTCCCCAAGAAGATAGATGGAAAGTCAATCTTGATAAAATAGTTTGCAAAATTGACTGGATTGCTAGATGTATATAGCAGATTTGGTACAATCAATATAGAGAGAAGTGAACAGTTTATGTATGATCCAACAAGATCATGTTACAATGGTCTCAATAAATTACGATGGACCCAGCAATAAAATAATTTGGTGCAGTGCGCACTACTCAAAGAGTACAATTAAGTACCTACCATCTTTGCTTTGACTCCACAAGGGAGGGGTCTGTAGTTTGGAAATGAAACTGACCCAACGCATGTGAAAGAGCTCTATTCTTTTCCACTAATAAAAATATATTTCATGTAATACTCTTTTAAAGGATAATTCAAGTTTTTGGGATAACTCCAAACTGTTCTTAAATGAACATATCTTAGAAAAAAAGTGGATGAGATTTCAAAAATAATTACCACCAAAATTCAGACTTAATTAAAATTCTAATTTATATTTATTTTTAATATAACATATTTTGTAATCTGTACAATGGGCCAAGAGAAGATAATCTTGGATTACTCCTTTTATGCTAGGTTTTTTTTAACTTAACCCTTTTTTTTCTTTTGAGACAGAGTCTCTCTCTGTCACCCAGGCTGGAGTACAGTGGTGTGATCCTGGCTCACTCCAACCTCCACCTCCCGGATTCAAGGGATCCTCCTGCCTCAGCCCCCAGAGTAGCCAGGACTATAGGCACGCGCCACCACACCAGCTAATTTTTGTATTTTTGTAGAGATGGGTTTTCTCCATGTTGGCAAGGCTGGTCTCGAACTCCTGGAGTCAAGTGATGTGCCTGTCTCAGCCTCCCAAAGTGCTGGGATTACAGGCGTGAGCCACTGCGCCTGGCCAATTTAAATCTTATTTGAAACACCATCCACAGACACACTTGATAAATACCTTATCCTGAATCCCATACTTATGTAAAATAATCCTTACCACTCAAAATAGAATAGACTTCTATTGCCCTGGAATCACCCACTTAGGTGGTTCCCATTTTAAAACATCTAGAGGCCAGAAAGGGGCTTGGGGGCCTGAAAAGAAAAAATAAAAGAATATAAATATATTTTACTACTGAATTGTACACTTAAAATGGTAAAGATGGTAAATTTCATATGTATATTTTACCTCTGTAATAAAGAAATAAAATTTTTTTAAAATTTAACACATTCTTTGATTTACCTGAAGTTGTTCTCAGCACCTTACCTTAGATGTTAGAATCTTAGTGCTGCTAAGAAGCATAATGTCAAACTCATCCCATTCTCTCATTACAAAGAGGAGGGAACAAAGACTTGGAGAGTTTAGTGACTCATCCAAGGCACATGCAGCCATGCAGTGGCAAAACTGTACTGCAGACCAGCTCTCTGATCTTTGCTCTGATTTTTTCTGTGGCATCATCTATTAACACCAGATGCCCTTCAGAAGCCACCACCATTTTTTTCCTCCCATGTACAGCCTACTGAAGAAAAACAGTAACTCAATTTAAAAAGCATTTCTGTGTACCTACATGCATAGCACTCTACAAGGTAAGGTGGGCAGGTCCAAAGCCAACTAAGGCTAAGCTCCTGTCTGCAGGGGAAGACAGACATGCTCCCGGATGACCATCATCCACAGTCACTAACCTCCCATAAGAGCTGACACAGACATGACCTAGGAAGGCACAGGAGTTAACAGAGTCAGTACAGGTTAGAAGACCTGAGAATGCTTTGAGAAGTAGGTGACAGGGTAGATGAGGAAGATTTTGGCAGGTGGCATGGTGTTCATTCTGGGAAATTCGTTTATTCTGCCAGACTTGTTCAATTTTAACTCATTAAAAAATGGAATCTAAAAATATAGTAGACTATATCCAGTTGATGGATGGTGGCTCAGAATGTTACCACTGACTTCACAGGCGAGCCTGCAGATCACTAAATGCACATTTATCTACATAGCTTTGTCCAAATTATTCATATAAATAAATCCGTCCCCAACACAACGCTTCAATTTTATAATAGGGCATTAAGAGCAGACATTTTATCCACTTTATGGATTTTTAAAATGAGGATCAAAGAGATTGAAGACTTTCCCACAGACACATGGCTGGCAAGTGGCAGAACTGAAGTTAAAGCCCTTTTCTCCTCTGCATTTTCCCTGCATTTACATACCACCATGTTGTCTTTACAATTTTACTGCTTTTAAATCCTTTTTTATGTGCATTGAATAAGGTCACGAACTTTCAGAAAACCGCTACAAAACCAATTTTGATGAATCAGATATAGCTGTTACACACAGTGGACTCACCCACAACCCATCATCGCAACTGTGATCAGCAGCCTAATGTGATCGGGCAGCATCCTCTAGCCATGGCCTGTCAGACATGACATACATACTTGCCTTCTTTCCTAAGAAAACTGGAAACACCTGGATCATGTTAGGTCACTTCTTGGTTTCTACAGCTGGATTTTATGCTTCTCCCCTCTTATGGAGTTGACAATCTGGAAAAAATCTTGATATTCAGCCAAGAAAACAAGAGCCTTTTGAACACAGACATTTCTATATGTTCTGGCAAAGGAGTGGGGAGAGTGAGATGGAAATTATTCCTTATGGTGTATAAATAAAAGTTTGTGGGCAGTAAGAAAGATCGGTCATGACCTTCCAGTAAGGATATGTGAAGCAAGAAAAACCAGCCCATTTTCCTTCTAAACAATCCTCTTCAGCATAACAAGTGGCTGCGTTACGCAAGGTACTTGGTCAGTAGTGCCCAGTGAACAGTAACTTCCAGTCTCCTGTGTTTCAGTTGAACCATCTGCTGTGTGGGTCCACACAGCTGGGCTCTGCTCAGTGGTTCCTCCACCCTCTCTCAAAGAGACACTTGAGAATCTCCTCGCTCCAGGCAAAGGGCAGGGGACCAGGGGTGGGGCAGACCTGCTTACTCTTGTAGCATACTGTTTCTCTGGTTCAAAAAGCTTCTGATGTAAAATTAGTCATCGATTTAGATATTTTTTTCCATGAGCCTGAACTCTCGCTTTCTGAATGTAATGTGTAGATGTAAAATATCCAAACCATGGGAAGAGCTGCAGTTTCCAGGACATGAATATTAAAGCCAGCAACATTCAAAGCAAATCTGGCATTAACCAAATATCACATCCCTACCCAGGCTATAAGCTGAAAAGTCACCATAATGAAAACAAGGAGAGGCAGTTTCCTACCCAAGGAACCATGAAATACTTTGAAATCAGGTGTGAAATAAGGACTCTTTGGCCTTTTGCTTATGGCAAGAACAAGCTAAGGTGTATGTATGTGTGGAGTGGGAAATGCTCTTTGCATTTACTAACTGTGAAACACATGCATCAGCCAGCAGAGAGAAAGCCTAGGTGTGAGGGCAAATTCCACCTGCTGCTGACTGATTTCCTTGATCAAATTGGTTATCTACATATGTTTATTTCCCACTGATGTGTAGTTCAGTGCTTGTGAGCAGCTAGAGATACAAAGATGGGTGTGTCCCTTGTTAAAAGTCTCTTTCTATATGTGCAGTCCTAGTCATACATCTGATCTACCCCGATGCTGTGCTTTTCATCTATTTCACTACACCTGGCTGATAGCCATTAAAGGCAGGTCCCAAGCTCCAGCTTCATTCTTGCAGTTGTCCAAAACATTCTCCAGTTGCCGCTGATCTCACATCCTTCTGGTTCCACTAAGCTCCTAACTCTTGACTTTGCCTCTCATCAGCCAACCTGAAGGTGGCCCCTTTAATTTAATGGCAGTATTTGTATACCCTGGTTTTAAGCCTCCATGTTCCCTTAAGAGAGTGGATCAGAATAATCCTTTGACTTTTTCCATGCTGGAACACTCATATGGTAACTTCCTCCCCTCCCTACCCAGCTCTGGTCCCCAAGACCCAAACTACAACCCTGACCTATGGAGTCCCAGTCCCCATGGAATTGGGGTGGGGAAGAGTGAGGCACTTCATTTCTCTATTGCAGGGCAGCTTGTTGCCTTATAAAGGAGACTCAAGCCATAGGATTAATCAGAAAGACAAACCTCCTTGTGAGACAATCAGAGGAAATAAGGGGATGTTAATGAACAATAGCAAAAAGAAAGAAAAAAATAGCAACCAGGAGTATTCCTACCTCCTCACTGTCTACAGCCAAAAGTTGTGTCTCCTATGTAAAGAAGTTGGCGGCCTTTTTAAAGTGATACTTTAACCATTCTTTGCCCTCAATGAGATCTCAGTAGCCACAGTATTTACAAAGAGCATTCCAAATACAGTCTTTGCCAGGACAAAAACAAGTAAAACTGTTAGAACCTAAATAACATGCTCATAAATTTTACATGGAAGGTGGGTGAGGAATATGCCAGAGTAATGCCCATTCAGCCAGAGAGACCTTCATACAAGAGGATGGGTTTTTAAGATCCTTGAAAAGTAGCAGTAAGACAGCTTAGAAAGCCTGGCAAAGGAGGCAATTCCAAGGGTAAAAGATCCCAAGCACATGGGCTTAGAGCTGCACCTGCTACATGGCTGGAAAGAGAGGATGTTGTGGAGGGAAGTCTGGAATGGTGAAGAAGAGGAAATAGCAATTGCTACTGCTCATTATTCATAATGAAGCCAAGATCTAGAAAGGACGGATAATGCACTGGACCCAGCTTATGCTCCGCCCCCACCCTGGATTCACTCAGCCATGGTCTCCAGCTGCTGATGACTCTTCAGGAAGCTTGCCCAGCACCAAGCAGTCATATAGGCCACAAGGAGAAGTTTTGCTCTTCACTGGAGGAAGGGTTATCTCTGTCTTCATTGTGACAATCTGCAGGCTGGGCTAGCTGGGTCTGCTGCAGCAGCTGCTCCTGGAATCTGAGGTAATGTGTGGTTATGACTGAAAACACCTCATGCCTAGAGCCTCCTGCCTCTTGCCAAAGGCTCTGTTTTAGTCTCTGTGGTGGGCAGTACCATGGGACCCTCTCGGTGTTCACATACCTGCCCTGGTTCATGCTGGTTCTGCAGTGTGCCAGAGGGCTAGCCCGCAGGGCCCTTGGCTTGCTCCTACTTGCTGTGTGCCCCATAAGCTGCAACTCATGCTGAGGAGGTGGCTACCAACATGGGTTCGGATTTCCACAGTGGCGGTAGCAGACTGTGGAACCCAGAAGTGTGGAGGAGTTGCGGGGCAAGTTGTCACTGATGGGAGATGGAAGCTAATGGATGAATCCTCCTCTCCTCATTCCTCTACGTGGACTGTACTGAGACACAGCAATTCATGCCAGCTCTCTAAAGATGGCCTAAAAGATTGAGCAATCAATAGTATTGTCACAAAGCAGTGGCCAGCTTGGAAATGTGCTCCTTCGTAGCTGCTCTTCCTCCTGTCTCCTCTGCTGCCTCCCTCTCTTTTTTCTTCACTATTGTTTCTCTAGAATGACACTTCCCATGAAAGTGATAACATATACAGTTTTGCCTCAGGCTTTATTTCTAAGGTGACAGTGGGTTAAGGTAAGTGATATCCATGATGCTACACAACTGCAAAGAGACAAAGCTGGGATTTGAAGGGAAGCCTATTCAACGATGGTATACAGATGAACAGAGACCCCAGGGAGCCACATAGACAAAGGAACGGCTAGTGACTCTAATGAAACAACTAGGACAGGCCTGTCTGACCTCTGGAAGCAGAAATGAGGTGAACAAACACAGGGACAAGCACCATGCTCTGCAATTTTGGCTGTCTACATCCAGGGGAAAATCAAAGCTACCAGATCTGCCTTCCATCTTCCATCACAAGCTGTCTCGCAATTATCAAAAAGGTGTGGACAGCAGATGAATTTATTATGTTTACTTTGTTTTGTTTGTTTTGTTGGATTATCCCAGGAGAGGGAATTGCCTAGTAATAACAATAAGTTTGTTTCTCTGTAATTTTCATTCTGTTTTAGGTGCCTTCAAGTGCACTATCTCTAAAATGGGCACAAAACATTATTGGCTACTTACTTCACAAAAGACTTTTTACTCTAGCCATCTGACATTAAGAGAAAGGCTGAGATTTAAGGATCTTGACATAGAACACCAATTACCACAATTCTTACATTTTTTTATTACTCTTGTTTTCTTCTCTCTATATATCAATTCTTCAATTCTTCAAGAACATTTAAGTTAAAAAAAAAAACTGTACTTAGGAAATAACAATAGCATCATTTCCTGGAAAAGTCCATCATCTTTAGCAAAGAGATGTAATTTATAAGATGTGTGATTTCGTGTACTATCTTTAGGAGCTTTCAGTTTTCACATTGCACACTGACATCCCAGTAAAGAAAAAGAGATCTCCAGCATGTACTTGCCAGCTCTACCTCATAGATCTAGAGATAACTTTCTCCAGTTGTAAGGAAGGTGGGTCACGTATTACCAAATAAATCTTCTCTGGTTTCTCTTCTAACGAATTATGCATCTTCTCCCTGTAGTACTGTTAACTCGATGGCACAATAATTCCCTTGGACTCTAATAATCCTCCCAGCTCATCTCCTTGAACTCTCATCTCAGTCTCTACAACATGTCTGGCTTCAAACAACATCACTGCTATCTCATTTATCCTCTTACATACACCCTCCCCATTTCCTTCATTTGATCAAGGACAATTCATGAGTAATGATCACAGAGGAGTTTCCTTATCAACCTATAAACACCATGGCTATCAGAGAAAACTAAAAATATTGAAGCTATCCTTCTGGAACCCTTAACGGGATTCCAGAAATGTCTGAAAATCAAGTATAAGCCTGGTATTAAAATCTTTATTTTACTGCAAATATGTCCCAGTGAATAACTCTAAAGGTAAAAATTTTTCTAAAAGATTAAAAAAAAATCTTGAGCTGAATCCATTTGGAATTTCTAGCTAGTGATGACTGGATTCCAACCCACCATCAGATCTTCAAGGAAGCACCAGGAGAGCTTCATGTGGCCTATTAGTAAAACTAGTTAAATTGCGTGTTCAGAATCATCACATGGGTAAATCTCTCTCTGTGTCTCTGAATATTTGGCAATATTCAGTGTCTCTGTCTCTGTCTCTCTTTCTCTCTGTCACACACACACACACACACACACACACACACACACACACACAGCTTCTATCTGCCATCCCTATTGCAGTAGAATTTTATATGATTGAAACAGAGATTAAGGGCAGCTTTGAATGGGAAAAGAAATTACTTCTCCAAGTCCACGAGGCTGGCCAGGACACATGTGTGGAAATAGAGAGTGCTGTCCAACTCCATGCCTTAATTACGAGGTTGACAGTGAGTGTTTCAATGACAACAATATACATCCTTGGGCATCATGGTGTTTTTAGACTTGTGACAACACTCTCTTTTTCCTTACCCAACCGCCAACACCGGAGGAGTCTCCAGACCAAGAGCCTTCATAAGATCAATCACCATGTCCACATAAGAGATCAATCATAAGATCCACTGGGACAAAGCATTGTCTTGCAAAAGACCACTTGTTCATTGAAAACCTCCATCTTCTCAAAAAATAATCACTACAACTCAAAATGATAGAATCAGATGGATTTTAGTTTAGTTTTTTAAAAAAACCCAAACTTTGGCCTACTTTTTAATTGCATTTTAAGTGTTTTGTTTACTTTGTTTTGTTCTGCTTACTTTGACTTTAATGGCTTATTGGCACCCATGTAAGGCATTTCATCAGGCCAAGTGATTCACATGCCATCCAAAGTGCACAGACAAAAATACTTTCAGAGAAGTCCAAAGAGGGAAGATTATCCATTTGGTCACCTTTCTGCTTGAACGAGAGTCACCACTGTGTTCCTACTGTGAGTCCAGCCTTTGTATTCTGGTTGTTACTGAAGTTGGAAGGAAATCAGGAAGAAAAGAACGGTGGCTTTTTTTTTTTTTTTTTTTTTTTTTTT
>NW_016814053.1:5192629-5207447 GCF_001698545.2 Rhinopithecus bieti | reverse complement strand
TTTTTTTTTTTTGCAATATTCAGTGTTGGAAAAATAATCTGTATTTGTTGAGATTTCAGGTTGAAGATGCAACAAAATCATACAAAGAGTCAAGAAAGCCCATTCTCTCAGAGAGAATTCTATTTGACCGAGGGTCCAAGGGGAAAGTCACACCTGCAAAGCCCATCTTCATCAGTAGAATGAAGGGAGAAATCTGGTGACCTTCTTACGATTCTTTTTCTCAAGTCTATATGTAAGGACACACTGATACAGTTTAAAAAAAAAAAAAAAAAGGACACAGTGAAAAAATAAGTCTTTTTTATTATTATTATTTTACTCTAAGTTCTGGGATATATGTGCTGAACATGCAGGTTTGTTATATAGGTATACATGTGCCATGGTGGCTTGCTGCACCTATCAGCCCATCATCTAGGTTTTAAGCCCTGCATGCATTAGGTATTTGTCCTACTGCTCTCCCTCCCCTTGTCCCCTACCCCCCAACAGGCCCTAGTGTGTGATGTCTCCCTCCCTGTGTCCCTGTGTTCTCATTGTTCAACTCCCACTTACGAGTGAGAACATACAGCATTTGCTCTTCTGTTCCTGTATTAGTTTGCTGAGGATGATAGTTTCCAGCTTCATCCATGTCCCCGCAAAGGACATGAACTCATCCCTTTTTATGGGTGCATAGTATTCCATTTGGAACTAATCCAAATGCCCAGCAAAAGAAGTCTTATTGACAGCAATGATCATGCTTTCCTAGGGAACTCTCATAATTCTCAAGTTCTTTATGGTTTTTCTGACTCCTGATTTTTTTTCTATACTCACATGGCTTTATACTGTTTTCCACTGTGGGTGACAAGATTTAATGACAATATTGTCAAAGAAAAATGTATTCAGG
Source organism: Rhinopithecus bieti (assembly GCF_001698545.2). Taxonomy (NCBI): domain Eukaryota; kingdom Metazoa; phylum Chordata; class Mammalia; order Primates; family Cercopithecidae; genus Rhinopithecus; species Rhinopithecus bieti. The sequence goes on along the minus strand of NW_016814053.1, from coordinate 5,206,570 downwards.
AAGCAGAAGGAAGCAAACGCCTTTAAAAAACATATTACAAGAATGAAAAATCTGGTAAGAGAGTCATGTAAGGAATCACTGAGCTTACATAAGACATTTAGTAAACAGAAAACCATCTAAGAAGGAATCATGATAGTATTTCTGTGTGAAAGAAAAAGGAGACTCATCTGTGTAACCCTTCAAGACAGAACTACGCCTAAGATTTGGCATAATGCAAAGAGACTTTAGTTTATTAAACAACAGAGATGTCTAACATTAGAACATGTTGGATAAGTAAGTAGTGAGCTTTTCAACATTGGGAATATTTTAATAAAGACTAGATGAGTCCTTGTCAGGGCTGTTGCTAAGGGAATGTCTGCTTGGACTGATCATTGAACAATCTTTCCAACTAAAAGCTTCTATGATTCTCTAAGTAGCAATCAGCACTGACAGTTATGATAAATTTTCTTCAAAATAAAAAAGCTGGAAGCAAATAATTAAATTTACCCCAAGTTGCCTTTAAGTAAAATTGTTCATCTACTCAACCACTTACTGAATAATGCTTTGAGTCTCTGGAACATGCCTGTGTGTTTTTAGGTGTTATGGTACAGTGATGGAAAAGACAGATGAGGACACTCTCATGGCACCTGCATTCCCACAGGGTACCACACAATAAATGTTTTTACAAAAATACAAGAGGTAAATTCAGACAGTGATATATTCTATGAATAAAATATAGAGGAATAGGATAGAGAGTGGAGTGGGAAGCTGCTTCAGCCAGGGCATGCAGGGAGGTCCACTTAAGAGTAGAAATATCATTTGAACCTAAGCCTTGAATGAATAGAAAAAGTCGGCTATGCCAAGATCTAGGGGAAGAGAGGTTCAGCCAGCGGAAAGAGAAAGTGGAAAGACTCCTGAGGCAGACAGGAACTTAACCCAGAAGTAGAATGAGATGGAGTCTGAGAGAAAGGCAAAATACAGGTCATGTAGGACAGGGTAGGCCCTGGTGAGACATTTGAATTCCACTTCCATTGCAGTGGAAAGCCACCAGAAAGTGATAGTAGGGGAGTGGTGTGGTGGGATTTACTTTTTAGAGCTACTCTGGCTACTGTATAGAACATGGTCATCAGGAGTCAAGAGGAGAAGCGAAGCAGGATGGCTGGTTAGGAATCTGTCACAGTGGTCTAGGTGAGAATGACCAAGGGCTCAGGAGGTAGCACAATTCACATGGCATGCTGAGTATTTTTTAAACATTTAGATGCATCACCAATCAGAATGCTGTTCAAAGTATAAATTATTGAACAGTGTATGTACATGTGTCTACAACTGTATGTATATGTGTACGTGCTTGTACACCTTGAACAGTGTACACACAGTATTTTTAAAGCTGAGAACAGGAGTTAACTAGAAAGCAATATTTGATACCCTAGTATGGATCAAATTGAAGGAGAATTCAATTAGAAAAAGAAAACAGGCAAGTTTTCATTTTATTTGCCCCCAAAACTGCCTAAATCAGTTTTCCACAGGAAAGTCAAAAGCCCATTATGTCTAGTTATGTAATTATATTTCAATTATAATGAAATTGATATTTATGACACCTGCTGACAGGAGAAGACAAAAGGGGAATAAGCCACAGTCTAAAGTCTGATGACCTTCTTGTAGCCTGCCACAGAGACACAAATAACAATTACCATCACATGTGAGAGACTCCACCAGGCTTATTAAACAGGAGAGAAATAAAAAGCTGACTTAGAAGTGTTCATTCTTATTTTTCGTATTCTTACTTTGGGAGAAAATATTCAGTTGTTTAGAAACTACAGGTGACATGATCCATTCAAGCCAGGATTTAAACACTGGTTTTATGTGCAGATGGATAAGCCATCAATCACTAGGCCGTAGATGGAAAATCTTTGCTTAAGTCATCAACACTCCCAAGTGTAATCCTACCTGTGTTAAGCAGGGGGATTTCTGTTTTTCTACTGTGATTTGATATTGAGAAATAACATGAGCAGATAAGCTTTATAACAGCACAAGAAAACCCTGTCATTTCTAACAAATGAAAAACACTGGGCTCCATGAGTTGAACTCTGGCTCCTGGTCAGTGTGTGCAATGACCAGGCAATGTGGCAGAACCCGATCACTCGGAAAGCTGAGCCAGAAAGCAGAGCAGCTGAAATCAATGAGGGTCAGAGAAGGTGGGGAAAATTGAACCAATGAGATAAAGAGATTAGCTGGCTCCTAAATCTTCAAAATTATTCCTTTACTATGTTTTTTTCCTTTTTTTTTTTAAATTGACAGCTAACTCACTCACAGCCTGGGTGACAGAGTGAGGCTCTGTCTCAAAAAAATAAATAAATAAAATAAAGTTGACAGCTAACTTCGGGGACTTAAGTCATTCCTGAAGGCTTTATGCTCAGGCAGATCACATCCAGACTGGTCCTGACCCTCATGTTGAAAATTTGGTCACTGTCATTTCCATTGTGAAAACTTCGAGGAGGACTGTTACTATTTAATGCCTATTGAATGGCTTAGGCTTGGAAGCCATTCAAAATACGCCTCTCTTTCTTCTCGTTCTTCCCACCCTGTCACCAAGCCTCAATGTGGCTCCACTTTCCTGTTCACATTTGCTATAGTTTGGTTTCCTTGACCTATCCAAATGTCATGTTGAAATTTGATCCCCATTGTTGGAGGTGGGGCCTAGTAGGAAGTGTTTGGGTCATGGAGGTAGATCCTACATGAATAACTTGGTGCCATCCTTGCAGTAATGAGTGAGTTCCTCACAGTAATGAGTGAGTTCTTGCTCTATGAGTTCCTGTGAGAGCTGGTTATTAAAGAGAGCCTGCGCTTCCCTCCATGCCCCCTTCTTGCTTCCTCTCTTACCAGGTGATATTTGCATATACCAGCTTTCCTCCCCTTCCACCATGGTTGGAAGCTGCCTAAAGCCCTCACCAGAAGCAGATGCTGGTGCCATGCTTCTTGTACAGCCTGCAGAACTGTGAACCAGATAATATATAAATTACTCAGCCTCAGGCATTCTTTTGTAGTAACCCTAAAAGGACCAAAACATTTCTCGCGTTCATCCCAAAAACAGTTGGGCATCCGGTCAATAGTAAGGATAGTATTGCAGCCACAAGAGAGGGAGGCTCCTGTACTTAGAGACATTCACCTGTCTTATGGCTAATGCCTATGTTATTATTATCCAGTGTTTGGGAAAGAGATTTGTCATTGGAGTAAACGTGTGTATATATACATGCCTATGTTTATGCATGTATAGACATGTCTAATACATATTTTCTCAAAGAGAATTGGGATGAAATAGCCACAAATTGGTGATGGCTATTAGCATATTTATCACTTATGCTATACATGATATAATAATCCAATATAATCCAGGTCAATTATGAACAATAATCGCAGGATAGCAATACAATGTAGTGGTGAAGAGCAGGTCTTTAGACTCAGACTGCCTGGATTCATACCTTGCTTCACTACTAACTTACTGGGTGACCTTAGGTAAGTTAGTTAAATTCTCTGTAACTCAGTTTCTTCATTTGGGATAACAATATTTCTTGCTCATAATTTTTTGCGACGATTAAGGTCACTTAGTAAGTTACAATGTGGTAAGCACTGTTTATGTCCTAGGTGCTAGGGACTATCATAAGCAAGACAAACGTGGTCTCTGCTCTCATGCAGCTTACATTCTAGTGGGTTGGGCTAGTATACGTGGTTCATCTGTGCCATGAACCATTTCAAAAAGTTTGAAAGAAGAATCAGTCTTAAAGAGTCAAAAAACAAAAAAACCCACAATTTTATCTGTCCACAGGCAGATTAATGTGTTAATGTCCTTTAGATCTATATCCTAATCATGTCATTTCTATGTAAATATATCACCTGTTTTATGAGTCACCTAATATTTTATATTAATTTTCCTCTTATTGGTCTGCTTCTGCCTCATCGGAAGGAAAGTACTCACTATGAAGCTACCTTACCTCAAACAGTAATACATTTGACTATGAAAGACAAGGAAATGTGAACAGCATGAGTGAATCTTCAAGCAGATACTAAAAAAAATTCATCAGCAAGTTATTTTCAAACTCAAAGAGAAGAAAATGTCAAGTTGAGCTCCATTATAATTTCATTCTCATTGAGAAACCATAGCCCAAACTACCCACAGAGAAGGCTTGCCTCCGGCAAAGAAATGCAACACTCACTTACATATGCTTGGGTTTGAAAAATCATGATATTGAGTCTCAGAATAAGTGTAGGATACCTAATTGAAGTCCAATGGTCTAGATCCTAATCCTGAGAAATCTGCAAGCAAGTATTCAAACCTCATAGGCCTTAGTTTCCTCTTCTGTGAAATGGGAGAGGAGTTCCTACCTTGTTTATCTCGTAGGTAAGAGTAATGTGAGATAGCATTATAGAACATGGTACCATAAGTAGTGGTAAAGAGAGCCTGCACTTCCTTCCCTGCCCCCTGGGAAGGAAGGACTGCCCCAGTCTTGATGCTGGGGAATGGACCATGTAGAGATGGTAGAGATGACTTTCAGGTGACCAACCATATAGGTCAGAGTTCAACCAGAGAAGCAGAAACTGTAGAGATTTGTTCCAGGGAATTGGCCTCGTGGGAGCTGAATAAGCAGTCTCTGTGAGGCTGTTGTCTCCATGTGTGAGTCTGGAGCTGGACATCCATAGGACAAGCAATCAGGAAGAAAAGATGGATGCAAAAAATATCCCAAGCAGGCAGAAGCCATAGGCACAGGTGGACTGATCTTGGTGATACATAGAAGTCAAGGCCCTTTGCCATAGAACTAAACATACACCTTGCCCAGGAGTTGGAGAAACAGCAGACTTTAGAAATGCTTCTTCACACCAACCACAAGTTGACTCAGCAGACCAGCAACAACATATGGGCTACAAGATGGCCCCTGCTTGCCTTCTGTCTTCTAAATCTCCCAAGAATGTTCTTTGTGGTTCTTCTATTACCAGAAACATATAAAAAAGCGAATTCTGGGAAATGCAGTTCCGCCTAGCCAAGCTGATACACTACAAAACCATCACAAAACCCTTGATTAGGATTGAGAAATTGACATAGCAATTTTCACTTTGCTAAATAATGTGTCACTAAGTGCTAAAGTACAAACGTCACTAAGTGCTAGAATACTGGTATATGTCTACGGCAGTGGTTAAGAGCAAGAACTTTGGAGTCTCCCTGACCCAAATTTGAATCAAGGTTTACCACTTTTTTGTTGGAACATCAAGGAAGCAAATTATTTAACTCTCTGTGCCTCAGTTTCTTCATCTCTAAAACAGGGACTATAATACCTGTTTTATTGACAAGATCAAAAATTAGAGAGATGATGCAAGTAAAATGCTCCTACAGTGCCTGTTACATAGTCAGTGCTCAGTAAGTCATTGATTTATTGTAATGGTCACCTGCCATCAACTCTTGAGAACTAACCACATTAGAGTCAAAGGTCTGAAGAGATGCCCAGAGATCTCTTTTCCCTACTTGGCCTTAAGTGTATGCTTAAGGCAAGTGCAGAAGTGCTTGAAGACCATCCTTGAGGCAAATAAGAATGGAACCAATTTATACGTCAAATCATAGAGGCTATTTTCGTATTTTCCCAGCTGCCAGAGATACTTGCTAAAAGAGCATTGGTATTTTGAAGGCTTATACTTCCAAGTTGACTCACACTGTGGGTTCATCAGAAAAACATTTTACTAGGCAAGCCAAATTTTGTTGAATAATATATGCCAAGCAATAGAGTTATGAGCATGGACTCTGGGGACAGACTGCCTGTGTTCAAATCCTGGTACCACCATTTATTGTGCTTAGGTGTTATATAAACTCTTATTTTCTCTCTTTCATTTTCTACATCTGTAAATGGAAACAATACTAGCATCTGTGTCATAGAGTCGCTGTGAGGACTAATGAGTTAAAATATGTAAAATGCTTAGCATAGTAAGCATAGTAGTCATCAGCTAAGCACTTATTATCATGATTGTTGCCATCATCCGCAGGTCTCTCATCTTCTTTAGGCCAGGAATTGGCTCCTATAAACTCTGGTCCATCCATACCCAGCAGGAAGCAGAAAAGCAAGCAAGGAAAAATTGATCTCCACCCAAGGATATTGTTGGACTTTCTAACATGTGCACTCTGACTTATTATTACCTACATGCTCCTTTTTGCCTAAGTAGCCTCCTCTAGACTTAACTCCTCATCTGTCCAAACCTGGGGAATCCATCCATTCTTCATATGTAGCTGAATTTTAGGACATTCTTCCTGGCCACTTGTGGCCAGGTCAGTGACACTCCATTAGAAAAAAACCTCTGTGACACCCTTATGCCTAAAAAGAATTGGTAAAATCGTTTTCCATTACTTCTTTGAACAAACTAAAATAGCAAACTATTGCACAGCCTCATTGTTCTGAAGAGAATGCAATCCTTAAGCTCTTTGCTCACCCATTGGAAAGTATCAGATCATTGCAAATTGCAAATTGAGCTTTGCTGCTCTGTAAAGAAAGGCCGTGGCTTTTCTCAAATGTTTGCTTTTCCACACTTGCACCTGCACATAACCATAATAGTACAGATTAATGGGGTTTAAATAGAGATGTGTCTAATTCAGAACACAGCAGCTTAAGGAAAGATCTCTGTTTTTAAAAGAGATTTCTATAAGTGATTTAGCAAATTTGAGCGTATATAATCTGTCCAATGTGCTAGCACACTTGCTTCAAGCAGCCAATTTTGTAAACAAAGCTGTGGTTTTCTTGTTCCTTCTGTGAGCTGCCATTTCCTCACAGCCCAGCCCTCAGTGATGCACGAACTGGGGATGTATTTCTCATTTGTGCATAAAAGTGGTTTCCTTGAATTATGAGCCCCAAAGTTCCAAGACACTTACAGTCTGGGTGGTCACACAGGAATAAGTGTATGAAAGTCTGTTCTTAGCATGCTCAAGGAGAGAACGTATTCACTTCAAACAGCTTGTCTCTCTGGGAACACACTAACAGCCCTCCACCAGAGAGAGGAATATTTGTGGTCATGATGTACTACAGCAATGGTACAAGGAGACACACACTAAGAGAAATTAGAACACCAAAGAGTAAAATAAGTCCTGCTTCTCATAGGAAAGGATCCTTTAGCTCTCTTTCCTCTCCACTCTCTACCAAAACATTTTAGCTCCTTGGAATTCAACAGTAATGCCAAAGGGAGGTTGTGTTCATGAATCCAGTGGTAAGTCCAACAGTAGCAGAAGTTATTAATAAAATCTATACTTTCAAAAGGAATAATATATATATATATGTACAGAATTATTTTGAGAAAAGGCCCCCTAATTTTTTATTAATTACATAAAATAGAAACTCCTTTAGAGGAGAAAGGTGCCATCCTTTTTGAGTTGGAGAAGGAAGGCTCTTGTTGGCCATGCAGGGTTGCTTGAGTGGTATGTATGCATCAGGACCTGAGCCTGGTAGAGAGTGAGATGGCACAGCCCATAATGAGCCTCAGGCCACCTCAGAGACTGAGGATCATTGTCACCAAATGTGTCGCCTCTATTCTACTGGAACAGGGGAGAACAGAGGGGAATTTTGTCACCTGGAACAAATGCAAGTTCTTTACATTCAGGAGATCTATATTCTTTTCGGAGTGGTCCTGAGGCCCCAGAAACTTGTTCTTCTAGAAGCCAAGAGATCTCTTAAAGGATTATAACTATCTGCCTGGACATTGACTCAAATTGGAAGTACCCAGTTTCCTCTGCTCCTCTTTTGCCTCCTATGCACCTAGGAATAGAATTATTCTTGATTATAAAGTACACATTTGCCTATTAAAATAAAACTGCCAAACTAAGCAACATCATGATAAGCCATTATGAACGCATGAATTTGATTCTGTTTGGTTATACGTGCACTTGAACTAAAATTGTCTACAGATGTATTTCTGACTATAGAATAGATACACCCCTAAAGAGCTGCCAGGAAATCTTTGAAAATAGAAATGTATCTTTAGAGTGCTAAGGGAGCTCATTATTTCCAAGAACCCTGCAGTGAATTATTTAGTAGAGAAACAATGTGTATTTATGGAGGACTTAATGGGCAAAGGATATGAAAGAAATATAAGACACGATCTTTGCCCTCAATCAGATTTCAATTGAGTGAATCATTTCAAAAATTTAGATTTCCATGTATCGAATTTTCTTCAAATGAGGCCACCTGTACAGCATCCAAGAAGTCTGAATTTCACCTGGTATCAGGGAAGCAGCCTGTGATAAGGCCCTGTGGTCAGATAATGCCACTTCCTCATAGCTGAGACAATCCTGAACTTCTTAGATATCTTGGGCCATCCAACCTGCAAAGGTGATTGTATAAGATGGAGCAACCTCCAAGGCAAGTTGAGCAGTCTCTCCTCCTCCTTCCATTGCCTTCTCATGTCATACTGCCTTTGTTCACACATAACACATACACAGACATCTGGAAACATGCACACACTCTCTCTCTCTCTCTCTCTCTCACAGCTTCTGGTGTCTTGGGCTGTACTTCTTGGTTACCTCAGCCCTTCCACAGTGAGATCTTATTAGAATGAGTTAAACATCACCAGCCTGTTCTCCAGGCCCTCAATGACTTCATCCTTCCTTCTTATCTCTCCCAACCAGAGAAGAATCAGAGGCAAGATATAGAGGCCTCTCTGAGCCCCTCAAATCACACCATGTCAGTAGCCCTAGTCTATCTATGCTTAGACTCTGCTCTGTCCGGAACAAAATGGGAACAAACTCATTGCGACATAGCTATAGAGACTCCTCACTCTGTTGGTCAGTTATACCTAAGAATGCACCCAGATGGCTGAAAGGACCCCGGTTGTCTCCTAAATCTGATTTAAACAACAAAGGTCTATTGGTGGTTTAATAGCTGCAAGTAAAGCCACAGAGCAGGTCATGCTCACTGGTCTGGGGACACAATAGCAATAAAGAGATGTTTCTCCTCAGAGGCCCCCTGTGGTGTTCCATAGGTATCCTACACAGGGGTGAGTAACTAAACTGGCACCCCCAAACCCTTTTACCAGCAAACCACTCTGTGAATGGTTGAATGTTTCTCATGCAACATTACTTCACTTTCTATGGCATTCATTTGGCCACCTCCTCCTCGACACACACCGTGTAATCTTGGTTTCTGTGTCACCATGCTCTGCTAGTTTTATCTCTGTGTCTATTAACAACAACAATGGTAATGAGAACTTACATTTATTGAGTGCTTCCCCTGTATCAGATATGGTACTAAGTATATTCCATGTATTATTCCAGCCCTAAGTCCCGACTTCTCACTTTATCCTCCCTCCTCAATCTCTCCCATGGATTTAGAGACCATCTGTAAACTACCATGCCCAAATTGCTGTCTTCAGCCTAGAATTATTTTTTGCATCCAAGACCTACTGTCTACTGCTTAGTTGGAAACTCTTTTTAAATATTTTCGAGGCATTTCAAAGCGAATTGTTCATCTTTCCTCCCCCAGCAGCCTCTCCTCCAATGTTTCCTGGCTCAGTAAATGCGCCGTAATGACAGTAATATAGAGGTCATTCCTGACCTTTCCCTTCCCTCATGTCCAGTAATCAACCACAACTCTGTCAGTACAGTCCCCACAATGTATACCAAACCAGCCACTTCCCTCCCTTTCCACTGCCACCTCCCTCACCTGAACCAATGTCATTGCCTCATCATCAGCCTTCCTACTTTCTTGCCTGTGGCCAGCCTGTTCTCCACAAAGCAGTCAGAGTAAACTTTTCAAAATAAAATGATCTCTTCCCTACTCAAAGCCTTTGCTGTGGCTTCACATGGCACTTAGGACAAAATCGAGAATTTTCGTATGGCCTCTACCCACATCTCCAGCTCCACCTCTCACCATCTACCTCTCCCTCACTCTACTTCAGCCACCATTACTCATTCCCCAAACACTACAATGTGGCCCCCACGTCAGAGCTCCCCCACAAGCTTCTCTCTTTGCCCTCTTAATACTGACTTCCTTCCCTAGACTATACCCTTTATGAGGGGAAGAACTGTGCCTACTAGCTCAACACTCTATAGCAGAGCTTACACAATGCCTGGACATATAGGCAGGTGTTCAGCAAAAATTTGCTGAATTAAAATATGAAAAATATTTTTTGAAGGTCTATTATATGCCAGGCATGGTGACAGACATGTGGACTTCTCCACAGGCTAGCTCACAACATGCAGCTGATTTTCCTGAGAGCAAGCAAATGAGAAAGCAAAAGAGGACAAGCAAGACAGAAGCTATCTTTTTGTTGAGACAGATTACATCTCCAAGGTGTTGTTCTATTACTTCTGCTGTATCTATTCATTAAAAGCAAGTCACTAGGTCTAGCCCACACACAAGCAGAGGGGATGCCGCTATGACATGAATACTAGGAAACAGGGATGACTGGCGACCATCTTAGAGGCTACCTACCTCTAGTGTGGCTATCATGTCCATAATATACAGAAATCTAGCTCTTCATTACTATACACTCTTCAATACTATGTACTTCATGTAGAGTATTCTAAGGTAGAAATGAAATTTGTTATTTGCAGAATTTCCAGTGGTTGAATATTTATGATATTTATAATTTCCCACTAATTTTGCAAGAAACATCCTTGAACACATACATTTTCACACTTACCCATTATTTCTAGATCAGTTTCTAGAAGTGAAATTGCTGGGCCAAAGAATCTGCACAATTTAATTATTCATTTATGTTGCTAAATCGCCTTCTAAAAAGGTTGTACCAATTTGTCTCTTGAAAATGTCTGACAATATTTTAAATACCAAATATTAAAATGTTTTAATATTCCACTTCACCACAGAAGTATAGGAACAGTGCCCCCCACCTCACGTTTTTTTCGTTGTTTTTTTTTTTGTTTGTTTTCTTTTTTTTGAGATGGAGTCTCACTCTGTCTCCAGGCTGAGAGTGCAGTGGCACAATCTCGGCTCACTGCAACCTACGCCTCCCAGGTTCAAGTGATTCTCCTGCCTCAGCCTCCCGAGTAGCTGTGACTACAGGCATGTGCCACCACACCCAACTAATTTTTGTATTTTTAGTAGAGATAGGGTATCACCATGTTGGCCAGAATGGTCTCAATCTCCTGAGCTCCTGATTCACCTACCTCGGCCTCCCAAAGTGCTGGGATTACAGGCATGAGCCACCGCGCCTGGCCACCACTTTTCTTCTTAATGGCCTCTAACTCCTCGGTCAGGTATTTGATGATCTGAATATATGACCTCTATACCTCCATATTTTGCTTAATTCCTCTTTCTTGCACAGCTTTTCTTCTTCATCTGAGAGATGTTGGTGTAGAAAGTATTAGGTAGTATAGACTAGCTAATGCTGCAGAAACAAACAAAGCTAGAAATCTCAAAGGCTTACATTTGAAAATTGATTTCTTGCTTATGCAGACCCCAATTTAGGTTTTGAAGGGCTCTCCAGAACAGTTATTCTTCCAGTGGTGATTCAGGTGCTTCTATCAGGTGGTTCCACCATGTCAAGATGTGGTCTCTTCAATTGGAGTATGGGAGGGAGAGCTGAAGGATTAGGTAACAGCTTTTAACTGTCTCAGCCAGGAAGTGACATACATCATTTCACTCAAAATGCATTGACTAGAACTAGTCATGAAGCCCCACCCAGGGATTTTTGCAAACTTTCAATTTCTGATTGCATTTTAACTTTACTAAATATTGAATAATGTCATTAAAATTTAATATTAATACATTTTAATAATTGATATATTATATAGACATGTATTATAATATGGACATATAATAGACATATATTACAATATAGACATAAAATAGACATGTAATATAATATATGGATATAATACGGTGATAAATATTTTGATAAATAATTTAATATTTATTAAATTATATCTCCATCAAAAAACACAATAGGCAAAAAATATATACTTTTATGGATAACAGAGGCTTCTCTCCAAAGGCCCAGATATTGTCAGCAAATCTGTAGCCATGTGTTGACTTTGGTCTTCTTGGTAAAGTCATATAAAAATACAAAAGTAAGTTTGTACGTCTCTGGCCTTGCCTTGCTTCGTACAGTCAGACATGTGCCACTTTGCTCCACATGTTGAAACAGCCATTGCCAGAAGATGTATTTTTTCAGTGGACACGGCTTGGCACAGGACTTTTCCACCCCTCCTGTTTCTAATCATGCATTGCCTGGGCATGTCAGGGTCAGGCTTAAAGACTTGCTAGAACTGGATTCAAGATTTACGAGAACGAAATGTAACCAGGCCTCTCCCAGAGGTTTGGGAAGAACAGCTGGAGTCAGGCCCTTTGCATCATGACAAGAACTATTAAAAACTAAAGCAGTGTGTGTGTTTTTTTAAAAAGATGAGTGTAGAAAAGCAAAAAGTAATCCAGAGGAGTATCAAAGGCATCCTCACAAGGGATACCTTTATAGCAAAAGATCCTAAGGGCTCTGACGCTCTACCTCACTCACATTTCAAACTTGTAAACAAGAAGCAAAAATCATTAGGTTTGAGCTGTGGATTTTCTCCCTTGACCCACTCCTGAATGGAGTTGAATCATCCCCACTCCAAGCAGTGAGGGGCTGCTGTGTTCTCCAGGCCCCACCCTGTGCTGATGTAATGCACCACTGCTGTGTTTTTCTGATGAGTGTGCTAGGCAAGGTCCTTGCCAGGAGGAGGGAAGCTGTTGCCTAGCACTTCTGGAATAGCAGGGAGAGAGGGGAGGCCAAAGAGCACAGATGGCTGTTGTGAAAGGAACTGATGGCTCATGCTGAGTATTGGAAAGTCCACTTTGCCCCTCCTCCTCTTACCCTACCACAACTGCCCCCTGCCTCCACCTACCTCCTTCAAGACCCTTCATTCCTGAGAGCTCATCACTCATCACCAGGGAGCGCTGGTTTCTTTAAAGTGGTTCCTGCAGCCACATCCCCCTTCCTATGCAGCATCAGACAATGATGCCTGCCAGCCTAAGTGTGCCTGCCAGCTCCCTGTGCCCAGGTTCACAGCCCGAGAAGCACTCCCAGGCCCTGAAACACAGATGCCAGGATCTTCTTCCAACCTCCTCGAAGGGACAGGCTTTTTTAACTGTTTGATTTTATTTTAATGTTGAATTTGTGTTTGTGAACATGTCAGAAACACCAGGGCAGAAAACATGTCTTAAACAAAATAAAAAAGGTAAACATTCCATTTATTTAATCCACCCCTACCCCACCACCAACACACATAGGCATATTCTCTTCACTCCTGATCCACCTCTCTAATGCCTTTACCTTTCCTGTTGTTTACTATCTGAGAATCATTTTAAAGAATTGATTCTACAGTTTATTTTAAAAAATATGAGATTGGGCCAGCTGCAGTGGCTCACGCCTGTAATCTCAGCACTTTGGGAGGCCAAGGTGAGTGGATTGCTTGAGCCCATGAGTTCAAGACCAGCCTAAGTAACATGGCAAAACCCTGTCTCTAGAAAAAAAATTTTTTTAAATTAGCCAGGTGTGGTGGTGTGGCACTTGCAGTCCTAGCCACATGGGAGATTAAAGTGGGAGAATCACCTGAGCCCTGGAGGTCGAGTCTGCAGTGAGCAGAGACAGTGCCACTGCACTCCAGCCTGCGTGACAGAGTGAGATCCTGTCTCAAAGAAATAAAATAAATGAATAAATAATAAAATAAAATATGAGAGTTATATATATAAAAAACTTTTGCATGCAATTTCTTAAACTCTCCAGAGCACGTCATATAAATTGTAACAAACTTATTATATTAAAGTAATTGTCTTTCACATGAAAGCAATTTTAGTGAAAACCTTTACTAAAGATGATCTGTTCCTAATGGATCAGTGGAAGCCACATGATCCTTAAATTTAAAGAAAATTGTTAAGCAAATCTACATTGCTGCAAACTGTTTCTTTTACTACATGGAATTTAAATGTGATCTACTCAAATATT
>NW_016814053.1:5182586-5188925 GCF_001698545.2 Rhinopithecus bieti | reverse complement strand
TTATTTTAATGTTGAATTTGTGTTTGTGAACATGTCAGAAACACCAGGGCAGAAAACATGTCTTAAACAAAATAAAAAAGGTAAACATTCCATTTATTTAATCCACCCCTACCCCCACCACCAACACACATAGGCATATTCTCTTCACTCCTGATCCACCTCTCTAATGCCTTTACCTTTCCTGTTGTTTACTATCTGAGAATCATTTTAAAGAATTGATTCTACAGTTTATTTTTAAAAAATATGAGATTGGGCCAGCTGCAGTGGCTCACGCCTGTAATCTCAGCACTTTGGGAGGCCAAGGTGAGTGGATTGCTTGAGCCCATGAGTTCAAGACCAGCCTAAGTAACATGGCAAAACCCTGTCTCTAGAAAAAAAATTTTTTTAAATTAGCCAGGTGTGGTGGTGTGGCACTTGCAGTCCTAGCCACATGGGAGATTAAAGTGGGAGAATCACCTGAGCCCTGGAGGTCGAGTCTGCAGTGAGCAGAGACAGTGCCACTGCACTCCAGCCTGCGTGACAGAGTGAGATCCTGTCTCAAAGAAATAAAAATAAATGAATAAATAATAAAATAAAAATATGAGAGTTATATATATAAAAAACTTTTTGCATGCAATTTCTTAAACTCTCCAGAGCACGTCATATAAATTGTAACAAACTTATTATATTAAAGTAATTGTCTTTCACATGAAAGCAATTTTAGTGAAAAACCTTTACTAAAGATGATCTGTTCCTAATGGATCAGTGGAAGCCACATGATCCTTAAATTTAAAGAAAATTGTTAAGCAAATCTACATTGCTGCAAACTGTTTCTTTTTACTACATGGAATTTAAATGTGATCTACTCAAATATTTCAAATTGCTCTCTGTTTGGTAATTGATTTTTTTTTTTCTATTCCCCTTGGAAAGGGGAACAAAAGATGGGAAAGCAGCTTTTTATTTTGAAGGAATATAAAAGCTGTGTGTATTTATAGTGCAAAACAGAAAAAAAATGACCCTCTTTCATCATGAGTGGAGAAGATGTTAAGTATCAAGAAGAACACACGATTAAAATGTTAAAAGAATACAGTTCATCTAAAGCCATCTTTTTAGTGGAAGAATTTGGTCACAAAAGTGTTAAATCTGACAAGTAGCAGTTAACAAAATACATCCTGAAAATCCTCTATTATCATTAATCATAGTTTTAAAAACATTCTAACCTTCCTAGCTCCTAAAATAAAAAACCTTCCTTATTACTAAACAGATGAAGGGAAAAAATAAAACTACTTGAATTTATTAGCCTGAGATCAAAGAAAATTTAGAAATTAATCCTAGTTTGCCTTTGGGGGGCACCTGAATGGGTGTCCTCCAACCTGCAAGACTCTATCTCTGGCTGCTCCCCCAGAATACAAGGTGCAGTGTGAGACTCTGGGGTTTGGTAAGCCTTAATGTTTGGATGTTGCCATGTGGCCTAGCTTATGGCATCGGCAGAAATCTGGATGATGGAAAGTGAAGTTCTCCTAAAAGAGGATTGTGGAGAAGACAGCAGTGCCACTCAAGGTGAGATATCCAGCTCTAGGATGAGCAACTGCTGAGCTGACAGTCAATAAAGGGGGAACTTGGCCACCCCAGCTCTCTGCTTCCTATTCTGTTCCCTATCACTTCACCTCTCTAATTTTCTTCCTCTTGGACTTTACTCGCCTGTGCCATTTTTTCCCTTTTCTTATTTTCTCTCCCTCCTTTAGTTTCTTATCCCTGCAAGCAGAGGTCATTGACAAGACTTACCCCACAGGTGACCCCCAAATATGGAAACTGTCATCCCTAAAGTAATGGAGTTTTTCATGAAACTAAGTATCCTCACCAAGCAAACATTTACTTTGGGTCTACTGTATTTGGTATAGAAAGATGATCTGGGCTTTAAAGCACCTATGTTCAGATGGAGACATGGACATCCATGGTCACTGATGATTTCAGTTCTAATGAGTTAGGGATGATCTATCAGTCAGGGTTTGGCCAGGAACCAGTGCACTCTATGCATTTTGAATATTAAGTAAATAGATTTTACATAAAGTTAGGGGACCACATGCCTGTTGGGAGAGCAGACATCAGGAAAGATGCTATGGAAGGTCAAGAGGTTGACCATGAAGATTTCACCCTGAGCACAGTAGTGTGGGTGCTTTCGCTGGAACTTTCCAGGAAAGCCACAAAGAGGGAGGCTGCAGAGAAATTTGTGAAGCCCAGAAACCATAAAGTGAGAACTCACATCTGGAAGACTGCCAAGTCTGACCCCAAACCACACTGAGAACAGTGACCTCTACTTCACTTCTGCTCTCAAATCTCACATGAGTTTCTCTCATTGGCAAAACTAAATCTAAAGCTATACAAGGGAACTGGTTCTAGGAAATATATTTCCCAGCTTTAGACAGGAGGAGGGGAGGGAGAGGCACAACTGAGTACAGAAAACCCACCATAGAAAGGAAAATGGTGCTATGCCACATGGACAAAGACCATCTAGCCCAGACAAGAGTCTGAGAAGGAGGAGGCTGAAAGCCTTCCTAGAGGCGATGATCTCCTAAAATCACAAAGAATGAGTCAGACTTAGCAAAGCTGAGAGAAGAAAAGAGGCCATACCAGGCAGAAGGCACAGCATGAGCAAAACCATGGAGGGGGGACATAGCAGGAATGTACCAGGAGTGCATGGATGCCAATGGTAGTGATTTCCTCTTCCGACTTTGTTTTTGTTTTTCATCAAAGAATTTTATTAATTGTACCCATCAAGAGCCTCCAAGTATGTGTCAAGTGAACTTGCTCAGGACTCAGCAGTGGCAATACAGGACAATGGTTAAGAATGTGAGCTCTAGAATCCAACTGGAAGCACAGCTCCATCACTTTGTAGGTGTGTGACTTCAGGCAAGTTAGCTGACTTCTCTGAGCCTCTAATTTCTTTTTGCAAAATGCCAATAATCATAGTACCTACTTTCGCAATTATTGTAAGCAACAATTGAGCTATTCCATGGAAGAGCTAAAAATATTAGCCTTTATTATCCCTCTACTTTTGATACTATGAGAAAGTCTTTCTTATATACCAAACACATAATAAAAATCATAAAAAATAAAACTCTAAAGAAGATAAAGTGATGATATGTACTTTTTGAAGGGGCAAATAAGTCGGAGAAGAAATGCTGCTATAGGCAATGTGGGCTTTCACACAAAGGAACAGAGGAAGGATTTAAGAACAAGAAGACAGAGACAAACACTTAAGAGCCTGTTAGAAGAACCCACATGGAAAACAATGGAGGCTGACTTTAGACTTGATGATAGGATTAGCCTGGAGAAGAGAGATTTTGGAACAATTTTAGGAGATAAAATTGGCAGAATTTGTGATGAAGTGATGGAGATTTTCTCAGCAAGAGAAAGGGAGAGAGAAGTTGTAGATGGCTCCTGGCTACTCTGTGGCTGACAGAAGTGATGGTACCACCCACTTTTGTGTGCTGAGGAAGGAACCATTAGCAGAGAAGACAATGAGCTCCACTTTAGCCAATCAATGAAGCTACCTTTTTTTTGTCTTCCTCGTTGAGCATGTGTTCTCTTTCCTTCTCCTTTTTTCCTCTTTTCTGTTCCACTTAGCCTCTCTCCTTTTATTCCAATGTTAGTGACTTACGAAAACTCAGAATATACCTTGAAATGCTCTGGACTGTGGATAATGTTAAGGCATATTTTATAAAACTAAAGGCTATTCTCAACCTGTAAACCTGGCCTTAGCTGTGCTCAGTAGATCCAAGTTCCGGTCCTAATTCTTCCATGAACAAACTGTATAATCTTAAGCAAGCCACTTAAAACCTCTAGGTCTCCATTTTTTCCTCTGAAAAATGAGGGGCATGAGTTAGACATATGCTTCTTCCAACATAGAGATATTGGTTCCACAAATCAATGAGTTTTCTAAACCTACTGCTTGACAGGCTTTAACTAATTCATGCAGCATTATAATGGTTAATTTTTCATTGACTAAAATCAGTCCTCATTTAATGCTAACTAGCAGGCTGCATCATAATGCCTTGGAGTTTAAGATATATAGATAATGTTACAGACTGAATTCAACTGTGTACCCCTAAAATTCATATGTTGAAGCCCTTAACGCTCAATGTGACTGTATTTGGAGATAGAGCCTTGAAAGAGGTAATTAAGATTAAATGAGGTCATAAGGGTGTGGCCCTAATCCAATAGGATTGCTGTACCTATAAGAAGAGGAAGAGACACCAGGGGTGAGCATGCACAAAGGAAAAGTCACGTGAGGACACAGTGAGAAGGTGATCATCTGCAAACCAAGGAGAGAGGCCTCAGGAGAATCCAAACCTGGTGGCACCTTAACTTTGGACTTGCAGCCTCCAGAACTGTGAGAAAATAAATTTTTGTTTACGCTAGCTAGTCTGTGGTATTTTATTATGGTAGCCCTAGCATATAGATGATAGATAGATAGATAGATAGATAGATAGATAGATAGATAGATAGATACATACATACATATATACATACATACATAGATATATACATACTTAATGTTACTTCATAGGAGAGAAAAAGAATAAAATCAAGCTCTTCACATTCTATGCTCTGTTTTATTATGAGCAAGTCACTTTCTTTTCTGCCTCAATGTCCTCAATTTTAAAATAGAAAAAAAATCCTCTACATGCCAAAAGTACAGAGAGAAGATGAATAATACAATTAAAGGTTGAGAGGATGAAGAAAAGCATTGTAAATGAGATCTAGTTTGCTCTTGGGGTAAACCACTCCAAACAAATATTTATAATTATCATATTTTCTATTGAAAATTCTAAGAACCCTTGGTTAATTCTATACCAGCATTTTGCCTCAGCTTCCTTCTTCCAAATGATAGAATAATAAGAAGGTGCTTTTAAAAATGTAAGATTTTCCTCCATTAAAACGGAATTTTTAAAATATTTAGTCTTTCCTTAGGCAGGCTTGATGCAAAGTACTAAAATACATTCAAAATCCACTAGATTTAGGTTCACATTCCAAATCTGACACTTGGCAGACGAGAGATGAAAACATGTGACACAAACCTCTGAACCTCAGTTTCCTCATACATCACACAGAAATCATAATATCCACTTCATAGAGTCGCTAGGACAATTAACTGCAATCTGTATACTTGAAGTCCTTAGCAGTGGTAGCAGTGGATCTGACATATACTATGTATTCAACAAATATTTCTACTCCTACCCCTTCTCCTCTCCATTTGTCCATCACAACATGATTTTATCACTCCGCTTCTTAAAATCCACCAGTGGCTTCCCATTACCTTAGAGGTGAAGTTTGAATTTTCCAGCATGGTATTCAAATCCCCTGCCTGTGGTTTCCTAGGGAAACCACAGACTTTGGAAGGAGCTATGCTTTTTGCCAAGAACTTTCTTCCCTTGTCTACCTTGCCTACCTGGTCAACTACTACTGCTCCTAAAAGTCTCACTTCAAATGCACCAGCTGACCTTCTTGGTTAAATTAGGTGTCCCTCCCATCTGTCTTGTGGACGCACATGTGCTGTTTTAATCACTGATGTTCTTGAATGTCTAACACATCAGACTGGGAATTTATCGACTGTAGCTTTGGTTGGTTTGTCTCTGAACTCCTAGTACCTAGTACATGGTAGGGACTTAATGTGTACAAAAAAGGAAGAAATGTAAGAAGAATGGTAAGAAAAGGTGAAAAGAAGGGAAATAAAAAAGGATGAAGGAAAGGTAACAAGAGGAAGAAAAGAGAGGGATGAGAAGAAAATAAAAATATTTTGACACTGTTAAAATCCATCACTTCAAAGACTATTTCAAGGAAACATTTTCATTTACCCAAATGAGGCTGATCTGCCTAAATCTCTTCTGTGTCAGTAATGCTGTGAAGTTAAGCACTGATGACCTACTAAAATTACAATTTGATGAAAAAGAAAGATTTGAACCAATTTAAGTTAAATAACTTTAAAAAATAATTTTGCATTGACAAAAACAAAGTAAGAATATAGGCCAAAAATGCAGCCGTGGGTATTAGATTACATATTAAGGAAAATGCCCTGAAGATGGAAATCCTAAAGGTCTAGAAAAGCATAACTATTGGAACTGTTCAAGTCTCTTTATATAGAGAATGTATAGAAAAGAGAAAGAAGGAAGGGAGGAAGGAAAGGAGGGGGTGGAAGGAGGAAAGGAGGGAGGGAGGAAGGAAAGAAAGAAGGAAGGAAGGGAGGAGGGAAGGAAGGGAAGAGGGAAGGAGGGAAGGAGGGAAGGACGGAAGGAAGGAAGGAAGGAAGGAAGGAAGGAAGGAAGGAAGGAAGGAAGGAAAGAAGGAGAGGGAGGGAAG
>NW_016814053.1:5137615-5182335 GCF_001698545.2 Rhinopithecus bieti | reverse complement strand
GGAAGGAGGGAAGGAGGGAAGGAGGGAAGGAGGGAAGGAGGGAAGGAGGGAAGGAAGGAAGACACAGATATATAAAATATATAGAGATAAGATAATTCTGGAGGTTACTAGAATGAAGATCTGCCCCTATGTTTTGTTTTCAGGCAAAATTATTTCTTTGATGATCTTTTCCCTATGATCAAATAATTATAAACTATATCATGAACTATGATGATGATTATTAATTCATCCTTTCAAATGAATTTCAAAAATTGAAAACCTTTATACCTCATTCACTGAATGCCCTAGTTTTTTTCAACTCCATACCTAATGAAGTTTGAAATCATGATACTTCACATTCAGCAACTGTAGAGCATTTAAAAGAATATGTTCTTCAAAATAAAAGTTGGGACATGAACGAATCCCAACACAAACACTCCTGTTGCAATTTTAGGTTTTCTCTGTGCCTCCATCTCTGGCCATGTCTTTTGGGTAAAACAAATGAAGTGCTTCAGTTACAGGGGGTAAGAGCTGCAAGTTCTTAATAAAACATTACTCAAAGAGGAACAATAAGAAGAATAAAAGGATAAACTAAGCAGGACTTCCTTATGCCAGGGACTCATAATATCTTTTATGGTGAAAATGTTCCAATGTTCTTGGAAAGGATATTCCCCTCTGATGTCCCAGTCAGCCAACCTCTCACTGCTTTCTAGCATCTGACCTTGCCTCAAGCAAAACAGTTTCCTGGTGCAATTCTCTTGCCCAGCCTTAGAGAGCTGTGCAGAGCCTAGCATTCAGAAATGCCAAAAACAAGCCTAAGCTTCCCAATCATCACATCTTTAACTTTAAAGGACATGGAATTACTGCAAAGTTATCAAGAAGCATAATTTCTAGCAAACTGCTTACAGTGGGGGAGGAAAATTCTCAATACACCCTATTGAAACAATTATCTGCAGCATATCCAGAATTTCTGCTGGTTCTCTCATTATGAAGGTTTTGCCCATTTACATGTGAACTATAAACAGACTGACAGATGGAATCCTTTTGTATAAACAATTTCAGATACACTACTCCTCCATGGCTGTGTCAGTTGTTTACAGTATCAAAAAGCCACAGATATGCCTAACGGTAAAGAAAGCCTGTATTTCTGCCAAACGTTTGCACAACATTCATTTATAGTTTGTACCCGGTGCTCAAAGTGTTATTGATGAAACACAGTTTCTCAAGTGCATTTGTGAGCATTGTGTCAACGAGACTCCCCCGGGAATTTTCTCAGAGCACCCCACTTTCAAAGTACTTCATATATTTGTGAAGAGGTCACAGAGATAGCAACACTAATGTAGAAGCCAGTTGGGGAATGAGTGGACCTGGGAGAAATCGAACAATATAAAAGCAGTGAGTGTTCCATTATACTTTCTCACAGGTTCATTCCCTTGGGCTTAGTACACTTTCTCCAAGGCAAAGGATTCATTTCTCTTCTTTCCTGTGACCCAGACTCAGGAGTCTTGAGAAACTTATTGCAGGCATTTCTATCCATTTTAGCATTCTCTCCCTCATCCTTTACAGCCATGTAAGTACTTAATTCATAATTCCTCATAAAAGTGATCCTCTTTCTTGGCTATTTGAGTTTTGGGAATCTTCTTTTCATTTTTCTTTTGGCAATGTCCTACCCTCCCACCCTAAAGTTTAGCTTCTGTACAGAAATGTTTGGTTTTGTAAGCTGTGCCTATTGCTCTCTGAATCAGTATAATGGAGACAGTCTACCTTGATATATCCACATTAGGTACGAAATCTGTTTGTACAGCTTTGTTGAATTACAATTCACATGCAATACAGTCCATATATTTCAATGTACAATTCAATGCTTTTAGTATATATATTCACCACAATCAACTTTATGTATTTACTTGAGACAGGGTCTTGCTCTGTCATCAGGCTAGAGTGCAGTGGCACAATCATGACTGACTGCAGCCTCTACCTTCCGGGCTCAAGAGATCCTCCACCTCAGCCTCCTGAGTAGCCAAGACCACAGGTATGCACCACCATGCCTAGCTAATTTTTTAATTTTTTGTAGAGATAGGATCTCACTATGTTGCCCAGGATGGTCTCAAACTCCTGGCCTCAAGCGATCCTCTTGCCTCAGCTTCCCAAAGTACTGGAATTAACAGGTGTGAGCCACCATGCTGAGCCCATAATCAACTTTAGAACATTTTTATTATCTCAGATGAGACCTTGGCTCCATTAGCAGTGAATTCTTCTTCCACCCTCTCCCACCCCCAACCAGCCCAGCCCCGGGCAACCACCATTCATCTACTTTCTGTCACTGTAGATTTCCCTACCCTGGACATTCATATAAATGGAATCATATAGTATGTGGTCTTTTGTGAGTTGCCTCTTTCACTTAACATATTTCCAGGGTTCACCCATGTTATGACATGTGTCATAATTTCCTTTCTGTTTATTGACAAATAATATGTCATTGTATATATATACATTGTGTTTATCTGTCCATCAGTTGATAGACATTTGGGTTGTTCATACTTTTAGCTATTATAAATAACACTGCTATGAACACATGTGTGCCAGTTTTTGTGTGGATATATGTCTTCATTTATCTTGGGTACACTGATAAGAGTGGAATTGCTGGGTCCTATAGTAGCTCCATGATTACTCTTTGGAAGTACTGCCAAACTGGTTCCCAAAGTGGCTGCACCAATACGCATTCCCACCAGTGATACAGGAGGGGTTCCAATGTCTCTACATTCTCACCAACACATGGTATTATTTGTGTTTTTTGTACAACCATCCGAGTAAGTGTAAAATGATATCTCATTGTGGTTTTGGTTTGCGTTTTCCTAATGGCTAATGATTTTGAGCATCTTTTTATATATTTATTGGCCATTCATATATCATTGTTGGAGAAATAGCTGTCATATTTTTGCCCATTTTTAAATTGATTTATCTTTTCATTACTGAGTATCTGTTATGTTATTTCACGTAATATAATGTTTTCAAGGTTCACCTATATTATACATGTATCAGAATTTCCTTCCCTTTGTAATATAAGTTTTCATATTATGAATTCTTATATTAGTTCTTATAATAGAACTCAGTTGCATTCTAATTGAGTTCTTATATTAAAAAGAATCGAGTTGTAAGAGTTGTCTTTTCACTTTCTTGATAGTGTCATTTATAGCACAAAAGTTTTAATTTTGATGAAGTCAAAGACTCTAGCTACCTAACCCAAGATCATGAAAATTTACTGCAATATTTTTATCTAAGAGTTTTATAGGTCTAGTGCTTACATCTAAATTTATGATTCATTTTAGTTAATTTTTGTATATGATGGGATCCAACTTCATTCTTTTGCAGGTGGATATCAAGTTGCTCTAACACTATTTGTTAAAAAGATGACTGTTTATCCTGTTGAATAGTTTTGGCACCCTAGTCAAAAACTATAAATGTAAGGGTTTAGTTCCAGATTCTCAATTCTATTCCATTGACCAGGATGTCTATTTTAATGTCAATACCACACTGCCTTGATTACTGTAGCTTCCTAGGATGTAAATCAGTAAGAATGGGTCCTCTAAGTTTGTTTTAGCTATCCTAGGTCTCTTGCATTTCCATAGAAATTTTAGGATCAGCTTGTCAATTTCTGCAAAAAAAAAAAAAAAAAAAAAAAAGCTAGTCAGAATTTTGATAGGGATTAATTTCATCTGTACTTCAATATGGGGAATATTGCTATTGTCAGGGTTCAGAACGTGATACTCCAAAGTATGTGCCTTGGTATGCCAAGTGCTTTGAACTGAAAAATATTGGAAGAGCCTCAGAAGTAAAATCTGTGACCTTCTCCCATCCTTCTGTCTCTCGCCCCTCTTTTTTCCCTGAAGCCACTCCCAGAAACCAGAATTTATCTTCCCCAAGGCATGTCACAGAAAATAGAACTCTCCTCTAAAACAAGCCATAAAACCTAGAAAGGTCATTCTTTTCCTTCTCCCTCGAAGACCCTCTTTTCACAGGAATCCTGTCCCATACCCAGGAGTAAGGAATACTACACAGAGCAACCATGAGGGATTTGACAGACAGGTCTTGCTGGGTTTCCCCTCAGTCTATTGCCATTAGATACACTCTTTCGTCCAATCACATTTCTACACGGCTGTCCATTCATTATCAAACCTAAGCATAAAAATAGAGTTTTCTCTGCGTCTTTGACTCTTCATATCTGAAGCCTCCTGTGTCATATAAAATTTTTAGTAAGTACATTAGTTATGCTTTTCTCTTTTTAATCCATCTTTCGTTATATAAATGTTGGCTGTGACCCTTCTGAACTGTCCTTACACAATCTTAATATTAAATATTTCAATCCATGAACATAGGATGTCTTTCCATTTATTTAGATATTTGATTTCTTTCAACAGTGTTTTGTACTTATTAGAATACAAGTTTTGCACTTCTATTAAATTTCTACCTATTTTATTCTTTTTGCCGATATTATAAATGACATTTTTTCTAATATCATTTTCAGAATGTTTATTGCTAGTATATTGAAATATAATTGATTTTAAAATAGTAATCTTGTATCTTGCAGCCTTGTTGAGTTTTTTTTATTAGTTTCATTAGATTGTTCTTTTGATTTCCTTAGGATGCTCCTTACATAAAAAACATATTCTCTGCATATAAAGATCATCTTACTTCTTCCTTTTCAATTTAAATGCCTTTTATTTTTTAAAATCATCTTTGCTAGATCTTCCAGTACTATTGAATAGAAATGGCAAGAGCAGATATCCTTGTCACATTCCTGATATTAGGGATGAAAGCATGCAACCTTTCACCATTAAGTATGATGTTAACTGTGGGCTTTTTGTAGATGCTCTTTATCAGGCTTAGGAAGTTCCCTTCTATTCCTAGTTTGCTAAGTGTTTTATCATGGATAGGTGTTGGGTATATACTTATTCTTTAAGCTTCATTGGCATTTCTATGACAAAGTTAGAAAAAAACCTTTATATTTCAGTATAAAGCCATGACATAGCAATAATTTTCAAGCCTGCACATCTTATAGGTCTTTTTTTTTCTGATTTCTAAGTTTTTTTCATGATAATGTATGAATTTTCACGATGACGTATGTGTGGTAAAAACCATACCACTGCAGCATCTTAATATCTAAGAACTTATATTACAAAACCTTCAACAAAGTGGATGCCTCATCAAAATTCAAAGGGGAAAATAAAAATAATGAACCCTACTACACACACAAAAAAAGTTCATATGATCAAGAATCCAAAAGGTAAGATTCATCTGGGGGAAAGAGAAGCTAAATTATATGTGAGATGAAAGCATTTAGAATTATTATAGATTTAGAGTTGCACTGTACAAAATGGTAGCCACTAGCCACATTTGAACCCCTAAAATGTGGCTAGTGCAACTCAGGAACTGAATTTTAACTTAATTTCACTTTAGTTTGTTAAAATTTAAATTTAAAAACAAACACTCCAATTTACTGGAGAACTTTTAAATATGCTCTGAACAACTTGGCCTGTAAATCTACTTCAACATTAAAGTTTATGAAATCCAAATACAGATCAAGTACTGTATTTCTGACTAATATGTAGTGTCTGAACTGAGGCATACTGTAAGTATAAAACACACCAGATTTTCAAGGTTTCATAGAAAAAAAGAATTTAACTACACCATTAATAATGTTGAATATTGATTACATGTTGAACTGAAAATTTGGATATATTAAATATTATTAACATTACTTTACATGTGTCTTTTTACTTTTTTAATGTGGCTACTAGAAAATGTAAAAGAACGTGTGTCGCTCACATTTAATTTCTATTGAACAGTGCTGATTTACATGGTAGTACGTTTCCAGGCACAGGTGAAAGTTTATAAATAATTAAATAAGAATTCTCTCCATGGCAATCTCATAGCCAAAGCAAACTTACATAGTGCTTTTGAAACGCTCTGGCAAAAGTAGCCCATATTAAGAAAGAGAGGTAATACCGGCTTTCTTATCCAGTCTAAGGTGAAACCACACTCAGCAGAGGCCATTCAGGCTTTGGGGACCTCACAGTGAGACAGATGCACCGTGTGTAGAGTTCAGAGCAAGTCAAAAGGAATTACTGAATGGCCAGAAGGGTTGACTTATGAGGAGAGGAAAAATAAAAGAGTGAAATTCAAGGAAAGACTAAAGACAGTATAATTGTCTGCAAAAGACAGAGGGGAATTAGTTGGCATAACAAAAGGGGTTGTAACTAGAAGTAATGGGATAAAGGTAAGAAAGGAAAATTTATGCTTGAGATAGATATTTTAAGATGAGCAACAACTAGAAAGGGCACAGAGTGTGGGGAGGCTGATCCAGGTTTGACAGAGGAATGGAGGACTTGACCTAGGGAGCGGTCTTTCCAGCTCTGGTTTCTAAAATCCTTTTCTGGTGGTGTATTAATCTGATGGGTGTGGGTGTGGCAGGCAGTGGAGGGGTGGGGAGAACAAATTGGAGGGTGATTTCAATCTGCACATTATTGACATAGTGATTGACTCACGGCTCCTCTGTCTTAAGCCTTGAGCATTATTTTGGTTCTGATTCTGAGTTGGTGTGTGCCCTGTCTTGGGAACCTCTATGGCAGCCATTTGATACTCATGTATTTCTATACAAAAACTTCACCATGAAGAGTGTGTCACAAGGCAAATCTGCTAAATGACTGGGAGGGTTTGGGGGAGTGCCACAGGTACCTGCTTGTTACTGTGTTCCTTTCCCACTGTTTCCTTGTGAAACAGAAGTAGAAAGAGCCAAGCTCAGCCCTGAAGATTGAAAACAGATTGACATTCACGCACATGCACCACACTCATTTCTTTCTCAACAGGCTTCCACATACAGGACAGTCTGCTCACAATTACTAAGATGATTCTCATCTACAAAGACAAGACAGCTCCTCACAATTGCTAGATAGGAGACATTATTTGCCAAGATAAGATAGATCACCAAGGTAAAAATACGTTATAAACGAGGACCATCAATCCACAGACATCACTCTGACAACTTTTGTGATAATCTCACCTATGCTCCCATAAAAAGTTACCAAAACACAATGTTTCCAAAATTAGTAGAAGGGAAATAAACGTTTCACTTGCATTAATCCAAGTACACTGTATTAGAAAGAAACTTTTCATTATCAAGAGTATATGTAGGGTGGGAGGAGGATACCACATCCCTTTTTTTCTCACTTCATATAATTTCCTTAAAATCAAGAATAGAAGATAATGACACTTCACTCCTCTTGTGCACACATCTCTAGCAGTTTCCCTTTGGTTCTGGTTTGTTGTTGTTGTTGTTGCTGTTGTTTTGTCTCTTGGCCAACCCAAGTACTTAACTTCTGGTGTGAAAATTTCTTAAATGTAAAATGTCAGTAGTTTTGTTCTTATTTTCAAAAATTGTCACACATGTAGTACTCCATTTATAGTACTTTTATTAAGATCATGGTTTCAAGAATCAAAGTGCCAGGGTTCAAATTCTGGATCTTCCACATAAGAAGCATATGACTTTGGGCAAATTGCTTTCTCCTATGAGCTGCTCCCTTATTATTAAACTGGGTATAGTATTTTAGAAGAAAATTTTTTCTCATTTCTTGGAAAGTACATAAGCTAAAATACATAAAACTCTTAGTAGAGTACCTGGCACATGTTCTTTGTTGTTATTGTAGCTATTGCTGTTGTCATTGTTATGATAAATACCACAGTTACCGTTGACATAGCACCAGATAGCTACTGGGGAAACACAGTCATTAAAACAATTGGGAGCAGAAATTTAAAGAGATTCAGTTCTCCATAGGAGAGTAACAGGTTGCCTTACCTGCCAAACACATATTAGAGCACATACTCCATTATTTATTCAGCAGAATAACTCTTGAACCTTACAATCAAATGGCTTGGATGAATGTATTTGAAACAGCCATTGGATAATTCTGCCAAGGCTAAACTGGGATATTAGCATGGCCCTGGAACTGTGCTTCATTGTGCAATCAAGAAATTCTGTATGGTATTACTTTTCATATGAAAAAAAATATCAAAAACTAGAACCAGAAAACATTTGTTGTTTTTTTTTTTTTCTTTTAGTCTATGGCCAAATCTTACAACATCAGTGATATAAACCAGGCATAGAATATGAATTCAACTAGGCCTCTAATATTTCTGCATTACTTGCATACAGGGAACAATGCAGTTACTGGCAGTTGCTGAAACTCTGTAGCATGTGAAGGCTAAAGGGCTCTGCTTGACAACTGGAGTCTCACTTTCACAAAATTTCTCTGGTCTCCTAAATGTTGGAATAACTTAGTACTGCAGTGCTTGAGTCTTCTGCGCCAAAAGTAAAAAATGAAAATGTTACATTTAATAAGTTCAGAGACTAAAAATCAAAGCCACATTTACTGCCAAAGAAACCAACTAACAACAATATGAAGCAAGAAGAGAGAAATGTATATTCACCCTGGTTTAAATTCCCAAGAAAATGATAGCAGAAGAAAGAACTGTGTATATGTGTACACTGTGAGCTGGAGCCTCCTTTCCAAAAGTCTTGAAGAAAGTACACACAGGACGTCAGAAGTTCATTATGAATTGATTTGCTAAATGGCTGCAATTCTAGCAGCACTGCCTTCCCTGAAAGAGGAAGCTGTTGATTTGCATCTCCTATGCTGCCTTTTCTAAAGAGTCATTAAGTGATGCAGTGCAGTTACAAACAAGTACCTGGAAAGGATGGGATCAAGGCAGTGGTACAAAGCTTTGTCCCAGCAATCTGAATGCAGGTGTGAGAGACACAAACCAGGTGGCTAAAAGGCTTCTTTGTTTGAAGCTGTCAGTAGGAGGACCTGATTAATCTCATGCCCCATCCCTAAACTCCCTTTTAACTATGTCAAGACATCTCCTCACATCAGGAAGTCTACAATGACATGGCTATGTGCTAAGCTCAGTTAATGTGGTCCTAGGTTTAAACACTTCAGGTTGAAAGTGGATAATTGGTGGTAGTGGATTTTAAAAGCTCACACAGGTGCCTTTGAAAAGAGGTCAAAAGTCAAGTGCATCTCTCCTGAGAGCACTGACGAGCCTTTCCTAAGGAGATCAAAATTCTTTTACACAAACCCCCAGGGTCTTGTAAGAACTGTTATTAATTTAGTTCTGTATGTTCCAAATAAGGGAAAAACGATACCACATGTTATATTACCAGTAACTGGGCATATTTGTTCCAGAGAGGTAGATGTTACATAGATTTTCACCTGGCACTTCTGGATCGCTAATGAAGTAATCCACTTTCTACCAGGGCAAAACTGGGGAGTTCAGGTCAGGGTAATGAACCCTGAAAACAGTGAAAAGCCTGAGGGAAAAAGGAGTATAAACATAGGAATGTGTTGTCATATACTGAATGTGTTTGTAAAACCAAGGCTGTGGAGTTTTAACTAGAGCGCATAAAAAACAGCATAAAAAAAATTGCTGTGTACATTTGGATGTTTAAAAAAGTGTGTTGTTAAGCATGTTGTCACCTTTTTATTAATATAAATTATAAAGTTTCATCATCATAACATGTTTTAGATGTTTTCAAAAGCACCCAAACACCCCAACCATTAACTGGTACATGTTAAGTATCACTTGGGAAGAGTTTTCTAGTTCAATTTGGAGGTCTTCCACTGTTACTCTTTTCTTGATCTTTTCCTCCACTTGTTAGATGTTTTTATTCATCATGTCTACTATTCTATTATACTGAAGATGTATTATTTACACAGGAACATAATTAAGAAATTCTATGTTTTTACATATATCCAGTGAAAATATTTAATTTTATATCTTTTGTATCTGCATATAAAAAGTTACAATAACATACTAGTAATTTAGTTAAAAAAAAACCTTAGTAAACTCTCATTAGGAGGTCCATCATAAGAAAAAAAAAACAGAAAATAATAAGCGTCTGTGAGGACATGAGGAAATGGAAACCCTTCTGTACCGCTATTCAGAATGTAAAAAAAATGGTGTAGTCACTATAGAAAACAGTAATGGTGGTACCTCAAAAATTAAAAATAGAATTACCATATGATCCCACAATTCTCCTCTGGGTGAATACCCAAAAGAATTGAAAGCAGGGACTGGAACAGATATCTGTACACCCGTGTTTATAACAGCATTATTCACAAGAAAGTCAAGTGTCCATTGACAGATGAACAGATAAAATGTGGTATATACCCACAACAGAATATTATTATAAAAACAATATTATTATTAAAAGGAAAGAAACTCTGACTTATGTTGCTAGATTATCTTTAAAGACATTAAGCTAAGTGAAATAAGCCAGACACCAAAGGACAAATAATGTATGATTCCACTTATACGAAGTACCTAGATGAGTTATATTTATAGAGACAGAAAGTAGAATATTGGTTGCCAGGGGCTGTAGGGAGATGGAGGAATGAGGAGTTATTGTTTAATGGGTACAAAGTTTCAGTTCAGGAAGATGAAAAAGTCCTGGAGGTGGATGGTGGTGATGATTGCACAACAGTGTGAATGTACTTAATGCCACTGAACTGTACACCTTAAAATAATTAAGATGGTGAATTTTACATTATGTGTATTTTACTATGGTAATTTTTTAATGAAAAATCCTTCACATGTTCATTTGTGCTCTGGAATTGGGGCCTGGATTAGGCACACTTGCTTGATTGCACTTAACAAATCTGATGCACTGTTACTAATGAAAAGAAAATGTGTTCCTTTCAAGATCTCAAAGAATCCAACTGGCTTGAGCAAACAGATAAAAACAAGGGTGTAGCTGACATTTTTTAATTGGTACACAAATTCTTGGACTCGCCCACTCTGTACTTATAAT
This sequence comes from Rhinopithecus bieti, assembly GCF_001698545.2. Lineage (NCBI taxonomy): Eukaryota > Metazoa > Chordata > Mammalia > Primates > Cercopithecidae > Rhinopithecus > Rhinopithecus bieti. The sequence continues at coordinate 5,171,489 of NW_016814053.1, read as the reverse complement.
TAGAAAAGAATGTCACTAAAATTTTTAATGAAAATCACAGGTTTGTTACAGTAGTTTTGCCACAAAATCATGGTCTCACTTAAGAAATGGGGAAAGAAGAGGAAAAAATTCTTTCAGAAATAACACTTTAATTCAAATTTAATGTTAAACACACATGGGCATAGCATGTAGGAAAACAAACTTAATAGCATAAAAAGTAATATGACATTTGATTAACTGGTGTTAACTGAACGTGTTAATTGTAGAGAAGAAAGACTTGCCAAGGCATGTTAGAAGCTAAGCTTCCAGTTGGAACTCAGAATACAAAGGAAATGGCTCTAAGATCTGAGTAACTGCTTTAACATTTACACAAGTCAAAAAAATTCCAAGCTCAATTCCCAAGAACATAAGTCTATTTATTCTATTTAAAGTGTTAACAGAGGACAGATCAATTAACAACATGTAACAGTTTTTGAGAAGACCTCAAAATCCCTTAACTTGCCAATAATAGTTTAAAGACTCAGTGGTGTTTAAAGTCAGGAAAAGGATTCAGTCTTTACCAAAAGGGAGATTGCTTTTGGTAACCAAAACCACAGAGGTTGAAGCTTTTAGTAGAATTGAAGTTTTAGGACAGCTAGTCATTATCCTTAATAAGCATTATTGGGGCGTAAGTTGCTAACTGAGATACTAAACAATTATTTTTCCCTAGTTTTGACACTGGCTACATAAAAACCCAGTGGATTATAAACTTCGTGAAGTTACAGACCACATCTTCAATGTTCACAAATAAATTCTCAGCCCTTAGCACAGTGTTGGTCCATGTTAGGCACTCAATACAAATATGTGTTTAATGAATGAATAAATGGAAAAATAAAAACAAGTGACATATTGACAGTCATTGGAAACAACACCATTTTAACGCCCAACAACATTCCAAGTGATTTACATAGAGTAAGTCATTCAATCTTCAAAAGAGTCATATGGAGTAGTCCTATTATTACTGTACTCCCATTTTACAGTTTTAAAAAGTGAGGCACAGAAAGACATACAGCTTAAGTGATGGAGTTGAGAACCAGGGAGTCCGGCTTCAGTCTACACTCTTACCATCATCCATTACGCAAAAATAAACTAGGATTGATGATGTAAAAAGTAACAGGAACTCTAACTCTCTCATCTGTAAACATAGACCTTGAATTTACGGCATTTTTAAAGTACTAAGGTGGGTCATTTCAATCAGAAATGCTCATATAATAAGCATGACAATGAAATTACCAGCAGAAAAATAAATGGCTGTTTCTCAATGTGTCGGCCAAAGCAATGTTTTTTTTAATCACTTCCTCAGATCTACCAAAACTACTTGTCAGATTGAAATAAGATACTAATTGATATTATCCCTGCCCACTGGTGGCAATTTAGAACAACTTTTCTATAAAATTCTCTTTGGCAAAACAGCAGCTCAGGTATTGGAAGATGGAATCATGTTCCCTTAAGAATTCATCTAACATTCTCAGGTTCATTAACCACTCATTTGGTGCCATGAATTCCAACTGCCTTTACCAGTTCCCTCACCCATTATTCTCTAAGCTTATATTTTTTCTCCAGCTATAATAAGGTCTACTTGGCAAATAAAAATTTCATATATTTAAAAATTACATGTATCAGCCAGGAATGGTGGCTCATGCCTGTAATCCCAGCGCTTTAGGAGTCTGAGGCGGGTGGATCACTTGAGGTCAGGAATTCGAGACCAGCCTGGCCAACATGGTGAAACCCCATCTCTACAAATTAGCTGGGCATGGTGGCCTGTAGGCCCAGCTACTTGGGAGGCTGAGGCAGGAGAATGGCTTGAACCCAGGAGGCAGAGGTTGCAGTGACCCGACATCATGCCGCTGCACTCCAGCCTGGGAGAAAGTGCTGGAGACTAATCTCAAAAAAAAAATTAGTTGGGCATGGTGGTGGGCACCTGTAAGCCCAGCTGCTCAGGAGGCTGAGGCAGTAGAATCACTTGAACCTAGGACGTGGAGGTTGCAGTGAGCAAAGATCACGCCACTGCACTCCAGCCTGGGCAACAGAATGAGACTCTGTCTCAAAATAAATAAATAAGTAAATATTGCATATATCAATGTGATGTTTTGATGTATGTATATACATACACATAATTACCATAATCAAGCTAATTAACATATCCACCACTTCATATTATTATTCTGTGTGTGTGTGTGTGTGTATGTGTGTGATGATAACACTTAAGATCTACTCCTTTAGCAAATTCCAGGCATACAATACAATATTATTAACTTTAGTTTTCATGCTGTACATTTGATCTTCAGAACTTATTTGACTTATAACTGAAAATGTATATCCTTTGACCAAAATCCCCCCATTTTCCTCATCACTTATCCCCTGGAAACCACCTTTCTACTCTTGGTTTCTATGAGTGCAACTTCTTTAGATTCCATATATATTTGAGATAATGCAGTATTTGCCTTTCTGTGTCTGGTTTAGTTCACTTAGCATAATGTCCTCTAGGTTCATCCATGCTGTTGCAAATTGTAAGATTTCCTTCTTTTCAAAAGCTGAATAATATTCCATTGTATATATCTATATATACCACATTTTTAAATTAATCCATGCGTTAATTACCAATACTTAGGTTGTTTTCATATTGTGGCTATTGTGAATAATGCTACAATGAACATATATCTATTGGAGATACTAAATTAATTTCCTTTGGATATATATCCAGAAATGGGATTACTAGATCATATGGTAGTTCTATTTTTAGTTCTTTTAGAAACCTCCATACTGTTTTCCATAATGGCTATACCAGTATACAATCCTAACAACAGTGTATAAAGGTTCCCTTTGCTCCACAACTTCACCAAAACTTATCATTTAGTTTTTTGGTAATAGCCATCTTAACAGGTATGAGGCAATATCTCATGGAATGTCTTGTATGTCTTCTTTGAGAAAATGTCTATTCAGGTCCTTTGTCTATTGTAAAACAGGATTATTTGTACTTTTGGTGTTGAGTTATATGAGTACCTTATGTTGGAGTATCCTTATTGTAGATATTAGCCCACTATCAAATATGTAATTTAGCAAATGTTTTTCCCGTTCTTCGGGTTACCTTTCCATTTTGTCGATTGTTTCCCTTGCTGTGCAGAAAAATTTTAGTTTTATGTAATCTCACTTGCTTATTTTTGCTTTTGCTGCCTGTCCTTTTAGAGTCATATTCATAAAAGCATTATCAAGACAAATGTCAAGGAGCTCCTCTTCTGTTTTTTTCTGGGTCTTACATTTAGGTCTTTAAACCATTTTGAGTTGATTTTTGTTTATGGTGTAAGAGAAAATGCAGTTTTATTCTTTTACATGTGGATATCTAGTTTTCCCAACACCATTTATTGAAGAGAATATATTTTCCCCATTGTGTGTTCTTGGCATCTTTGTCAAAGATTACTTGACTGTATATGTGTGAGTTTACTTCTGGCCTCTCTATTCTGTTTCATTGATCTGTATGTCTGTTTTTAATGCCAGTACCATATTGGTTTGGCTATATTAGCTTTCTTGTATATTTTGAAGTCAAGTAATGTAATGCTTCCAAGTTTGTTCTTCTTTTTCAAGACTGTTTTGGCTATCTAGGGTCTTTTGTGGTTCTATACAAATTTAGGAATTTTTTTCTATTTCTGTGAAAAATGTCATTGGAATTTTGATAAAGGTTGCATTAAATTTGTAGGTCACTTTGGGTAGTATGGGTATTCTAACAATTTTAATTCTTCCAATCCATGAACACAGCATATCTTTCCACTTATATGTGTCTTATTCAGTATATTTCATCAATGCTTTATAATTTTCAGTGTATATAAGTTTTTCACCTCTTTGGCTAAATGACTTCCTAAGTATTTTATTTTTTGCTGCTATTGTAAATTGAATTGTTTTCACAGGTCTTTTTCAGATAGTCTGTTAGTGTATAGAAATGCAACTAATTTTTGTCTATTTATTTTGTATCCTGCAACTTCACTTTACTGAATTTGTTTACTGGCTAACAATTTTTTTGGTGGAGTCTTTAGGGTTTCCTATATACAAAATTATGTCTTCTCCAAACAGAGACAATTTTACTTCTTCCTTTCTGATTTGGATTTTATTCTTATATTTCTTTTATTTCTTCTTGCCTAATTGCTCTGGCTAGAACTTCCAGTACCACGTTAAATAGAAATGGCAAAAGTAGTCATTCTTGTCTTGCTCTTCATCTTTGAAGAAAAGTTTTTAGCTTCCCACCTGTTGAGTATGATGTTAGTTGTGGGCTTGTCATGTATGGCCTTTATTGTGTTGAGGTATGTTTCTTCTATACCTAATTTGTTGAGTTTTTATCATTAAGGTATATTGAATATAGTCAAGTGATGGGGGTTTTTTGCAACTATTGAGATGATCATACGATTTTTATTTTTCATTGTGTTAAATGTAGTATATCACATTTATTGATTTACATATATTGAACCATCCTTGCACTCCAGGAAAAAATCTTACTTGATCATGTTGCTTGATCCTTTTAATGTGCTGTTGAATTCAGTTTACTATTTTATTGAGGATTTTCTAATCTATGTTCATGAGATATATTGGCCTATAGTTTTCTTTTTTGTAGTGTCCTCATCTGACTTTGGTATTAGGATAATGATGGTCTCACAAAATGAGCTGGAAGTGTTCCCTGCTCAATTTGATTAAAGGATTTGAGAAGGATTGGTATGTTTTTACCAGTTTACATGGCCTATTCTGGATACAACCTAATTAGTCACAATGCCTCCTAAATTATGGAGTCTAAATTGGACATATTATTGCAGCTGTGACCTGACCAAGACAGCTTTTTGAGGAATTATTAGGTCCCATGATCTGGAAACTATTCTAATAATGTGGCCCATTATTGTGCTAGCCATTTCTGTGTTTGCATTATACTGTTCATGAAAAAATGGAAGTCATCTAAAATCTGAATTCATCATGTGCCCTTTAACATGTGCTTGTGAAATTCATACCTTGACCTTGCTTTATTTTACTTTTATTAAGTTAAATTTCATCTCTCTATTTCAGTCTGAAGTTTGAGATAATTTTGTATTTTAATTCTATTTTTAAATGTGGATTTTACAATAAAGAGAATAAAAGTTAAGCTTTCAGGGCTCCTCACTTACACTGACACCTTGTAAGACCCTGGGATGGGCTCTTACAATGTGTTCACATGGTCATAAGTTTTTGTAGAATTAGCATAATTAAGATAATTTAACTATAATCAGTTCTTGATCTTCTACTTCATCTTCCCCTCGATTGCATGTGTCTTATAGCATCCAGCATACAAGTATGTGGGACTGAAGGAAAAACAAGATGTGAAATATATAAAGCCAAAAGTTAATCTGGGGAAAATACTTTCAAATCTCCCAGCTTTCATATGAAAGAAACTCATAGAAATTTTCCCAAATTTGACAACTATTCTAAAAAGTCACATGGCATTACCAAAACAAATTTTAATTAACCATTCTAGAGATAGGACAGTTATCTTTATACTCTTTCTGACATTTCAAAACTATTCTCATATAAAGAGACCATCAAAGAGTAAGCATCTAAAAAATATGAAGGAAAAAAGGGTATTACAAAGATATGTACAAAAATTACAAATTGTTGTTATTTTCATAGCTATTATAGTGTTTGTGTCAGCTTTTTAGATTTGCAATTTGCTGTATGTTTTTTCTAAATAAATAGATTACAGATCTTAAATACTGATAAGCACTCCAGACATTATGCCTTTACAACATTCTGTAATAGGTAAATAAGTGTGTGGTTTGTTAGTGTTAAAAGAATGGAATAATTACTGCAAAGAATGCTGAAATAGATCACTTTTATTTTCTACACACGTGCCAACTTTGTTCATTAAGATAACCATAAAACACAGTTATACTACCAAATGATATTAGACCATTATATCTCTCATAATCTACAAGTGACACCCATGAAGGTATGTAAGAGGTGTGCACTTAGAGTGCAAGTACAGTTACTTTCAGCTGGGTAAACAACTCAACTTGGTGTCAACCTGGTGAGAGTCTCCAAGAGTGTGCCTCAGGCTCTTTCAACACCATAGTGAATAAAATATAGGATCACAGGTGGAAATGAATCTAGGTTGTATAGGACCTGAAGCTTACACAATTGGAGGGTAAGGGAAGCGATTTCTTTATAGAAATAATACAAAATTACAGTTATAAAATTTGCTATAAATATATACTTAGAATGAAAAAGAAATCACGACAACTTATAAATTTTAAAAAGTTGACATTCCACAAATGTCACAACATTCAGAAAAAAAATAACACATTTTTATCAGTTCCCTTCTGGGACCACCTTGATGTCTTTTTTTTTTTTTCCTTTTTTTGGCTTCATCCTCTTTGAGGGCATATTTATGTTCTTTGTGTCTACATAAAATTTTCTTCATATAGTAAAGTAATTAGGAAAGTATGTAATAAAACTCATTAAACTGTATAAGGGCAGAGTCTAAGCTCTAAGTCAACGATTTGAATCTCATAGAATTCTTAAAATTATATGATTTCAAAATAGCTCTCAATTCATATTGTAAAAAATTAATGTATAGACTATAAGCCAAAATTAGAATTTATAACAAAGGCTACATCTATTATCCAATGTTGTAAAGATAAAACTTCCTTTAACATAGCAAAATTAATAAATTCAGAAAAACCTCGGGTTCGCTTGCTGAGCCATTTACATTGATTAAAAAAGAAAATTTAAATTTTGAATTATTTTGAATGTTTTAATGATATATTTTACAATAGAAATATTGCTAATATTAAAATGAATTATAGTTTTCAATTAGTAGGAGTTTGTCACATAACCGGATGGGTCAATTACATTTTCTAGAGATCTGATTTAGAAAAAAACTTATTTAATGTGTGATTTCAACAATATAGGATTTAATGGTAAGCCATTTATTAGCATATACTAATTGATTTTATGTACCACTGGATTCATGTAGTAACCTAAAATGAAATTACTCTGAAGTTATCTCTCCATAATAGTATATATAAACCGTGAAAATTAACACCCATTCACAAACAAATAATTTCAAAAAAGTCTTGATCATACACAGCAGTAAAATAGCCAAAATTCACATGTAAAATCTGTAACCTGATTATAACTTGAATTATTTAGAGAGTTGATGATTTATAGGAAAACTATTGTGAATTCTTCTGCAAAGCTTCCTCTAAGTATGAAATTTATGTATTTGGGCTGTGCGTGGTGGCTTACGCCTATAATCCCAGCACTTTGGGAGGCCAAGACAGGCAGATCACCTGAGGTCAGGAGTTTGAGACTAACCCAGCCAACGTGGTAAAATGCCATCTCTACTAAAAATACAAAAATTAGCCAGATGTGGTGGTGCACATATGTATCCCCAGCTACTTGTGGTGGGGGAGGGGGGCTAAGGCACGAGAATTGCTTGAACTCGGAAGGCGGAGGTTGCAGTGAGCTGAGATCGCACCACTAAAAGAAGAAAGAGAGAGAGAAATAAACAATTTTTTGTATTTGTACATTGTATAAAATGAGGCTCATGCCCAGAGCAAGGCAACCAAATTTCATTGGCACCATCAGCTGTGCTTTATTCTAATGCTAATCAAAGACAAGCCAAAATGTCTTGAGAAAGCTGGAGGACCTTGATGCAGTTTTGAAGGCCATTGTAGGAGAGTGGGAATGCAGGGCTCCATCTTATCTCTTAGAGCTTCTCTGCCCATTCTTCAATCTGGCTATTTCTGGTGATATGTATACCCTTTTTGTTTCATTTGCTTACACACTAGAATTTTTCATTATTTTGGTTTAGTAAATGATGGGGTTTGGATATGTGTCCCATCTAAATCTCATGTTGAAATGTAATCCCCAGCGTTGGAGGTAGGGCCTGCTGGGAGATGATTGGATCACGGAGGTGGATCCCTCATGACTTGGTGCTGTCCTTGCAATAGTGAGTTCTTGCAAGATCTGGTTGTTTAAAAATGTGTGGCACCTCTTCCCACCCTTGTTCCTGCTCTGGCCATGTGTTGTGACTGCTCCCACTTTTTCTTCTGCTATGAATAAAAACTTCCTGAGTCCTCACCAGAGGCTTAGCTGATATCAGTACCATGCTTCCTGTAGAGCCTACAAAACCATGAGTCAATTAAGCTTCTTTGTTTTATAAATTACCCAGCCTCAAGTATTTCTGTATAGCAATGCAAGAATAGCCTAATACAGAAAATTGGTACCAAGGAGTGGGACATTGCTATAGAGATACCTGAAAATGTGGAAGCAACTTTGGGACTGGGTAATGGGCAGAGATTGAAAGAGTTTGGAGGACTCAGAAGAAGAGAGGAAAATGAGGGAAAGTTTGGAACTTCTTAGAGACTGGTTAAACAATTGTAACCAAAATGCTCATAGTAATATGGACAGTGAAGCCTGAGTTGAGGAGGTCTCAGACAGAAATGAGGAACTTATTGGGAAGTGCAAAGGTCACCTGTTATGCCTCAGCAAAGAACTTGGCTTCATTGTGTTCATGCCCTAGAGCTCTGTGGAAATTTTAACTTAAGAGTGATGATTTAATATATCTGATGGAAGTAAGGACCAAACTCTGATTTTTTTATCTTGTCCAAATTCCTATCTAAGGATTCTGGGGAGTCATGCCCTACAAATCATAATTTCTTATCACATCGGTTTTATTTAATCCCGTATATCATGATTTTCCAAACTGAATCTGGCATAGCATTATGAGACAAGGAAGAAAGTCAAAATATTTTACCCCAAAGCATGTTTCTTTACCATATTTTGAAATGGCCCTACAAAACGATTTGCATCTATAAAGAATCTCTATTAACATAGCTAGATCTTTTTCTTACAAATCTTCCCAATCCTAAAGAGATTAACTAAGAACTGAATAGGAAACATTTGTCATCTATTCTCTAAGGGCAGCCACTATAAGACTTCAAAAGAACTTTGGTCTCCACAGTCTTTATCTTAACCTGAACATCCATCCCCTTGCTATCAATCCCAGATCTTTACACAAACTCAACCAATTGTCAACCACAAAATGTTTAAATTTACCTATAGCCTGGAAGCATCCCTGCTTTGAATTGTTCCACCTTCCTGGACCAAACTAATGTATTTCTTACATATATTTGATTGATGTCTCATGCCTCTCTTAAAATGTATAAAACCAAGCTGTGTCCTGACCACCTTGGGCACATGTTCTCAGGACCTCCTGAGGGTTGTGTCATGGCCATGGTCACTCATGGTTGGCTTAGAATAAATATCTTCAAATATTTTACAGAGTTTGACTCTTTTTGCCAACAGAAGAAATTTCTTTTTGTTGTTGTTGTTTTGTTTTGTTTTTTGTTTTGTTTTGAGACGGAGTCTCGCTCTGTCGCCCAGGCTGGAGTGCAGTGGCCGGATCTCAGCTCACTGCAAGCTCCGCCTCCCAGGTTTACGCCATTCTCCTGCCTCAGCCTCCCAAGTAGCTGGGACTACAGGCGCCTGCCAACTCGCCCGGCTAGTTTTTTGTATTTTTTAGTAGAGACGGGGTTTCGCCGTGTTAGCTAGGTTGGTCTCGATCTCCTGACCTCGCGATCCACCCGTCTCGGCCTCCCAAAGTGCTGGGATTACAGGCTTGAGCCACCGCGCCCCGCCAGAAGAAATTTCTAAGCAGCAAAGCATTCAGGATGTAGCCTGGCTGCCTCTAACAGCCTAATTCAAATGTGAGAATGAATAAATAACTTAAAGTTGAAATTCATTATTAAAAGAGAAGCAGAGCATAAAAGTTTGGAAAATTTGCAGCCTGGCTATGTTGCAAAGAAAGAAAAAGCTTTTTCACAGGAATAATCCAAGCAGGCTGGAGAGCAACCACTTGTTAGAGAGATTTGCATGACTAAAAATAGAGCCAGGTGCTGATAGCCAAGACAATGGTATCTTCAAGTTAACCCCTCCCATCACAGGCCCAGAGAGGACTGAATGGCTTCATGGGCCAGCCCTGAGGCATCACTGCCCTGTGCCACTTCAGAAGGCTCTTTCTCGTGTCCTAGCCACTCAGCTCCAGCTATGGCTCAAAGGGCCCCAGGTATAGTTCAGGCCACTGCTCTGGAGGGCACAAGCTGTAAGCTTTGGTGGCTTCATGTGGTGTTAAGCCCCCAGGCATGCAGAGTGCCAGAGTGAAGGAGGCCTCGTAGCCTCCAACTAGGTATTAGAAAGCCTGACTGCTCAGACAGAAGCCTGCTGCAGGGGTAGAGCCCTCAAAGAGAACCTCTATTCAGGCAGTGTGGAAAGAAAATATGGAGTTCGAGTCCCCATACAGAGTTCTGAGGCACTGCCTAGTGGTCTGTGGAGAGGGGGCCACCATCCACCAGACCCCAGAATGGTAAATCCACCAGCAGCTTTCATCCTGCACCGGGAAAAGCTGTAGACACTCAACTCTAGCCCATGAAGGCAGCTCCAGGGACTGAAACCTGTGAAGCCACAGAAGCAGAACTGCCCAAGACCTTGAGAGCCCACCCTTCACAACAGTGTGCCTTGGATGTGGAACATGGTGTCAATTGAGATTATTTTGGAGCTTTAAGATTTAATGACTCCCCTACCGGGTTTCAGACTTACATGAGGCCTGTAGCCCCTTTCTTTTGGCCAATTTATCCCTTTTGGAACAAGAATGTTTACCCAATGCCTATACTCCCGTTGTATCTTGGGAGTAAATAACTTGTTTTGATTTTACAGGCTCATAGGTGGAAGGAATTTATCTCCAGATGAGTCTTTGGACTTGGGACTTGGAACTTTTGAGTTAATGTTGGAACAAGTTAAGACTTTGGGAGACTGTCGGCAGGGGATGATTGTACTTTGTAATATGAGAGGAATATGTGATTTAAGGGACCAGGGTCAGAATGATATAGTTTGAATATGTGTTTCCTCTAAATCTCATGTTGAAATTTAATTCCCAATGGTGGAGGTGGGGTCTGGTGGGAGGTGTTTGAGTCAAGGGGGTGGATCCCTCATGGCTTGGTGCTATTCTCACAATTGTGAGTGAGTTCTCATGAGATCTGGTGTTTAAAAGTGTGTGGCACCTCCCCAAAACCCTCTCTTGTTCCTGCTCTAGCCGTGTGATGTGTCTGCATCCACTTTGCCTTCTGCAATGAGTAAAAGCTTCCTGGTGCCTCACCAAAGGGCAAGCAGATGCTGGCACCATGCTTCCTGTATGGCCTACAGAACAGGGAGCCAATTAAGCTTCTTTTATTCATAAATTACTGATCCTTAAGCATTTCTTCACAGCAATGTGAGAATAGCCTAATACAGTAAATTACTCAAATCTCTAATTTTGGGTCTCAGCATTATAAAAAATTGCCACATGACTCAAACATGAGTCCAGGATTGAGAACCAGCCAGTAGAATAATGAATAAGCCTATCCAGATCATGCAAGAATGGTAAAGCAGTAGTAAACCAAGGAGAGGGTGCAAGTTCCGTCTAAAAAGGACAGCTGTGGCTCAACTCTTAATTATTACCACATAGAATGTGTGTCAATGTTGCTGCTTATTTTAATTTTTCAAGAGAAACCAGACAGGGGTGTGTGTGTGTGTGTGTGTGTGTGTGTGTGTGTGTGTGTGAGAGAGAGAGAGAGAGAGAGAGAGAGAAATCTCTTGACTATTAAATGATGGTTCCAAAAATTTTATCAAGTTTTAAAACCAAAAAAAAAAAAAAAAAAATGCTTAGGGACTGAACTGGGACCTCTGCTATGCACAGCATGAGGCTACATCCCAAGCGTTTGAACTATAGGACCAGTGATCACACCCTGCAGTGGCTGTGGGGTCCTGAGCTTCCTGCCTGAGTGGCAGTCATTTACCAAGGACCAAAAATGAACAAATTAGACATTGAACATGTGACACACAACAAAAGTAAACATTTCTCCACATTGTCATTTATCCCTACAAAATATTACCTCACACTACCATTAAGAAAGAAAATGAGTGCTTACTTAAAAACCACATTAAAGTCATTTTGAGAGATGTGAGCTTACAAAATTCTGTTCTAAGAATGGACACATCAGTGGAACACACTGATGGACACATGAGGGGTGTGCATCAGACTTGCTCAAAACTTGCTCTTTTCTTTGATTATCAGCATCAACAAATAAGAAAAGTCCATTTCACTCTGAAGAGAAAAAAATATTTGATGGAAAAATTATAAAAGTTGCACCAATCAGCTCAAAGACAGTGATTTTCAGCACTATATTTCTGTAATTTCCAAAGATTTTTATAACATTAATGACATGTATATAATGACATAGCATGGACTAGGCAGTTAGACCATATACCGGAGTGTAATAACACATAGAGTTGCTCAGAAAATTAAATTAGGTAACGCAATTTAAAGTGCTTTGCATATATAGATATTAAATTTACGTTTGGCTTCTTGTTTCAGAAAATAGTACTATATATTCATTTACATTATATAAAATAGCCACTCATTTTATGAAGGATTCTGAGATTACCACTGTTTATTTTTCACTTTTTTACTCTTGTATAAGATGTATTAATTTAGTCTATAATATTATTTGAGCTCTGATTATGTTCAAGTTACTGTGTTCAGAACCGTAGAGATTCAAAGAAGATCAGCATAGGTCCTTCTATTAAGGAATACGTACTCCATTCATTGTATTAATCCAACAATCATTTAATAAGCACCTACTCTGTTCCAGACACTGTTCTGGATCATGAGGACACATCTCTGAATAAGACAAACTATTCTGGCTCCCATGGAGCTTAATTATAGTGAAGCTAGGTAGACAATGGACAAAGAAAATTAAGTAGTCATAGGCGCCATAAAAAATACAATGGGCTCAGGTACAGCAGAGTGATTGGGTGGCTACTTTAGATTAGGTAGCCAGCCTAGCAAGGCCTCTATAAGAAAATGAGTTAACCCATAAATGATGAAAAACAGCCAGTCATGCAGAGGTCTGAGGAAGAGTGTTCCCCACTATGGGATGAGGCTGGCATGTTTCAGGAGCATTATGGGGGCTCATGGGTGAGTAGATGGCCAAAAGGGAGTGGCATGAATGAATGGAGAAGAAAGAAGCAGGCCTATCACACAGAGACTCATAGACCAGAGTAAGGTATGTGGATTTTATCATATTAGGGAAAATAAACACCCAGTTATAATACTAAGGAATATTAAATAAGGGCTATAAAAGCAAACTGCTGTGGAAACCTCAACAAAGGCTGTTGCTTCTGTACTCCTAGAGCAGGGTTCCAAAGGCCTCTGCAGAGATAGATTTGAACTGAGGCTTAGCATATAAGCAGGATTTAAAATGTAAATAGGCCGAGAAGGATAAAAAGGACATTCTAGGGTGGGAAAACTATACAACAAAGAATGCAGGTGTTCAGTGGTATAGGATGGTTGGCATGGGAACCTGGTAAAATGTAGAGGAAGCTAAAGATAAAAATGTAAAATCACAATTGGGAAAGAGTCTTTAACACCTGATTGAAGAATGAGGGCTTTGTCCACAGATGCAGAAAGCCAATTAGGAGATTGTTAGCATGCAACTTCCTGAAGCAGTAGGGACGTATCTCCTTTTACTTTTATTTCATAGTGATGTGTATATTAGAGACATTTCGAAATACCTGCGGATTGGTTAGACACCAAGAGTGAATGAGTATTGCCTTAATGCTCTGTTATTATTACCTGGGCATCTCTACTCCCCACATGCATTCATGTGTTCTAAAACACGTGTGGATGATTTCTAGGAAGACAATCTGACAACACAAATTAAAATGTCTAAGGCATATATGCTTTGGTCCAGCATTCACACCTTGAGTAATATACAGCCTATAAAAATACTCACACAAGCATAATACACAGCAACTATATATGCAGACAGGAGCTATGGGACTGCTACATTCCACCTCTCTAAAGTCCTGGGAGCCACCCCCATACACTCAGATGTCATCAAAAATAATAATAAAACAGGCAGGGATTTAGGAATGAGAAACTGAGAAATTACCCAAAAACACAAGCTCCAAAATGAATTGTTTAAATTGGTATTTTTAAAATTGTGGATCATGATCCATTAATCAATCATAAAGTCAATCCAAGAGGTCACCACTGACATTGTTTTTAATGTTAAAGTCTAGAATAAAGTAAGGGGCTAGGTGCAGAGGCTCATGCCTGTAATCCCAGCATTTTGGGAGGCCAAGGCAGGGGGATCACGAGGTCAGGAGTTCGAGACCAGCCTGACCAACATGGTGAAACCCTGTCTCTACCAAAAATACAAAAATTAGCCAGGCATGGTGGCAGGTGCCTGTAATCCCAGCTAATCGGGAGGCTGAGGCAGGAGAATCACTTGAACCCGGGAGGTGGAGGTTGCAGTAAGCCAAGATCGCTCCTGGGCAGCAAGAGCCAGACTCCATCTCAGGGGGAAAAAAAGAATAAAATAAGATGGAAAGGAAAGTAGTATAATGAATTGAACATAGTAAGGGTAAGTATTGTGTTTCATGAACACATCATTTCTGTTTTTGATACTTATATACACACAGGCAATTGTGTACTGGGTGATGATGTAAGATCTGTTTCTTACTGTGGTTCATATTCTTTAAAAGTTGAGAACTGTTATGGGCCAGGCCTGGTGGCTCACGCCTGTAATCCCAGCACTTTGGGAGGCTGAGACGGACGGATCTCAAGGTCAGGAGATCAAGACCACCCTGGCTAACACTGTGAAACCCCATCTCTACTAAGACAAAAAATTAGCCCGGGCGTGGTGGCGGGTGCCTGTAGTCCCAGCTACTCGGGAGGCTGAGGCAGGAGAATGGTGTGAACCCAGGAGGCGGAGCTTGCAGTAAGCCGAGATGGCACCACTTCTCTCCAGCCTGGGTGACAGAACGAGACTCTGTCTCAAAAAAAAAAAGTTGAGAACTGTTAAAATTATTTTTATGGACTAATATTAAATAAAGACTTTTTAAAAATTCATTGATAACAGGTGGGGATTTACTAGGAAAACTGCTCAGTTATAGATGTATGTACACATATGTCATCTGCAGGGCTGTGAAGAGGTTTCAAGTGTGCCTACCAACAGCTGTGAATACCTCTGTGGAATACAAAAGATGTTATAAAAGGGGAGAATTTTCATTTCATATTTGATATGCTTTTTATATTATATACTTTTATATATTTCTGCATTGTAATTTTAAAATATAAAGAAAAAAAGATGCTTAAGAGGTACCCTGCCTATGGAGCATCCAGTCAATTAACATGAAATGTGACCACATCACATCTTTCAGTCAAAGTCAACAGGAAAGGAAGGGAAATGAAGCCATGTTTCACCCATGGAAAGTTGGTGGTAAATTGGCAGCAGTGTGAATGATAGAAGTCATATGTGTCCCACCGGATGTATAAAATGATTTCAGACAGGTAGGTGTTTGGACAGTCAGATGACATGGCAAAAGAGAATCTGAGAAAAAAAAATCTTAGGGGAAAACTTGGCACTAGAAAGTAGACTTGAAAAGTGGGAAAAGGCTGTGACTCAGGTGAAAAGTAGGAGCTATAGCCAAGCTCTGAGGATGTTCATCTAATGGCCAGATGACCCAGAACCATTAGCATTATGGCATTATGAAGAAAAGAGCCTCTACCTAGACCTCCAAGACGTGGAGGACTACTGTGACCACATAACAAAGGCCAGCCACCAGACAACGCCCACAGTTCACCATCATTGAGACATGCTGGACTGAGGCATCCTTAACCCTAGGGCTGCACCCTATGGATGAGGCATTCATGTTCAAGGATCAAGCCTCAGGACACTTACCATTTGCCTCTCTCTTCTTTAAGATTCCATGGTTGAAAGCCTTATTTCCTGCTAGCACATGCTTGCAACAGATGTTGACATTTTCAATTAGATCTCATCCAGGAAGCATTATGCATTATTCTGAGTGGCACACAAATGTGCACATAATGCTTTTGCATTAGACCAGCTCTCATGCTTGATGACACCAGGCACTGATATCCTCTTAGCTTGCCTTGTCCTTGTGTTCCCAACTGGTTCTATGGCCTCCCACATTTCCCAGGGTATGCTCATTGAAAAGGAGTCTTTCTGTGTATTTGGGACCTGTTGTCTTGGTGTTGATAGCACAGATTTATTTTCGTTGACAATAATGTACACTTGAATGGCAATTATAACTACCTCTATAAAGCTAGATACAGCCCAGTTCCAGGACTGTAAGCTTTGCAAAGCAGCATTTTCACCAGGACCAAAGTTCTGTGTCCTGGATTGCAATAAAAAAAATGCTAAAGTTGTGAGGTCACTGAGTAAATGCATCATTACCCACTGGAGTAGACCAACCCCAAATTTAGGCTTTGCAATTTTTTGTCAAAGTTAGAAAATCCATTTAACAATGGGAATGAGTAACCTACTTTCCTAACTAAATACAAAACCATAAATCCTCATCACATCACTTTGCACAAGGAATTTCTTGTAAGTAGCAAATACATCTTAGCCATATTTGACATTTCAGTACTCAGCAGTGGTGCTGCACATAGCACATGCTTAATAAACATTCAGTGAGCACAGTAATGGGTAGGTTAATTAGGTAAGATAGACATAAGGCCTAATTTCATTGACGACACTTGCTGATTACCATAGAATTTTTGAATCATAAGGCAAAGGTTGATTCTATTCATGAGACTTTGTACTTGGGAACATTAATTATCTTTCTTTTCTGGCTTCCCTCCATTCTAGTCACTGGAAAAGCTTCAAAATTCCATAATCTCGGTTTTTATATCACCTACAATACATAAATCTTCCATTTGCAAATTTCAATAGAGTACTCATTCACCATTCAATATCAGCAGCTTCACTCTGGTAAGTCCCTCCTAAATCCTATATATGGTGCCTGACTTTTATGATACTGAAATATATTAATTCTATTTTCTATTGCTCTTTGGAATGTATAAGTGAAAGAAAGATCTATTCCTTTTATTAATCAGTAGCAGTAACATAACACACCCATAACCACAACTCTCTCTTTTTCTCTCCTCTCCCACCTTTTCTTCTTTTGCTAGTTTGACTTAAGACCAAAAATCCATATTAAAGTCTTAGAATGTATATATTAACATTAAATGCATTTTTACAGAGGCAAGTATATATGAAAGAAATTTTGTAGGCACAAATGATCAATTGTATGTTTAAAAGCAACTCCTACATATGCTGCAGGGTAAACTGCCAAAGGCTTCATTGTGTTTTCCATAGTGAGATTTATGGCTAAAAACACTCCAGAGATGAGCTATTTTAAATGCTTGGGTTTCACACCTTAAAGCTTCACTAAAAAAAATAAAAGTTGAATGAGATAATGCAAAACAACTTTGGAATAATAACTGCTATTCTGATTCTGTTTCCTGGTGTCATAGGGCTATATTTTTAATCCTTTCATTCAAAAGTTAATTATTCATTAGATTAGACAGAAATAAGTATCTTCCAAATCTTTCTTACCAAGCAACACATCCACATTGTTTAGTCATATCAGCAGTACTTTTTCAATCATGGACTAGAAGTTACATCCTTTATAATTTTTAAACTACAGGCTTCCTGGAGCAATTCACCAACAGTGATGAAACTACCATAACATCTTCTTTGTGTTTGAGACAATGGTGGCAAATTCTCAGTGGTTGACTATAAGCCTTTTTCTAACCACTTATTTTCCAGGTTGACCAGTGGCAAAACTAACAGTCACCGATCTGATGCCAGACAGCTATCAACACCTAACCTTTTCATTTGATAAATTTCACTTACTAGGAAATGAATGGTAGTATTTACTTACCTACAGAAGATATTTACTTATCTTGCTGAAGAAAGAAACTTCTCTCACAAATCAATTTTAAAATAATATTATCTTGTTAGATAGTGTATAGTCAAGGGCTGAGCCGAATATGCCTGTTCTCTAGCATGGTTAGCATAAGCTTAGCCAGCAGGAATCCTGTTGTGTATCTGAAGAATCACAGTAAGAGGAAAGAAAACCTATGCCAGTAGATAGGCGTGGTTAGTTACCATAATGTGATAAGTCAGGTCACAATAAACTACTGTTCTAAGGCAAATGAAGGAGCTATGGGAATTGGGTAAGGATACAGATTCCTCTCAGTATCAGTCTAAGTAATTCAAAGGAACTGGGCTTTGCTGCCTACTATGCAAAGGATTAGTTTTCAATTGACAGAGCAGACTTGTCATTTTGAGTAAGTGTGCACATCACATCATGTCTCACAGTCACAGAGAGAAAAAAGCACAAACAAAAACAAAGACAAAAATAAGGACACTATGTCTACCTCTAGTCCCCACAATAGAGGAAACTTTGAGCCCTTTCCAGTAAGTTACTGTCTCCCTAAAAAAAAGCTTTCCCCTGATGCTTTTGCAATGGATACAATGCAGAAAGGACAACCAAGTGAGGAAATAGCTCTTTTTCTTTCCACCATGAGTAGACAAACTCTGACCTTGATAACAATTTTGAAGATTTTATCCCTTAAATAGCCCTGATCCTTTGAGGAGCCAGTTCTTCTGAAATCTAGTCTTCCTTGCAAAACTTTACAAGCAAACTACTCTTTCTTCTCAAAATATGTTGTCCCTGAATCTTCTATTTTTTCACACCCCTAAGACTCAGTAACATATAAAGATTAAGAAATAATAATTTTAAAAACTTGGGAAATAAACCCGGCATCCCTCAGGATTCTCCAACAGCATATTCATAGATGATCACCTTCAGATTGATACAGGCAGAGAAGGATTCAAACAAACAGGACTCAGTGAAATGAAAGGATAATCATTACTCAATTAAAAACATGTCCTCGTGACTTGAACCTGGAAAGCAGAGGTTGCACTGAGTCAAGAACATACCACTGCACTCCAGCCTACTGCACTCCAGCCTGGGTGACAGGCGAGACTCTGAAGAATTTGGCATATTTGGGATTTCCTAAGCCTCTGCTGTTTGCTTACCTTTCTAACATGCACAAGAAAATTCAGTCTCTGGCAAGACATAAGATGGGCATTTCCAAGAACTACTACATTAAAAAAGGCTGTGGTACAGAAGTTAGGCCCAGTTTGGAACTTTAAGAATTCGTTTTCAAATTCAATACACCAAAGACCAACCAGGACAAAGCATTATTTGACTTAATGAGGTCAGTAGATTACTTGCTCATCTTTTCTGGAACCAGAGATTGCTGAATCAGCCCAGATTCTAAGAACTTCAGAGAATAAGAATTTCTTTCAGGGCTTGGGAATCAAGGTGGCTTCCTTCTCTTGAAGCATGATTACATGTTGTGGGGCAAATAAACTTTTACCATGGAGTAGGGGAGTAAGTCATCCATCAAATGCATTAAGTTCAGGAAAATACATTCAATATGTGCTTAATAATGAATGTCAGGTGTTTTCTCTTACTGCATCTTAAAAAACGAATCTGTTATTAAACAACTTAAAAATTATAAATTATACAGAAAAGAAGTGCAACTGTAATATCAGCATGACCTGTTGGCCATTTCATTTCTAACTGAAGATTCACACGTTGTCTCATTTAATTGAAAACAACCTCCTTTATGTTATATCTTTGATTTCTGGAAACTGACTAATAAACTGATTTAAAAATAAGAAGGCATGAGGGAACTTAGGAAGGAGGGTTGCTCTCAGAGACAATAATAGTTAGAAGTATTCTGGCACTATTCATGCATTCTCTCTCATCTCTCTAGTGGTTATTCCCTCCTCTATTTAAACTCTATTAATCTCCTTTAGTATAATTCATCTTTCATTTCAGTTACTCCTTAACTTCTCCCAAGCCATCTCTCATCTCCTCACCCCACACATAATTACCCTAATGAAAAACAAAATAGGATTTAGCAAAGGCGTACATTTTTTTCATTTGCTAAATTTTACCATATTTTTTGTTTGTTGTGCATTTATTGCCATACTGTCATAGAAGACAAGAGCCATAAGAGTATTTCAATAATGTAATATACCTAAGGGTGTAATCCACGCTTGTTAAGAAATCCAGTTATATTTGTTAGGTTGACATTATGTGAAACAGCTCCCAAAGACCAGAGCAGATGATGAGAAGGCCATATAGTGTTTTATGAATGATTTGAGTTCTGATACTATTCATCCTGATATATTCTAATGAATTCTGAGAAGGGAAAAAACAGATTCTACACAGAAAGATATGAAAGGACTATGGGATAAGAGATTAAATTTTGAAGAAAAATAGCAATACTAGTCATAAATCTGAATCAGAATAATATAGGATATATTTTTATAGCACTTAATATTTTCAAAGATCTTTCAACTACATTGCCCCATTTGACTGAAAATCATCAGTAATCTTTAATCCACACTGACGACCAAGCTATAAGGAAATTGTGTTACTGTGTTCAAGGATGGTTCCATTAGATTTCCTAAATATTTTAATGGGGAGAAAATAAATAACCAACTTAGACATAAGAGAAAACTTCCCAATTATGAAAGTTGTCTGATGCTAACACAGGTGTCAAAAATTTTAGGAAAGAAACAGAGCAAGATGGCCACATAGGAGCCTCCACTGGTCATCCTCCCCACAGGAACACCAAACTTAACAATTATCTACAAAAAAAAATGCACCTTCATAAGAACAAAACAATAAGGTGAGTGATTACAGTACCTGGTTTTAACTTCATATCACTGAAAGAGACAATGAAGAATTCGGAAAGAGACTCTTGAAGAGCTAATACCATCCCTCCCCTCCCCACCCCACCCCCCAGCAACAACTGTGTGGCATGGAGAATCTGCACACTTCGGGGAGAAACAGCACAGTAATTGTGGGACTTTGCATTGGAACTCATATTGTCACAGCCCAAAGCAACACCTCACCTGGCAGAACTCAGCCAACAACCATGAAGGGAGCATTTAGAGCAGCCCTAGCCAGAGGGGAATTACCCACCCCAGCAGTCAAAACTTGAACTTAAGCAAGCCCTGCTCTCATGGGCCAAAATGCTCTAAAGTACCAAATAAACTTGAAAGGTGATCTAGGACACAAAGGCTGCAATTCCTGTGCAAGTTCTAATACTGTGCTGGGCTACAAGCCAGTGGAATGGGGAGCATGCAACCTTGTGAGATACCAGCTGGGGCAGCCGAAGGAGTGCTTGCATTACCCTTCCCTCAATGCCAGTAACTCAGCTCACAGCTCCAGGGGAGGCTTCTTTCTTCTATGTAAGAAGAGGAGAGGGAAGAATAAAGAGGACTTTGTCTTGCAAATTGGATACCAGCTCAGCCACAGTAGGATAGGACACCGGGCAGAGTCCTGAGGCACTCACTCCAGGGCCTAGCTCCCAAATGACATTTCTAGACATACCCAGGGCCAGAAGGGAACCCACTGACTTGAAAGGAAGGACTCAGTCCTGACAGAACTCATCACCTACTGACTAAAGAGCCCATGGACCCTGGATAATTAGCAGTGGTAGCTAGGCAGTATTCACCATAAGCCTTGGTTAATACTCTGAGATGTGCTGGCTTCAAGTGAGACCCAGAAAATTCCCAGCTGTAGTGGCTGTGAGGAGATATTCCTTTTGCTTGAGAAAAGCAGAGGGAAGAATAAAGGGGACTTTGTCTTGCAACTTAGGTACCAGCTCAGCCACAGTGGGGTAGAGCACCCAGAGGGTTCCTGGGATCCCTGATTCCAGGCCATGGCTCCTGGATGGCATTTCTGGAGCTGCCCTGGGCCAGAGAGGAGCTCAGTTCCCTCCCTGAAGGGTGAGTCCCAGGCCTGGCAGTGTTCACCACAAGTTGACTGAAGAGCCCCTGGGCCTTGAGCAAATATCAGCAATAGCCTGGCAGTACTCATCTTGGGCTTATGGCAGTGGTAGCCATGGGAAGAGACTCCTCCACTTGCAGAAGGGGGAGGGAAGAGTATAAAGGACTTTGTCCTGTGTCTTGGGTGTCAGCTTAGCCACAGTAGACTAGAGCATCAGGTAGATATCTGTGGTATCCCACTCTAGGCCTTGCTCCTGGATGGCATCTCTGAACCTACCCAGGGCCACGGGGAACTTGCTGCACTGAAGGGAAAGACATAAGCCTGGTTTGCTTTGCCACCTGCTTATTTTAGAGCCTTAGGACCTTCAGTGAACACAGATGGTAACCAGGTAGTGGTTACAGCAGGCCTAAGGCAAAACTCAGTGTTGTGCTGGCTTTAGGTCACACCTAATGCAGTCCCAGTGGTGGTGGCTACAGGGGTGCTAGTGTCACCCCTCTCCCAGCTTGGGTCACCTCAGCACAAAGAGACTCCATTTGTTTGGGAGAAACCAAGGGATGAGAATAAGAGTCTCTGCCTGGTAATCCAGAGAATTCTGTTGGATCTTATCCAAGACCACCAAGACCACCAAGGCAGTATATCTGTGAGTCTGCAAGAGCCACAGCATTACTGTGGGGTATACCCTAATACAGATACAGCTGCAGTGACTAAAAACTTATAACACCCAAGTTCCTTCAAATATGGGGAAAATCTTCTCAAGAAGGGCAGGTACAAACAAGACCAGACTGGGAAGACTACAATAACTACCTCACTCTTCAATGCCCAGACACTAACAAACATGCACAAGCATCAAGACAATCCAGGAAAACACGACCCCAACAAATGAACTAAATAAGGCACCAGGCATCAATCCCAGAGAAACAGAGATATGTGACCTTTCATACAAATAATTCAAAACAACTTTGTTGAAGAAAGTCAATTAAATTCAAGATAAAATGGAAAAAATTCAGAATCCTGTCAGATACACTTAACAAAGAGATTGAAATAATTAAAAAGAATTAAGCACAAATTCTGGAGTTGAGAAATGCAACTGACATACTGAAGAATGCATCAGAGTCTCTTAATAGCAGAATTGATTAAGCAAAAGAAAGAGTTAGTGAGATTGAAGACAGGCTATTTGAAAATACACAGTCAGAGAAGAAAAAAGAATGAAACCCACCTACAAGATATAGAAGATAGCCTCCAAAGGACAAATTTAAGACTTGTTGGCCTTAAACAAGAGGTAGAGAAAGAGATAGTGGTAGAAAGTTTACTCAAAGGGGTAATAACAGAGAACTTTCCAAATCTAGAGAAAGATATATGGCACACCAAGCAGATTTAACCCAAAGAAGGCTACCTCAAGATATTTAATATGCAAACTCTCAAAGGTTAAGGATTGAAAGACAAAAAAGATCCTAAAAGCAGTAAGAGAAAAGAAACAAATAACATACAATGGAGCTCCAGTATATCTGGCAGCAGACTCTTCAGTGGAGATCTTACAGGTCTGGAGAGAGTGGCATGATGTGTTTAAAGTGCTGAGAGAGAGAGAGAGAGAGAGAGAGAGAGAGAGAGAGAAAAAAAAAAAAAAAAAAAAAAAAAACATTTCCCTAGAACAGTATATCTGGTGAGAATATCCTTCAAACATGAAGGAGAAATGAAGACTTTCCTAGACTAGCAAAATCTGAGGAGTTTCCTAAACACCAGATCTGTCCTACAAGAAATGCTAATGAGAGTTCTTCAGTATGAAAGATAAGCATGTTGATGAGAAATTACCTGAAGGTACAAAACTCACTGGTATTAGTATATACACAAAAGAACACAGATTATAACACTGTTATTGTGGTATGTAAACTACTCAAATCTTAAATAGAAAGACTAAACAATGAACCAATGAAAAATAATAACTACAACAACTTTTCAAGATGCAGACAAACAAATAAGGTATAAATAGAAACAACAAAAGTTTAAAAGCAGGGGATGAAGTTCAAATGTAGAGTTTTTATTAGTTTTCTCTTCGCTTGTTCATTAATTTGTTTGTTTATGCAATCAGTGTTAAGTTGTCATCAGATTAAAATAATGGATTGTAAGATGTTATTTGCAAGCCTCATGGTAACCTCAAATCAAAAAAAGCATACAACAGATACACAAAAAGCTAGAAATTAAAACATACCACCAGAAAAAATTACTTTCACTAAAAGGAAGACAAGAAGGAAGGAAAGAAGGAAGAGAAGACCACAAGACAACCAGAAAACAAATAACAAAACAAAAGGAGTAAGTCCTTACTGATCAATAATAACATTGAATGTAAATGGACTAAAGTCTCCAATCAAAAGACACAGAGTGGCTGAATAAATAAAAAACCAAGACCCCATGACCTGTTGCCTACAAGAAACACACTCCACCTATAAAGACACACATAGATTGAAAGTAAAGGGATGATAAAAGATATTCCTTGCAAAGAATAGCCAAAAAACAGCAGGTTAGGTATACTTATATCACACAAAATAGATTTCAAGACAAAAACTATAAAAAGAGACAAAGAAGGTCATTATATAATGATAAAGGGATTGGTTCAGCATGAGAATATAACAACTGTAAATATATGTGCACCCAACACTGGATCATTCAGATACACAAAGCAAATATTATTAGAGCTAAAGAGATAGATAGACCCCAATACAATAAAAGATGGAGACTTCAACACCTCACTTTCAGCATGGGACATATCATCCAGACAGAAAATTTAAAATAAAAATTGGACTTAATCTGCTCTATAGCCCAAATGAATCTAATAAATGTTTACAGAACATTTCATTCAACAGCTGTAGAATACACATTCTACACCTTAGCACATGGATCATTCTCAAGGAGAGACCATTTGTCAGGCCCCAAAATGAGGCTTAAAACATTCAAAAAAAAAAAAATGAAATAATATCAAGTATCTTCTCTGACCACAATGGGATAAAACTAGAAAACAATAACAAGAGGAATTTTGGAAACTATACAAACACATGGAAATTAAATAATATGCTCCCGAATGACCAGTGGGTCAATGAAAAAATTAAGAATTAAATTGAAAATTTCCTTGAAACAAATGGTAATGGAAGCACAACATGAAAACCTATGAGATATAGTGAAAGCATTAATAACAGAGAAGTTTGTAGCTATAAGTACCTACATCAAAAAAAAGTTTTAAAACCTTCAAATAGACAACCTAACAATGTATCCTAAAGAATAAGGAAAGCAAGAACAAACCAAACCCCAAATTAGTAGAAGAAAAGAAATAATGAGGATCAGAGCAGAATTACATGAAATCAAAATGAAGAAAACAATACAAAATATCAATAAAAGAAAAAGTTGGCCTTTTGCAAAGATAAACAAAATCAACAAACCTTTAGCTAGGCTAAGAAATAAAGACAGAAGACCCAAGTAAATAAAATAAAAAATAAAAAAGGAGACATTACATTCAATAACACAGAAATTCAAAGGATCATTAGTGGCTACTATGAGTGACTATATGCAAATAAACTGGAAAAATTTAGAGGAAATGGATAAATTCCTGGACATATATAGCCTACAAAGATTGAACCATGAAGAAATCCAAAACCTGAACAAACCAATAACAAGTAATAAGTTTGAAGCCATAATAAAAAGTCTCTCAGCAAAGAAAAGCCCAGGAGCTGATGGCATCACTGCTGAATTTTACCAAACATTTAAAAAAGAACCAATACCTACTCAAACTATTCTGAAAAATAGAGGAAGTAGAAATACTTAGAAACTCATTCTATGAGGCCAATATTACGCTGGTATAAAAAAGAAAAAAAAAAGACACAACAAGAAAAGAAAACTATAGGCCAATATCTCTGATGAACACTGATGCAAAAATCCTCAACAAA
Source organism: Rhinopithecus bieti (assembly GCF_001698545.2). Classification (NCBI taxonomy): domain Eukaryota; kingdom Metazoa; phylum Chordata; class Mammalia; order Primates; family Cercopithecidae; genus Rhinopithecus; species Rhinopithecus bieti. The sequence goes on along the minus strand of NW_016814053.1, from coordinate 5,145,798 downwards.
ACACTAGCAAACTGTAAAGATTATTCATCATGACAGAGTGGAATTAATCCCAGAGATGCAAGGATGGTTCAACATGTATAAATCGATCAATGTGATACATCATATCAACAGAATGAAGGACAAAAGCCATATGATTATTTAAATTGATGCTGAAAACACATTTGATAAAATTCAGCATCTCTTCACAATAAAACCCTCAAAAACCTGGGTGTAGAAGGAACATACCTCAAGGATATAGGTACATACCTCAAGGATATAGGACTGGATCCTTAATTCTTCCTGCACAAGATACCTTCATATCTTTTATTCCCTTTGTATCCAGCCTAAACATTTTCTGGTCATTCAGTAATCTTAGATTCTTAATTTATCAACTTTGAGCACACTTTAGCTTGTCTTTGTCCTCTTCTAAGTGTCATGTCCAATACTGACTACAATACTCCATGTATCCATGTACAGATTGATCAAAGCAAAATAGAGTAAGATTACCACTTTCCCCAGAGTAGGCATAATATATCTACTAATATAGTCTAAGACATTAACTGTGTTGGCAGCCATGCCACTCAGTTGACATACATTGCATATCCAAAATTCCTAATCTTCTTCTACATTGCATATGCTAAGGATCCAGTCCTATATCTTTTAAAAGAACCCAGAAATTCACTTTATAATCTCCAAGTTTTCATTCATGTCCTTATTTCCATGTAATTAAATTTGCTGGTATTCAAGGACCAACATTAAAAGTTAATATTATTAAAATATCTTGTTGGCATTACACATTTTGTATATTATTTAATGTCTTTACAATAGTAGTCTTCCTTGTATTTGTTTATGTTAATGAATATGCCTTCTAGCTACATTTTTTACTCAAACAGTTTGGTATAAACCAAACCACATCTTAGAAATCTTAGAATTTCCTCTCTTTAGGAAATATATCCCATGTTCCAAAAAAGAAACCAGAAATGATTTTGCAAGCACACCTTATTTTGAATTGATGGTTTACTATAGGCTTAAGTGGAGCATCTTTATTTTCACTAACATCGTGTTCTGTTTAGAATCACAACATTGATCTAACTCTGTTTTTCTGCCTTCACTCTCCATCCCCAGTTACTTAGTTTTAGTCTTAACCAACATCTGTGTTTACACAGCCATAAACTCTAGATAAGCACAATTTTGCAAACATGTTTCAGGACCCCTTTTCTAGCTTGGTGATATGTGGATAAGCTGTACAACTGGAAAAGTCTTTACAGAACAGCTAGCTAAAATCCACAGTTTAAACAACAAGTTCTGTAAATCTTATTTCTTTATATCTCTCAAATCATATACTCCTTTCCATCCTCATTACCATTACCTTAGTGGAGGGCATCATCATCTCTCAGGGAGAATCTGGCTACATTCTACAATTGCCCTGCCTCTAATACAGTCCCCTTCCAGTGTGTGCTTCCAGTGCAGACAGAGTGATCTTTCCAAATATATAAATCTGATCCAGTCAAACTCTTGTTTAAAATCCTTCAGAGCCTCCACATTGTCTTCAGAATCACAGGGAGTTGCATCTTACATAGGAATTAGGCTCCATAACCAACTAAAACCTAAATCATATATAGTGAAACTTATCCTGGAATGGTCCTTGATTGTTCACAAGAGATATTTTTGCATCTGTAGTAATGTATAGGAGAAATGATATATAAATGTATATAATAAAATGCTTATATAAAACAAGTAAAATATGCAAAATATAATTTTATAGCATTAGAATTTATTTTTGTTTTCCTTCATGTGCAAAGTTAAATTCTTAAGTCACATGTGCCAATTACTCAACTTTGCCAGAAGCATAAGTATATTAGAATGTATTTAAAAATATTTTTCAGTGCCTATTACATAATCAGAAACTGTTATAGGCACTGCATCTCAAGGAACAAAACAGGCTAAAATCTCTCCCTTCAGAGAGCTTACATTTAATAAACAAATAAGTCAAATACATAGAAAGTCTAATGGCAATAAGAGCAACTGGGGAAAATTGAGGCAGAGAAAGGGGATAGGAAAAAAGTTGGGGGCAGGATGATGAAGGAAGGGGATTGCCATTTTCAGTAAGGTGTTCAGAGAAAGCCTAACTGTGAAGGTAGCATTTGAGCAAAGTGGAAGAAGATAAGTGAGTGAGCCAAACAGACCTGTAGATAAGGAATGTCCTAAAGGAACAAATAGTGCTTAAACCCTGGAGGGTTTGAGAAATGAATGACAATAAGCCGATAGGAGCTGGAGTGGAGTCAGAGATCAGAGAGGTGGCAGGGAGCCAACTGTGTAGGGCCTTTTAGGTTTCTGCTCCTCGAGTGATGTGGGAAGCCACTTCAGAGTTTCAGGCGGTTGTGTCATGGTCTAACTACAAAGCTCAGATGGGCAGGCGAGGCTGGCCCTGTCCTCCATCCCCTGCTACCCCTCGCCTCCCTCTCCCCGAACTCCAGAGCTAACTTGCTCTTGTGCTTTATCTCCTAGACTCCAGAAGTGCAGGTGTGTTTCATGCAGGATACCTTCCCTGATTTCCCCCAGCCTGAGCTGGTGGACTTTGTTCATTTTCCCAGTGTGTCTAGTCCACACTGCCGAACGGTGGTAGCCAACCACCCCCATCACTAGAAGACAAACTCTTTGAGAGTAGTGCCTGCATCTTTTTTGTAAACAGCTTGCAGAACAACACCTACATGCAGATAAGCACTCGGGAAATGTTTGCTGAATGAATGGATAAGCAAAAATGAAATTGGCTGCAGCAGATGAGTCTGCAGGAGGATTCTTAACTTGTGTGAGGCATTTTGAATTATCTAGAATCCCAATATCTGGGTTTCTGATCTCCTTTTCGGAGAATTGTATTTTAACACACTTCCTTTTATCTTTCAAATTTGGTTTTGACTGCATTCTTCTGAGCTTTAAACTTACTGCCCATCAAAAGGAAAAAGAAAAGCTATGAAAAGTCTTTCCTTTGGCAAACTCTAAGCAAAGGTAACCTTTTATGTTTGTGAGAGAAGGGAGATATCCCAATCCAATTGGCAATTTTTTAAAGTTTAAATATTGTTTAAAATTTTTGTGTTATTAATAAATCATACTAACAGATACCAACCCCAAATGCAACTTACTTGTAAATTGAGGCATACTGGCTATTTCAGTGAAAAAAAAAAGTGTGGACAACCTGTACTTTTACCTATATTTTTAAAACCACATTCTACAGTGTGAAGATAGAAATAAGACATCACCAAGAAGAGTATTCAATTTGAGTTTAGATGTGATCAGCTCCTAAAAAGAAAAGTTTATCAATGTTTATCTTCTACAGATATCATTTGAGCTTTCAGGGTGGAAGACAAGGAACCAAGCATGGAAAAACAAGAGTATTTTGTGTGATATAACCTGGTCAAAATGTTAGCCCATAAAGGTGGGTACAAAGTCCTTTATCATACTCGGAAAAAAAAAAAACTCCCCTTTCTCCCTTCGGGAGAACATGGGGTTTAGCATCAGTTCTAAAAGGCCTCTCACCCTTTCTACATGCATCAGAGCCCCACCCTCACACAGAGGTAAGATAGTGTGCTCTTCACTAAGAAGTCAAGTATCCCCTGCCTTTTGAAACTGCCTGACGAGAATTAACGACCTTTGCCATCCTCTTTTAAACAACTTTGGCCGGTATTTATAAGCACCTCGTTTATCTTGAGACTCTTTCATCTATTATCTGACTGTAAGCGTGTTCATGGCTCATCAGCTGAATTCGTTTTGACAGAGAAGTCTTTTGACGAGTAGCCAACAGCCTAATGTCAGGTCTGTGAGTATCTTTGGAATTAAGGTGATGGGAAAAGGGTAACCTTCTGCTACTTCTAACAGCATTTGCTGAACAACAGAAATAGAGCCTTAAATCATCCTCCCTTTAGGAAAGCAGGTCCCCTTTGCTAATATTAGAGCACATTGCAGCTGGGTTCGCATTTCGATCAAAAACACCACTTGAGGCCACCTCTGGATTCAGACACATATGTGGTAGGTAATAGATGTGAACCATGAAATTTCCTGTTGTGTAGATGAAAGTTACCATCCAAATGGTTTTTACTTGACCACTAACAAGTCCATTTGCAGATATTTTTAACACTAACAAGGGGGGAAAAAAAAGACCATCATTCTCTATCTTTGTAGTTTAGCCACCAGGGCCCCAGAGGTTTATAATTGTTACTTCTCTTCTTCTGAAGAATTAGGAATGGGTTTTTTGATGAAAACAAAAATAACTGGCTGCAAACATAATATACTTATTTTAAACAGCTCCAGTTTGGTTTATGATAATCTGAAAGTGTATGATGCCTCAAAAGAAGATTTCTGTTTATAATAACTTATAAGAATTATATTTCAAAACAGTTTAAAGCTGGCTATACACATTCATAAATATTTTGAGTAACCAAAGTAAACTTTTGAGAAATCTTGCCACCACAGAATTCAATGTTTATACTTTCTATGAATAAAACAGGAGCTTTTTAAAAGTAGCATTAATACTAAATTGATAGGGAGGTACCTATCTAAATTTATCATCATCCGATCAGCATGGCCTATATCTGCCAAGAGGAGTAAATCAATTGATTGGAATGTGTTTAGCTTCACTAATCACCTGATGATTATTCAGAATTATAAAAACAGAACTTCTCAGTCCCAAAGGTAAAACTGTGTTATGAACAATGGCTTTCAATTGTTTAACACTTAGTCAACACTTCTCTTCCAGTCCTAAAAGAATAGCTTCATTAAAATGCAAGAAATCATACCCCAAATAATACTAATAAGGAGCGGTTGGTATTGTACAGATAAGTCTGTTTCTATCATCAAAGTTCTTCCAAAAGAGCTTTAGCCAGGTGTTACAGTAACTGGAATTAAATGTGTATCTGTATACTATAGCCCCCCCATACTTGCCTTAATGTAGTTCCATTGACATCCTTTTGTGGGTCACTTGGAAAATAATGTGCTCATATTTCTATGGATAGAAACAACAAAATAAAAAGCCTACCCTTTGTTGAACCGTCACTCCTGTATTCTTGAGAAATCATGAGGTTAATGTACAGGGTGGGTGATAACCTTATGGAGCAGACGATCCCGCAAGAGGCATTTGTTGCTAGATGTATTTTTTTAAAAAAAGTTAGGCTTTCTCTTTATGAGTTGTTAAGAGTGAAAAGCAAGAGTTGCTGTAAAAGCATTCATAACAGTCATGATTCTTTAGCTACGCCCAAGCCAAAGTAAAATAGTTCATTGGAATATTGTGAGGAGCAAACTGAGGTTTTAGGAGTTGCTATTATTTTAGTCTCTCTCTGAAATGAAAGAGGAACCTGTCAGAAAGTGTAGGCTAATTTAGATATAAGAACCCCTATAGCCCTCTATCCTCCCATGCCGTGAACCCCCTCCTACACAGATTCAGAAACTGCTGCAAACTATCAAAAGACCCTAAATGCCCATTACAACAGGGTTTACACAAGCTCCCTCCCTCACCTCTGTCTCCCTCTCCTTTGCAGGAGTTTGCCCCAGGAGCTTTCTTCCACATCTGAATCTGCACCTGAGCCAATTCCAAATCTCAGACTGACTACCATGTCTGTCCACTTGGGTAATTGCCAAAATCAAGTTGACACCTACAAGAAAACTTATGCATGTCTGCATCTCCCCTTGTTCCCCTTCTCTTCCTTCTCTTCTTCAAAAATACCCATAATGTGACTTCCTCGTGTGGCTTTCCTGACTCTGTCAGTGATACTAACAATCTCCCCACAACCCAGATGATGGTCCTGGGGTTATGTTAGACTCCTCCTTCTCTTTCATTCTCTTCATCTGCCTTTCACAGTCTTGTTTATGTTTCATGAAAATATCATTCAAATACAAGCTTCCTCTTCATTCCCACCTCCACCATCCTAGGAGAGTATCTATTACATCACACATGGGTTACAGTAGCTGCCAGGCAACATCCCTTATGACAAGTTCTCCTGTGCTCCAAATCTTTGTATACCTTGGCAAAATGCACACTAAAAACTATTAACACATTGCTATTTTATCATAAACCTTCAATGGCTACAAGCTGCCCACCTCATTCTTGTGTGCTTGTAAAATCATGAAGACCCTTCCCAGGTCAACTCAAAACTATTTCCTTTATAAAGTTAATTAGCTTCCTATAATGCATATCCATTTGTTGTACATGAAGAGAAAAAATTAATTCTTTCTTCTACCAGGCAGTCCATCAGATATTTGAAAACAGCTCTCATGCATCTGCTTAATATTCTTTCCTTCCATTTAATTCCTCCCCTTTCTCTTCAGATGACTTTGTTTTCAGATTCCTCATCATTGTTTACACTTACTGTCATAGCCCCACCTAAAATATATAACACTCTTGAATTAAATATTGTAATTTTACTTTTTCCCACTTTCAAATTCCTTGGGCCAGTCACGGTGGCTCATGACTGTAATCCCAACACTTTCGGAGGCCAAGGCAGGTGGATTGCTTGAGGTCAGAATTTCGAGACCAGCCTGGCCAACATGGTGAAACCCCATCTCTACTAAAATACAAAAATTAGCGGGGCATGGTGGTGGGAGCCTGTAATCCCAGCTACTTGGGAGGCTGAGGCAGGAGAATTGCTCGAGCCCAGGAGGTGAAAGTTGCAGTGAGCCAAGATTGTGCCAGCGCACTTCAACCGGGACAACAGAGCAAGGCTCCGTCTCAAAAACACCAAAAAAATCAAATTCCTCCACGCCTACCCAGAGTAATAGGAAATCCCCCCATACATATTTTTAATGAATCAGTACTAGCCTGAATGTATTTGAAAGTTTAAGCTAATGTAAAAAAATTTTTTACATTATACTTTTATCTTCAGCATGACACATCATTTATATTTAATAAATATTTAGTAATTGGATAAAGGGGAAAACAAATATAGGCTCTTTGGATATAATACAACTTTGGTGGAAAACCAGGAGAGCTCACTTTACAAAGACATGTATCTTTAGCTCCCTGATATTGTTGAAAACAAAATAAAACAAAAATCTGTAGCTACCTTCAGACAAGAGTTAAGAGCCTTTAAACACACTTGGCAGGAAACAGTCACTCCACTTTCATTCCTCCAACCCTCACATCAGTAACCTCCCTTGATCTCTGAGATGACAGTTTGCCAAGTTCCATGAAGATGGCATTCACAAATGACCCCATTAGACTTCCTAAAGACCTTAATTGCCCAATTCCTTTCACCCAGGTTTCTGAGGTTCAAGGAATGCTATCCTTCAGTTACTCTCTGGCATAGGTTCTAACTATTGTTATCTAATCCTTTCTGAATCCCTGAGAATGCAAAGAACTGAAGCTGACTTTGATTCTCCTACTGAATTACAAAATACTTTACATACTTCTGTCACATTGTCATTCTCCTGTGTTTACTGTTCAACAGTGACATTCACTTTCATGTCTAAACATAGAAGGGAAGCACCACTGCAATAAATATAATCGTAAAGACTCAAAAGCTGATCCCCTTCAAAGGACCATATTAAATACCTAAGAAAATTAATCACTTCCTGCTGTCCTAACCCCATAGTTACACCTTATCTGAATGAACACTATAGGCTAAGGGACCAAGTGTCCACTCTGCATCTGCATTTGAAAAATACCTTGGCTTTTTCTTGCATATCAAATAAACATTTATTTATTGAGTATCCACTATTTGGATCACACTATATTGGAGCAAATCTATTGGGGGAAAAAAAAGTAATTTCATTTTAACTTTAGCTTTTCTTTCAGGATTTGTTGTGACCTTAAAGAAAAGTACTATGCTGTATACATGTAGATCTACTTACCTGAAACCTAAACGGGTATATGATGTGGATGGAGGGGAGGATGAGTTGCACCACAAGAAGTAAAAATAGATTAATAAGTTTTAAAAAAGCCTATATTTATGTCATTCCAGAATCATATGCTTTAATTTTCTTGTCTAAAATTCTTTTTTTTTTTTCTTTTTTTGAGACAGAGTCTCGCTCTGTCACCCGGGCTGGAGTGCAGTGGCCGGATCTCAGCTCACTGCAAGCTCCGCCTCGCAGATTCACGCCATTCTCCTGCCTCAGCCTCCTGAGTAGCTGGGACTACAGGCGCCCGCCACCTCACCCGGCTAGTTTTGTGTGTGTGTGTTTTTTTTTTTGTTTTTGTTTTTTTTTGTTTTTTTAGTAGA
>NW_016814053.1:5126488-5137390 GCF_001698545.2 Rhinopithecus bieti | reverse complement strand
GAAGACGAGTCTCGCTATCTCACCCGGGCTGGAGTGCAGTGGCCGGATCTCAGCTCACTGCAAGCTCCGCCTCGCAGATTCACGCCATTCTCCTGCCTCAGCCTCCTGAGTAGCTGGGACTACAGGCGCCCCCCCCCCCCCCCCGCCCGCTTTTTGTTTGTGTGGTTTTTTTTTTTTTGTTTTTTTTTGTTTTTTCAGTAGAGACGGGGTTTCACTGTGTTAGCCAGGATGGTCTCAATCTCCTGACCTCGTGATCCGCCCGTCTCAGCCTCCCAAAGTGCTGGGATTACAGGCTTGAGCCACCGCGCCCGGCCTAAAATTCTTAAAAGCATTACAGTGAAATCATTTTAATCAAGTTTCCCAATTCCATAAAAGTTTGCTGTACCAAGTGGAACAACTATGAAGACTCATGTTTCCTTTACTTCCAATGCAATTTGTTTTCAGTGGCAAAAAAGCACATGAAGGGCCATGGGGTTACACATTATGCTCTCATCCCACCAACACCATCACCTCGCACAGCACACACGCATGCACACCCTCTCTCAAAGTATTCAGAAGGTTGAGCACTCCTCTGCTAGGAGAAAAACAGGATAAATGGAGGAAGCTTTACTTAGAGGCACACCCAAGAGAGAATAATCACCTTACAGATAGATACATTAAGGGCTTCCAACACCTCCAAGAGATTGAGATATCATTTTATAATGATAAATATGCAGCTAAACTACTCAAGTGATCTGTGGAATCAATCAATAACTTCATCAGTCAAAACATAATTTTTGAAACCATATTCTATCACTTGAAGAGAAATCGGGCCAAAAAAGTCTCCAAGAATATTAAATTTCTGAGTTCACATGAATTGTCTTAGAGGGGAGATGGATAAAAATAGATTAAACTAAAATAGTATCTGTTGAAGAATAGGCTAATTACACTCTTTCATGATACGTATAGCATATTTCAAAATTACTATGGCCTATACTTCTCTGCATTTATGTTTTATTTCAATGAACATGTACAAAATCATGTCATAGCAAGCTGATAATTTATCTAGGAAGTCTACTACTGGGTACCCAGTATCACAGAGGAAACAGTATAGGTGGTCCACAGACTAAAAGGGGAGAGCCAAAAAATAAAGAGGAGTCTGGTGAAGGAAAAAAGATAAACTGGATTGGGCAAGAGGAAGAGATTAAGATGTTGTTTATTTGCCTTCCACAAAGGCTAGGTCTACAATGTGACCTTGGAAGATGAAATGAGATGGAGGCAAGAATATTATACATTTTTTTCTAGTTTGCTTTTTTTAAAAAAATTGATACATAATAGTTGCATATATTTTGGGGGTACATATGATATTTTCATCCCTGTATACAACATACACTGGGCTCAGTCAAGGAAAGCCAGCACCCAGCTAAAGATATGCCAGAGGTGAAGAAACATCCTGTAAGGGTATGAGGTCCTGCACTGAATTGTAATCCCACTGGACTGGTATATCAGGATCCCAAATGTTTTGGAGTAGGTGGCAGATGCAGTGAAACTCAAATACATCTCCAGCAAATAGGAACAAAATAAACAAAAAGAAGAGCCCCCAAAGTCTGGGGAGCTTGAGAGAGGAAAGGTTGGTCATCTTCATATTTCACCTATTTGTTGTTATTCTGCTTTTTAAACTGCTTGATATATTCTTTCCAAGAGTGCTCTCAAGATGTGGTGAGTGAAGAATAAGAAAATGGCCCCACGCAATCTGGTCAATATTCCCAGATATGAGGAAATCTGAAATATGTAGCTGCTCGAAAGATGAAAAGAGATGGGGGCAAAAGCATTATATACTTTTTTCTAGTTTACTTTTTAAAATTTTTAATTGAAATAGAGTAGTTGCACATATTTTGGCAGGGCATGTGATATTTTGATACCTGTGTTCAATGTTTAATGATTATACATTTTTTAAAGTAGTTACAACTCTCATAAGAGAAAATGTAGCACATGGTTAAGGTTGTAGACTCTGGAGCTGACTGGGTGAGTTCACATCTGAGCTTCACCACTTCCTTATATAACTTTTATAGCCTTGAGCTTGCTACCTACACTGTCCATGTTTTGGTTTAAGCTCATTAATATATGTACAAAACAGAGAATAGTGCCTTGTTTATTTTAAATGCTAAATAAGTACTAATTAATTATAAGTAGATGCTAACTTTCCTTCTATCATAAACATGATAATTATGAATAAATATTCCTCATCAAAGTTCCTTACATCAGCTCAATGCTCACATGGTGAGGGTCCACAACCACAGTCCACCAGCCAAATCCAGCCCCTGTCCTGTTTTTGTCCAGCTGCAAGGTAAGAATAGTTTTTACTTTTTTAAAATTAATTTTTAAAAATTTCAATACCTTTAGGGGTACAAGCAGTTTGTAGTTGCATGGATGAACGGCACAGTGGTGAAGTCTGGGCTTTTAGTGTACCCATCACCTGACTAGTATGCACTGTATCCAACAAGTAATTTTTTATGCATCAGCCCCACAACCCTCACTGTTTCTGAGTCTCCAATGTCCATTATACCACTTTGCATGCTTTTGCATACCAATAGTTTAGCTCCCACTTAAAAGTAAGAACACGTGGTATTTGGTTTTTCATCCCTAAGTTACTTCACTTAGGATAATGGCCTCCAGTTCCATCGAAGTTGCTGCAAAAGACATTATTTTGCTGTTTTTATGGCTAAGTAGTATTCTATGGTGTGTGTGTGTGTGTGTGTGTGTGTGTGTGTGTGTGTATGCGTATGTCACATTTATTTTATCCATACATCACTTGATGGACACTTAAGTTGATTCCATAACTTTGCAGTTGTGAGTTGTGGTGCAATAAACATGCAGGTATCTTTTTGATATAATGACTTATTTTCCTTTGGGTAGATACCCAGTGGTGGGATTGCTGAATTGAATAGAAGGATCCGTTTTTTGTTCTTTGAGAAATCTCCATAGCATTTTCCATAGAGGTTGTACTACTTTACATTCCCACATTTTTAAGTGATTATCTAAAAAAGGAAGAGGAGAAGGAGAAGAATATAAGACAGAAACCAAACATGCTCCCCAAAGTCTAAAATATTTACTATCTGGCCCGCTACAGAAAACGTTTGCTGATCTTTGCATTGGATTATAAGAATATCATTACAATATGAGAACAAGGTAGTTTTCTAGAATATTTTGTGTGCCTATTAATTATTTTGAGTGCCACGTATTTTTTATTAACTGATGATACACAATGTCAGGGTTTGATTTCAGGAAGCTATTTAGCAACATTACAAATGTCACCTTTACAATTTATGCTGCTCCATTGTCTTTAAAGAGGAGTAGCCCTTTACGCTTCTTCAGCTCACACCTACAAGCACACTCCAGAAATGGCCACACTGAGACATGCTCACAAAAGGTCAAGGGCACACACAAATCCCCTCTGCCCCAAAATAGGTAGGGTTGCCTCACTTAGCAAATAAAAATACAAGATACCCAGTTACTCCTGAATTTTAGGTAAACAATGATGGATTGATTGATTAATTTAGTATGTCTATGCATACTTAGTTGAGACATACTAAAATATTTTTCATTGTTTATCTGAAATTCAAATTTAAATGGAGTATTTTGTATTTTCCTTGTCAACCTTAAAATGGCGGCTCATAAAAAAATGAAGGGAATTATGAACTACATATATTCAAAGCATACTTAAAGTAGTAAGAGATTTCTTTATTTTCTTTTCTAAATTAGGAACAATAGTAACAGTAACAACAGCTTATGTATATTGAGAGTTTTCTGTGTTCCAGACACTGTTCTAAACTTTGTATATAATACCCATTTAATCTTCACAGGCACTGTATTAGTCCGTTTTCACACTGCTATGGAGAACTATCTGAGACTGGGTAATTTATAAAGAAAAGAGGTTTAATTGACTCACAGTTTCACATAGCTGGGGAAGCCTCAGGAAGGCAAAGGGGAAAGCAAGGCACACCTTGCATGGAAGCAGGAGAGAAAGAGAGAGAGCAAAGAAAGCCACACACTTTTAAACCATCAGATCCTGTGAGACCTTACTCACTATCAGAATAGCATGGAGGAAACCGCCACCATGATCCAATCACCTCTCACCAGATCCCTCCCTTGACACATGGGGATTATAATTTGAGATGAGATTTGGGTAGGGACACAGAGACAAACCATATTAGGAACACCCAAGAATGATAAGTTAGTGTTATTAGTTTGTTCATTTGATATGTTAGAAAACTCTGGAAAAGAAAGGTTAAGTATCTTATGCAAAATCACACAACTAGTATATCATGGAAGAAGCATAATTTGGGTATCTAATTCTTTCTCCCCACTATGCCTAGGCACTAATTAAGAATTCCACTTAAACACAGGCACACAGCATGCTAGAGAGGTGAATTTACTTTGGTTGGGTTTGGATCTTGGAGCTACACACTAAGATGCTGGCCAGCCAGGTTGTCTTAGAGCAGGGCTTCTCAGTCTCACCACTACTGATATTTAGGGCTGCATTCTTGACCTCTATGCATTAAATGCCAGCAGTATCTCCCTCCCAGTCATGATCATTAAAAATGTCTCCAGACCTTGCCCATCCCCTGGGCATAGGATTCCCAAATTTAGCAAACGAAAGTACAAGACACCTGGTTGATTCTGAACTTCAGATAAGTAATGAATAATCTTTCAGTATAAGTATGTATCATGCAATATTTGGTACGTATTTATACTAAAAATTATTTGTAGTTTAGCTAAAATGCTAATTTAGCTGTGCATCCTGTATTTTATCTGGCAACCCTACCCGGAGGACAAAATCTCCCCCAGTTGAGTACCAGTGTTAGAGCTCTGGTGAGAGAAGAGGCCAGAGGGTCAAAGTTTCTCCCTGTCCTCTCTGTTGAACCTGAATATAACACTGTAACCATACGGCAACAGAAAGGAGAAGATGCTCATCTGGCATCAAACTGGTGAACTGTCAGAATCAACCCATCTCTTCTCCCCTTACTGGTACACACACCCCTAGTTAGCCTGGAAATTTTTTTTTCAGGAACACAAAAACCTCTTGGGCTTTCTCGTGGGTGCTAGTGAATATGGACCTTCTAATTCCTTACTATCCGTTCAGTTTGCCTTGTTAATAAAATTCATTTTTAATAAGAATTCTGACTAATCCTTCCCCAACCCCCACACCTTAATATTCTCCAATACCTCCCCCACTTGCTGAGTTCAGTTAGACCACCCTCATCCCTAGGTCCCTGTGTTAGATGACCAACCTCCAATCCTTTTGCTACAACCAGGACCGGGATGTCATAGGCCATGGGTGAGGCACAGGTGCAACTCTCCTTCTCCAACCCTCACTCCTGTACAGGACTCATTGTGAAACTGGACTTTGGTCTCATCCTCCTTCTGAATTCTGAGCTGTTTCTGCATGGCACTTCTGCCTTCTTCTCCTTAAGCCCAGAGTTTAGCCACAACTTCCAATCTGAGATATGGGTCCTAATACCCAGCCTGGTCATTGTCAGATATAGGAGCACATATTGCCTTTGTACGGAATGACATGGAAGCAGTCTTATGTGTGGAAATCACTTGGGACCACGAAAGATGCCTGGGCACCTCCAGAGTATTCTGCTGCCACTGGCATAGCATGCTGCTTGCCCTGGTGATAGCAAGTGTGGCAAGATACAGCTGAACAAGTGGCACACATGCAGCAAGTCAGTATCTGCCACAGATAAGGTACATGGAAATTCAAGCTCATTCCTATATCACTCATACAGGGCCCCCCAAAAATCAGAAAAAGAAAATAAGAAGAAAAAAAGACAGAAGGAAGGAAAGGACGAAGGGTGAGGAAAGAGAGGAAAGACTTTTTTTCAGATTTTGACCCTGCCACTACCTTGAACAAGTTATGAAAGTAATCTGAGCCTTCATTCATTTATTTGTAAATGGAACATTAATACACACCTTAAAGAATTAGATGAATGAAAATATGCTAGATCTGGGTCGTAAAAACCATTCAGTGGGCCAGGTACGGTGGCTTACGCCTGTAATCCCAGCACTTTTGGAGGCCAAGGCAGGCGGATAACCTGAGGTCAGGGGTTCGTGACCAGCCTGGCCAATGTGGCGAAACCCCGTCTCAACTAAAAATACAAAAATTAGCTGGGTATGGTGGCTCATGCCTGTAATCCCAGCTACTCGGGAGGCTGAGAATCACTTGAACCCAGGAAACAGAGGTTGCAGTGAGCTGAGATGGCACCATTGCACTCCAGCCTGGGCGATAGAGTAAGACTTCCTCAGAAAACAGACAAAAAAAACCCATTTAGTGAATATTAGATCCATCTCTCTTCTTTTGTTCCCTTTTTTCCCTTTTCTCCCTGAAATACAGTAAAGATTATTGTAACCTCCAAGAGTAGGCAGAGATTATTTCTTCCCCATCAGCCCTCACCCCCATCCCATTCTTTCCAATCTTCCCCCTTCTCTGCCCCTGCTAGTCTAGTTTTGTCATGTTTTTCCTTTGCATCTGTAAGGCAGTCTAAATTTTATAATAGTTCAATCAAGTTCAATTAATGGAATTTTAAAGGGGCCTGGAAAATCAATGCTGTATTAAATTATAAATGCAAAAATTAGAGCAAAACAAACCTCATGCCTCAGAGCAAAATTTTATGCTTTTAGTGTGTAAGGAAGCCATTTGTCCTTGGCCCCAACCCAGCTGTCTCTCTAAGCAGCTATGTCCACCTTACCCAAACACTTTGATTCATTATGTAAATATGGCTGCCTTCCTCCATATTGGAACAGCTATTGGTTACCACCAGGAGTTAAATGCTAACCCTGACAAAGCCATGTTCTAGCCCAGCACTTTATGGTCTGCTTTCATGGCTGGGCAAGGGTTGTAATTGCAGTCCTCTTAGCTATCCTGTACCACCTTAATCAACACACCAGCTCTGGAGGTCCTGAGGAAGTGATCTTATCATCACTTCATTATCAATGTACATCTTGTTTAAAGGGACTTGCTAAGCTATTAAAGGGATACAATTCCCAGAGCTTTGTCACTATAAAATTCCTTTAGGACTATGAATTGAATAAATCAGCAAGTTATCACACCTGGCATTATTAAAATACATTAGGGTATAAAAATAAGACTTACCACTAACTTCTGTCATGGAGGAAAAAAAACAAATAAGTGTCTGTTTTCTGACCATAACCTTATAGCCTCTTCTACAGTTTGGTCTGCTTAGCTAGTTTCAATGGCACCATTTCTGTGGATGAATTCACTGGACATTTACATGTATAAGAGAGTAGTTCTCAATTGTTTTTATTTTTTCTTAATGCTTGGGTCCCTAGTGCACGGTTTATCCCAGTAAGCAATACTCCCTCATCATGTCCTCTTTCTCATAACTTTCAAGAAATATCTTTTAAAAATAATCTTAGTAACATTATGCTGATAATCTCCATAACATTATGATGAATGAGAACTTCTCATTTATATCATCTAAGAGTGTTGACTAGCCTTATAAACTTCCCAAATTGATTGATATTTCTTTTTCAGGTAGAAAAGGAAGGCACTGAGAATCTTCTTTGCCTCCCCCAAGTTGCTCAGCTTATGCCAGTGATTCTTTGGCTCTTTTGAGGGCAAATGGCCTTTGCTTCCTTCTAAATAATGTCTGTAAAATGATGGAAACATCCAATTGCCTAATCACTCTTTATAGCTTTTCCAACTTCTGTGAGCATTTTTATGGGTCTGCGTCCATCTCCTCTTTGCCCTGGGCCATAAGAGCCATACTCTGTGGATTGCTTCGTCTCTCATCATTTCTTTCCTGAACCTCCTGTGAGTGCATTTCCCTCTCTTTTCCTTCTTTCCTCCAGCAAGGCTCATTTTGAGGCCATGGGCTTTGTTCCCTCACAGCACACTCCTCATGGAAGCTCCCGTCAGATGGCTTTAATTACCACCTGAATGCATATGACTCCCAATCTCCAGCCCCAGCCGTGACCTCTCACCCTCTCTTCAGTCCCATATTTCTTTCTGTCTGCAGAATATCTCTACTTGGGTGTCCCACCACCTCCTAAAACTAAACATGTCAGACGCAGAGCTCATTATCTCTCCACTCCCCCTTCGTTGTCTCCCTGTTTCTCCAGGCTGTCAATAGCACCCTTTCCTCAGGCCCCAGTCCCTGGAACTCCCAGAGGGGCCCAGAGCAGTCCCTCACCCCCATGCCTCAGAAAGACAGGTTTTTGCCCCTACATTCCCTCACAGCTGAAGACTGTGACAACACTGTGATCTCAACTGATTTTACTTCGGTGGTGGTGTTATTTTAAAAATTCTGCTTTCCCATTCACTCAACTGTTGACAAATATTTAAGAGCTCTGCCGCGCTCCATTCCCTGAGATATCCTGAAGACCTGAAGCTCTCTGAATTGACAAGCAAATCACATATCTCCTTCTGATTCATGATTCTAAATTATACAATGTATAAGACTGCATATTTATAAACCTTTTTATTTCCTAACATAATTAATAGCTGTAGTTACCAATTAAATAGTAAACTAATTAGTAATTAGCTGGAGAGATTGATGAAATAGAAGGTTTAAGTGATTGCTTCTATTCTTAATTCCTATCCTCTGCACCAAAAATCACCACCACCCTATCCCCAGGGCTTGGTTACATGTCATTATCTGTAGCCTCCCACCTCTCCCCCACTATGTGACAGTAATTGTACTGCCACGATGGAGACTGTCTTAGATCACACCAGGCACTCTGCTAAGAAATTTACTCATACAGTCTCATTTAATCCTCAAAACCATTCTAGAAGTAAGCATACGAATTGTTATGCTTTATATGGCAAATAACTCAAACTGGCTTAACAAGTAAGGGAGACTTATTGCTCATATAACCCAAAATTCCATCACTATTGGGAGTTTCAGGTACAACCTTATCAGTGCTTAGATCAATTTCTCTGCAGTTCCCTCAGCTCTGTTCTCCTCCATGTGTTATATTTGTCACCAGGTTGATTCCCCTCATCATAAACATTGCCAGCAATAGTCAGGCCTACATGCTTTCTCATTTGCATTCAAGAGAATGGATATCATCTCAGAACCAATGAACAAAACTGGCTTTCTATACAGAGCTTCGGACAGAGGCATATGTTATCTACACATCCCTGGTATCGTCATTGGGACAAAGGGTGGGAATACAATGATTGGCTGAGACTAATAGGGACCCACTCCTGAAGCTGTGGATTGGGTCAGTTTCACCCAAAGCACATTGTGCAGAGTTGTAGGGAGGTGGGATGACTATTGGGAGGCAACTATAATGTCATAATCTCTATTGTTTAAATGAGAAAACTGACCAACACAAAGCTAGTAAGTGATAAAGCTTGGATTCAAATTTGGGCTTTCTGACTTCATAGTTTGCTCTTAACCACTAGACGCTAGTTCCTTCTTATAATCATATGGGTTCTTTAAAAAGAGAAGGTGAGGCCGGGCACGGTGGCTCATGCTTGTTATCCCAACACTTTGGGAGGCCGATGAAGGTGGATCACGAGGTCAGGAGTTCAAGACCAGTCTGACCAACACGGTGAAACCTCATCTCTACTAAAACTACAAAAATTAGCTGGGCATGGTGGCGTGGGCCTGTAGTCCCAGCTATTTGGGAGGCTGAGGCAGGAGAATTGCTTGAACCCGGGAGGCAGAGGTTGCAGTGAGCCAAGATGGTGCCACTTACTCCAGCGTGGGCAACAGAGTGAGACTGTCTCAAAAAAAGAAAAGAAGGTGAGAATTCAGAATGCAAATCTCTTGGCTCTTGGCAACTTGTCATGGGAAAGTCTTCATTTGTTCCCATTTATCTTTTACACCTAATATTTGAAACACACTGAATTTATCTTGCTCTTTTACTGACCTGAGGATGTTCAAAAGGACTTTTCTTTCAAGGTGAAAATGTGCCACTCATACTTCAAACATTTCATACATGGAGAAATTATGCTTATTCACATAAGATTGTCAAATCCTCAAGGCTTGGGCAGTGGCTGAAAAGTGCTCCAAGTTACTGTAACTTTAACAGGTCATTGAGGCAGGCAGATCACAAAGTTAAGAGATTGAGACCATTCTGGCCAGCATGGTGAAACCCCATCTCTACTAAAAGTGCAAAAATTAGCTGAGCATGGTGGCACGTGCCTGTAGTCCCAGCTACTCAGGAGGCTGAGGCAGGAGAATCACTTGAACTCAGGAGGCGGAGGTTGCAGTGAGCCAAGATCACGCCACCGCACTCTAGCCTAGTGACAGAGCAAGACATCATCAAAAAAAAAAAAAAAAAAAAAAAAAAGTCAGTGACAATGTCCCTGTCCCAGAGCACCAGGCAGTATCTACCTTATGTGGAGCAATAGTTTTTAGCTCACTGACAAGTTCCTATGGAAGAGCTACTAAGAACATGAGAACTTCTGGGTGCAAGTGAAGGCAATGTTGAGAAGCTAGAAAAGCTTGCTTTTCATGTCTTACATTTCTATGTTTTCTCTCCTTTTACTTTGTTATCCAGCCCCAATGTGTTGTAAAACAAAGAACATGGACTTTGGAGAGAAGTGGTATAAATGTTGGATCTTTCCTCTCCCCAAGAAAATTATTTAATTTCTGTGAGCCCTAGTTTCCTCTTGGTAAAATGAGAGTACTTGGTAATAAACTCTAAATAAAATAGTTTATTTATTTAACCGATGCTTTTATAGACAGCGACCTTTTGCTAGTCTTTGCAAACATTAACTCGTCTTCACAGCCCTATGAGGTAGACACTATTTTTATCTCTATTTTTTGGATAAGTAAACTGAGGCACAGAGGAATATGGAATTGCCCAAGGTCACAGAAGTGCTAAATGGTAAAGGGAGGATTCAACCTAGGCAGTCTAGCTCCAGAGTCTATGTTTTTTTTTTTT